>NC_081419.1:101331074-101646133 GCF_949786415.1 Peromyscus eremicus
GTTGAGTGAGGTATGAGCTCTGATTAAAGGCCTTCCCACATTCACTGCATTCATAGGGTTTCTCTCCAGTGTGAATTATGTAATGCCGAATAAGGGCTGAGCGGTGACTGAAGGCCTTCCCACATTCATGACACTCATAGGGCTTCTCTCCAGTATGAATTCTCTGGTGTAGAGTAAGGTGTATGCTCTGGCTAAATGCTTTACCACATTCATTACATTCATAGGGCTTTTCTCCTGTGTGAATTCTCTGATGCAAGACGAAGGCTGAGTAGTAACTGAAGGCTTTCTCACACTCATTACATTTCCAAGGTTTCTTTCCTGCACAAGATTTCCCCTGTTTAATCACAGCTGAATTTTTAAAGTTCTTAAGCGAACCACAATTATGAAGTCTCTCTCCTTGGTGTTGAACAAGTAATGACCACTGACTAAAATTTCTCATAATTTCACCACATTGGTAGCTTCTCTTCACAGAAAGTCTCTTCTGAGGGACCAGCTCTCGTATTGGGTATTTTTCATGGTTTTCCTGCTGGTTTTCTAAAGAGTCTTCACAGTCCCTAGACCTTTCCTCTGGAAAACTCTCCAGTAACACTCCAGGGGATGATTCCTCTTCAGAAAAATGCTTCTCTTGAGTTAGCTTCTTGCTTTCTGGTACTGTTTCCCACTCTGAAAGACAAATTACATACAAAGAGAAATAATAAAACAAACAAAAAATGCTTGCAGAAAACATATAAACTGCAAAGTCCTCAGAGTCTTGCACTGTTGAGGGGACATGAAAAAATGGCTGACTGGGAAAAGATGCTGCAAAAAGGGAAGGGGTGAGAAGCCAGCCAACACTGCTTTAGTCAGCAAGGTAGAGAAGGAAGAATAGTAACAGAACAAGGCCAAGCAGTGGTGGCTTGAGGAACGACACAAAAATAAAACAGAGTCTGGAGGACACATGACTGAGATAATAAAAAGCCTCTAGGGACTCACTCATTGTACTCACAGACTCAGACTCATTGTACTCACAGACTCAGACTCATTGTACCCACAAACTCAGACTCATTTTACCCACAGACTCATTGTACTCATAGACTCAGACTCATTGTACCCACAGACTCATTGTACCCACAGACTCATTGTACCCACAGACTCATTGTACCCACAGGCTCATTGTACCCACAGGCTCATTGTACCCACAGCCTCAATGTACTCACAGACTCATTGTACTCACAGACTCATTGTACCCACAGACTCATTGTACCCACAGACTCATTGTACCCACAGAGCCCTTCACTGCATACCTGAAGAAAGACCATCTTTAGCTTCCCTTCTTGCTCTAATCTTTTCCCATGCTCTTATGTCCTAATTGTGACTAAAAACTAATCTTTCAAAATCAGTCCTCTTACACACACACACACACACACACACACACACACACACACAAATTGGTTGTCACTGTTTCAAAATAAGACACAAATTCTAGAAGCTAGTATTCAATGTTGTATGGCTCTACCAATTCAAATGATTATAAAACTTAGTAGTTAGAAAACACATGATAAACTCTGATTGCTTACCATCATCCCCAAACAGAAAAAATACAAAGAACAAAATAGAATCACATTTTTTTAAAGAAAAGAGCAGTGTGTCCAAGCAGGTCACAGTTCCATTTGCTCAGATTGGTTCCCAGCATGTCAGGGTAGCTGTGTCAAAATCCTGATGTACTGATAAGAGTTCAAGGGGTAAGTTTCATTGCTAAAGCCAGGCTTCTAAGTGTTATCATTTGGGTACAGTTTGAATGGGCCCCAAAGGTTCATGTGCTAACTTGATAACTAGTGTAGCAGTGTTGGGTGGTAGAACCTTTAAGAAGTGAGGACTAGTGATATGTATTAGATCAGGGGGCAATAATTTTGAAAGGGTGTTTTGAGGAGTGAATTAATTCTTGCAGGAATGGGCTGTTATAAAATGAGACTACCCTATATACCTGGTCTCTTCTGCACATGACCACTTTCCTTTCTGTTTCTCTGCCACATTGTCATGTAGACAAGGAAGCTCTGACCAGGGCCATTAAGATGTGACACAAAGCTCTTCATTTTCCAGAACTGTCAAAAGGAATTTCTTTTCTTACAAAGTACCTATCCTTGAACATTTTGCTATACCAACACAAAATAGGCTAATAAAGATGGTATTTAATATTCAGCCATGTCTCTAAATGTTATAAATTGCATACCATACTCTGCAAAGTGCCTGAAATCTTAAAGGACAAATAGGTAGAAAAAAGATCAAAAGCAAATAGATGTCCAGCTAAGGGAAATGAAGAACCGAAGCTCTGAGTATCTGTAGAGAACTCATGATTAGTGGAGGATACTAAGAGACATGCCTGTCTTCTGTTAAGGATTCAAGAGAAGTAAAAAAGTTTAGGCAGGAAAACTATAAAGACATTGGAAGAATGTAGAAAAATATAGCATTGGAAAAGTTAGCAATTCATTGAAGAACCCAGGAAAACAATGCTTCTTCAATTATACAAGGATATGGCCAAAGAAATATAAATTTGCTAGTAATCTACTGTAATAATCCATCTTGACAGAAGTAACATGACATCATTAAAAAATACCATAGTTAATCAATAGCATTCATTTGCTTAGCATATAGGGGGTGCAGTTTAAACACTTTCTATCCTACTTGACCTCACCACAGTGAGTGAAGAGCTGTTGTTTTACAGCTGGAACACTTGACTCACAAAGAGGGTAACCTATTCTTTAAAAATCTCAGAAATACTGAGTACCTAAGATCAGTTTTGAACCCAGAAAACGTGTTTCAAAGTCTGTACCCTGAACCACGATGCCATGCTACCTCTGCTTGGATAGGGAAAACACAGAAACCAACCAATAATCTGTGGACTAAGACAGAAAAAAATCATTATACTATAAATATAAAACAGCATGTGAAAAACGACAGTCAAGTAATGTAGGAGGCACAGAGGTCTCTGCGCTCACAGATATGCATTAGGGAAACCAGGAAACATAGAGGGTTGTCTCTTCAAAGGGAAAGATGTATAGCCTGTTTTTTGCCCAGAAGGCTGGGGGCAGAGATAGTTAACAGCCTGATGGCCTTTGCACTACCTGTGTGGCATTTCCATGGGTAGAGGCAATCCCAACAGGCTCCTCCACAGGCATTTACATGACCATCTGAGTTATATTCCCACTGTCTCCAAGAGTCACTCACCTGGCCTGGCTGCTTTTGAGACATCCCTCTCTAGTTCTTCCCTATGCTCCAACTGAGAGATCACATCAGGTTTGGAAATTGGAAGCCCTGTTCACAAGGAAAGGAAAGGGGTCTGGTAAAGAGTGCCCTGATGGTCCCCTGGTCTTAAGGAAAGATGTGGGGAATGGGGAAGAAGGAGAGAAGAAAGGGAGCAGGGAGGGGTCAGTTTTGGATTTCTTCAACAGTGCTTAGAAGAAGGTAGAAAATGGGGCTGGAGAGATGGCTCAGAGGTTAAGAGCACCGACTGCTCTCCCAGAGGTCCTGAGTTCAATTCCTAGCAACCACATGGTGGCTCACAACCATCTGTAATGAGGTCTGGCCCCCTCTTCTGTATACATAATAAATAAAAAAAATCTTTAAAAAAAAAAGAAAAAGAAGGTAGAAAAGTTGATATGGGTTTGGCCTAGTTAGGGTTACTATTGCTGTGATGAAACACCATAACCAAAGCAACTTGGGGAAGAAAGGGTTTATTTGGCTTACATTTCCACATCACTATTAATCTCCTAAGGAAGTCAGGATGGGAACTCAAACAGGACAGGAACCTGGAGGCAGGAAATGACACAGAGGACATGGAGGGGTGCTGCTTCCTGGCTTGTTCCTCATGGCTTGCTCAGCCTGCTTTCTTATAAACCCAGGACCTCAAGCCCAAAGATGGCCCCACCCACAGTGGGCTGGGTCCTCCTTCATCAATCACTGGTTAAGAAAATGCCCCACAGCCAGATCTTATGGGGGGCATTTTTTCAATTGAGGTTCCCTCCTTTCAGATGACTCTAGCTTGTGTCGAGTTTACATAAAACTAGCCAGCAGAGGGTTTATTGGAGTTCAGAACCATTAAATCACTCGTTTTTAACCTCACTATAAAAATAAATATCTATTCTCTTAAGAGTTTCTTTACCAGAGCTTTGTCTTGACACCCTTGCCTAGGGAGTAGAAAAGGGTACTTACTATAGTATATAACATATAGGCTATAATAATTCTAGAAGTAGTGAAAGTAGAACCAGAAACAAAAAGCAGGGGCTCTGTCAGGACTTATAAAGACCAAGAATCTTTGGAACTAAGAGCCTCAGAGCTCCTAGAAACCCGGGCAGTAAGGTACCGAGCTAGGTAACTCACAGGGAGAGGGGCACCATCCTTACCCAGCAAAACCAGATTCCTGTGCTTCTTAGGCACATTTCCCTGAGAAGGGTTCAGCTTTCCCCACTGGGTGAGAGCCTCAGCCATATTCTTGATCAGCAAGTCCTGAAAAGCCAAATACACCAACCCCAGAAAGAACCACTGATAGTGGAGGAGGGTGACAGGAAGGGTAGACAAAATGACTCTCACGTCGTTTTAACATTAAGACTCTTTGGCATATTTGTGCTCCACAGGTTTGGTTTTTTTTTTTTTTTTTTGTCATTTTGCATCAGAATTCCTGTTACCTATTGGCAGCACCTTCCAATTCAAAACCCGAAGGCAAGGAGTTTCTAGTTTCTGTGTTGTTGAATTAAAGAACTGTGGAGCTGCTTACTATGTATTCAGGGAGAGGACCCAAAAGTATCACACTTTCTTTGCAGTATGGTTTTTAAAACACAGGGAGTTCACAAAGGAGAAAGTGCTTCTCTCTTTAGTTTTTCTTTCCCAGTCCATTATATGTTAAAAATCAACATGCTTGCCAGGCAGTGGTGGCGCATCTCTTTAATCCTAGCACTAGGGAGGCAGAAGTAGGTTAATCTCTGTGAGTTCGAGGCCAGCCTGGTCTACAGAGGAGTTCTAGGACAGTTCCAGGGCTACACAGAGAAACCTTGTCTCAAAAAAACCTACATAAATAAATAGATGAACAAACATGTTTGCTGCATGTGCCACAGAATATGATTTACTCAAACTCAAATAATCATGAAGTTCCCCAAATGTTCCTGTCCTTTTCCACAAAGCACTGATAAGCAGGGCCTGGCCCCACATTGACTCTTCTTCCTGCATTTATCCTTCTATGTCCCCGGTTGGTGGCTGCCATTCAGCCGTTAGAAATGTGTGTCACACTGCCTTGTGCAGCTTGGTGTATGCCGCTTCCTGTTCCCGAGGGCTTTCCCTGCCCCATCCTTTCAGACATTTGACTCCTACTCACACCAGATCGCACTGACTGCTACTCACACCAGATCGCACTTGACCACTACTCACACCAGCTCTCACCTGACCACTACTCACACCAGCTCTCACCTGACCACTACTCACATCAAATCTCACTTACGTTTTCCTCCACAGACAGCCTTGCCTGCTGGGTTGCAGCGTCACGCTCATTCTCGTCCCTTAAGGTCATATGCATAGAAAGGACTTTAGGATTCATGTCTGATTGTATCGTTGCTTTCTTTTTAAATTTTATGCATGAGTATTTTGACGATATATATGTGTGTGTGTGTGTGTGTGTGTGTGTGTGTGTGTGTGTGTGTGTGTGCCCAGTGCCTGAGGAGGCTAGTAAAGGATGCCAGATCTAGAACAAAGATGTGGGCTGCCATGTGGATGCTGGGAACAAAACCCAGGTACCCTGCAAGAATAGCAAGTACTGTTAACCACTAAGCCTCTCTCCAGCCCCCTGAACTGAAGTTTTATGGCATCTACCATCATCGGCAACTATGTACCTGGTTTGATGTTTCCCAGAAGCTGGGTATGAAAAGGACTGTCAGTCTTCCAGATTCTACAGAGATATCCTTATTATTTCTTTCCAATCAGTTATGGCATGTTTTATATTGCTGGGACTGAAAATGTTCACATGGCCTATGCAGCTTTGGAGTAAGACACAGTATAGATTTTTTCCCCCTGTGGTCTGGCTATATAACACATCCTCTTTAGACATTACCTCATCCCACAATGACACACACTCCTTGATCTCTCCAAATCACTTATAGACACCTTCCCTCCAAACAAAGCTCTTCTCTCTTGAAATACTCCTGTATTCTATTTTCGAACTACCAACTACCTTCCTTGGTTTTTCAAAATGAACTTTTATCTTAAACCCCTTTCAAATAGTCTAGTTGATGGACATCCTCCAGGGTCATTAATAACTTGTCAGAGACAATAATTCCTGCATTTAAAATACAGATTTAGCCGGGCGGTGGTGGCGCACGCCTTTAATCCCAGCACTCGGGAGGCAGAGCCAGGTGGATCTCTGTGAGTTCGAGGCCAGCCTGGGCTACCAAATGAGTTCCAGGAAAGGCACAAAGCTACACAGAGAAACCCTGTCTCGAAAAACCAAATAATAATAATAATAATAATAATAATAATAATAATAATAAAATAAATAAAAATAAAAAAAATAAAAATAAAATAAAATACAGATTTATAAGTGTGTTCCTTTGTAGAGACCCACAGGGGTTTCCTAATGAGAACTTACTCAGGGTCTGAGAGGCTGAACCTGCTTTACCCAGCAGGGCTGCATAAGGGGTGATTTGACCATGAGTGTGGTTACCAGGTGTTTGGAAGGGTCTACACTTGACTATGTGGTGTGCTTTGATCTAGCAAGGGGGAGGTCTTTCCCCCCCCAACCCCTTGGCATTGTTATAAAAAAGCCTTTTTGAAGAGACAGACAGGGTTGTTGGATTATCCAGTTCCTCCCGAAGCTATCCTATGTTTCTGTCTTTCTCCTCTCCGCTATCTTTCTACCTAAAAGTCTCTTATCCCTCTCTCCTCGCATCCTTTAAAAGGTGGGAGCTGGCCTCCCACATTCTTTCATGCTGTTTACTTTATGTATCTATAGTCTCCTGCTTCAGCAAACACCATGAGACAGGGCATGTGACTTCGCATCTCACACGGCCATTTACAGTAGTGAGTGGCTAGAACACGCACAGTAAAGTGGATGGCCAAGAAGCAATACTGGGAAGGAAAGTTCTAAGTGAGGAACATTTCCTGTAAGGTTCATTACTCAGTCTCTCAGGATGACCCCAGTGGTCTAGCAAATAGGGCAAAGCAAGTTTTAAGAAGAGAAGAAAACATATGCATGCGAAGAAAAGAACCTATAGACTTACCTGAGTCCCAAGAGTTGGGAACACATTGGTTATGCCATTTTCTTTTGGTTTTCCAGCACTGGGAGAAGGTGAGTCCTCAGAAAGGGATCCTAGACGTGGAGACCAGGAGCCATGGCAATTAGTCCAGCCCCTAGGCACTAGCTACCTTGCCTAAAGTTAATACAGGGAACGATCCAATAACACCCCCGATACAAGACAGCTAATGTGGGTTTCTATCTCAGGTTCCTCCTGTACACCTTTGTACTTACTACAGTAGAACTCTCCTATGAGAATCTGAATACATTATACAAATATATAGTTCTCTTTCATCTGTTAGTCAGAATAATAAAGATCTCTGTGCGTGGACCTGTGCCTCACTTAATGATTCATCTCGTTCTCCAGGCTCAAGGGATGAATGAAGATGGAATTAGTTTTATTCTTTTTGACCACTCACTGACTTTTCAGATGCAATTTGTGTGGAAACATCTAAAGCATTTAAAATCCAAAAACAATTAAAACCCCAAACACAAATAAAAAGAATTCTAAATAAAACCTGGGAGTTTTCAAATCCAAAATGGGTTAGTCTCTTTCCTTACAGAGTTCCCGCGAAGACAAAAGCAAGTCGGTGTCAGAAGCCGAATTGTCAAAGCGGTGGGTTTTAGGGAGGGCTGGCTGCCCATCATCGAGACGACCAATGGATGAAGTTAGCTGGCTCTCCCTCAGAACCCCAATGTGGGACCCAGAAACGGGAAGCCACGGGCTCCCTCCGCTTTACTCACAGCGCCTCACCTTGGACTGGGCTCCACCGAGGCTGTCTAACCGCCCGCGCCTTGCTGCCCTCCAGGAAGGGCGTGAGTACGCCGCTAGGGTGCAGCTAGAGGCAGGGCGCACCCGGATCCTTCAGCGTGCTCCGCAGACTCGGAGGGAACCCGGCTCGGCCTTCCATGCCAAGCTGTCCTCTCACCGCCTGCAAAGGTACCTGAGAGCCCTGGGCAGAGCCGCGCCAGCTGGCTGGCCAACTGAACTACAACTCCCAGAATTCCTCTGCACATAGCACCTCGACTCCGCACGCCGCTTCCCAGAGGACCTCGCGGGGGCGCCTTCTTCTACTCCTGCACGAGCGTTAAACCCTCTCACTTTCGCACGGTCCATGCACATGTTCCCGCATTGCTTCCAGTTCGTCCCTCCACGCAGGCGTTGTGCTCTCAGCGCACCAAACCGCGTGCCGCGGGACCCTCGTTCTGGGTGACTGTATCCTGGAGGATCGCGCCCCTGACCCGTGCAGGCTGCCCATTTTTCCGCTTTAAGGGGAAATGCCTGGATGCATCCCCTACTGGGTTGTTTGCCTGGACCAAGCTTTCGCTTTTTTTTCTTTTAATTTTAAAAGCACATTTATTTATTTATGTATTTATTTGGAGATATGACACAAAGTGCGTGTGGCGGTCAAAAGACAACTTGCCACAGTAGGTTGTCCCTCCACCGTATATATGAGTCCAGCTTGGTGGCAGGCACTTTTATCCACTGTGCCAAAGCTTGTAACTGGGAACTGATACTTGTGAAATGACTAAGGTCCCAACTTTGTGTCTGCCTAGACACTTCTCAGCCTCTCACCCCCAACAGTCACATCCACCTTGGTGATGCTTTTAGGACTGTCCGTGACCTGGACCATGGCCCAGATGTATTTGTAGTGTCTGGAAGATAGATACTGCTGAACTCTACAAAGAAAGCAGATATTACTAGGCCCGGACTCCCTCAGTAATGTAACATTAACATCCCCCTCCGCCAGCACTGATGTTGTTGTGGTTTTGTCTTTAAAAAACGCTATACCCCTGAGCTTGGACACCAAGAGACTTCAGAGGCACAAGCTCACTCTTTGGCACTAGCTCACTCTTTGGCCATTAACAAAAGGACTCAAAACTTTTTTTTTTTAAAGATGTATTTATTTATTACATATACAGTGTTCTGACTGCATATATGCCTGCTGGCCAGAAGAAGGTATCAGATCTCACTATAGATGGTTGTGAGCTACCATGTTGTTGCTGGAAATTGAACTCAGGACCTTTAAAGAGCAGTCAGTGCTCTTAACCGCTGAGCCATCTTCAGCCCAGAACCCAAAACTTTTAATTGGCTTAATTAGTGTGATTGTCAATAACTAGCTCACATGGATCATTTCAGTTGCCCTTGCCCTTAAATTGACTGATCTTGTAAAATTTGCTGTTTTAGCAAGATGGTAGGTCACAAGAGTAACTGCTATTTCTGCTTTTGTAATCAAACTTGCTTACTCTATTAAAAAAGATTACTAGGACAACTGCAAGACAGTTATGTTGAAAACTAGACCCTGCCTACATGTAGACAAAATATATGTCATCTTGTGAGCTTTGCTTTTATAAGCCCTGGGCTGTTATAGCTAGGTACTGCATCTTGAGAATGCTCTCAGGTGCAGTCCTGGCCCCACATGGATTCCAGTATCTTAAATCAAAAGTCTCTCCTTATTAAAGTTTATTTATTGTCATGGTAAATCTCTGAGCAACCCTAGACCCTTAACATCACCACATGCAAGATTTTTCCTTGATCCAGACCATGGCCCAATTGTATAACCAAAACAACTGTGTCTACTAAAACAGATGTTACCAGGTTCCCCTGACCTATACCTGACAATGGTATCATTATGGTTTTTGCCCACATTGTATACCAGAACTTCAGTGCTGAGAGTTCTTTGGGGACAAGAGCCTCCTCTTGGTCACAGCTGATAAAGGACTGAAATTAGGGTTTATATGCATGGTAGTTTGCTACTTTCTCCCCTGAACTATAACAATATATAACTATATATATATATATATAAAAAACTATATATATAACAATTTATAACTATGTATAACAATATATAACTATGTATATATAAAACTATATAATGATATATAATTATATATATAAAACTACATATATAAGTATATATATAATAATATATAACTGTAACAATATACCTACAAGAGCTCTGGGACTCTATAGATGGTGAATCTTCAGCTAGTGTATTCTCCCCTATCTTCCTACAAGAAACTAGCCAATTTGATAGCCAGTTTATATTTACAGAAGAAAAAAATTTGATCTACCCATGTATCTGGGAACAAACCATAATGTCCAATGTCATTTCTTCAATATAATGGCCAAATCTTAGATCTAATGCTTCTTAGACTAAAATTCCCTTTTCTCATTATTTCTGTTCCTGTCAGTGGGGCTGAGAACAAAAGTGCTTCTTAAAAGTTCTAAGTGTCCTTCTCCATGTTGGCTGGACCACAAAAAAGTTGTCAGGGTTCATGCACATAGACATGGCAAACCAATGAGACAGAGTGGAAGTGTTACCAGTCTGGGAAAAATATCAATAAACCAGGCCTGACCACTTACTCCGCCCCCCCTGCCAAAAAAAAAAAAAAAAGAAAAAAGAAAAAGTAAGAAAAGTAAAAAGAAAAGTCAGTCAGATGTAAACAAATAAATAAATAAATAAATAAAAAGAAGTCAGATGTAAACGCTGTCTTTGGGTGTGGGAGGTAGTAGCTGTGGGCTATAAAGGGGAAAGAACAAAGGAGAAACTGAGGGTCTGCACAGCTTGTGACCACAGGTTGCAAACTCATTGACCAGTAGCCTGGGCTTACAGCAGGGTCTTACAAGCCCCAGAGACTGCTGTTGCTTCTGGGAGTGTGTGCAGAGCAACTTTACAAAAGGAAGCTATGAACTGACCTCCCCACTGTTTTCAGTCACTTTCCCCAAAAGTCCATCAGGATTCTGGATTTGCCCCAATCTGATCTCATTGATAATGGCAGTGTCTTAAACAAATACAATACTCATACTCAATTTATTCGAACAAGGAAAGACGCAGAACTCTCAGAGTCAAAAGACAACTGTGCCAATAGTCCCTTTAGTTTTTACTTGACATTATGAAACATTACGTATTATCTACACACAGTTCCTGTGGTATTTTTAAGCTGCTTATAAATTACATAAATACACACATACAATGTATTCCCTGACACTTTTCTGCTTTAAGAGAGACCAAAATAAATTTATGTTTAGTAGCATGGGAGAGGACTATTTGGCAATTCTGCTTCCTCTCAGTTCTACTTTGATCAACTGGAATACAACGACTTTTTCCAGGCCTTACCTTGCAAAAAGGGAATACTGATTCCCAAAGTCGAGGTTGTCTCGTATCTGACCTTTAATACAATAAAAATAGAGTTTCACCTAGGAAATAGATGCAGTTGGGTACTCAGGTGTTGCTCTTATCTAAATTGTTCTCTTTACTGAGTCAATAAAGACCTGGGAGTCAGATATTGGGGTGAAAACCTGCCAGATCAGAGAAGCAACCAGCTGAACTTTCTTTTTGGCCGGAGACCCAGCAGGATAACTTCTCTCCATACCATCCCAAAACAAAAAGAACTGCAGATCTCTAAGTCCACCCTACTTCCTGTGTGTGTCTGTATCCATCTTCCCAGGTCCTCCAAATGTTCTATGGCTAATTCTTGTCAACTAATCATTGGCTCTGCCCCCTGCTCCAAGTTAACTTTATTAACGCAGTCTCAAAGTTTCACAGTGTGATCAAATATCCTGCAACACCCAGGATCTGAAGTTTGGTGATGGAGGAGTGTATTAAAGAAGATTTTAAATATCCAGAGATATTTTATTATATAGAGAGCTATGTTGGATCTGGAATAATGGGCAGAAAGGGGCCACGTGGCTTTCACACAGACTAAGCTAAGTGATGTGCAAAACGTAGTGGCTTCTAGTGTCATCCAAATATCAAGGTGCCTGCTGTGTCCCTAGCCTTCAGGTGTGGATTGCGACTGGATTGGCACGAAGATGATAAGAATATCCTTTAGCTTTCTTCCTTATTCGTAATGTGTGGGTCCCATGTGGTATAGATTGGTATCATTGAATGAACAGAATGATACACACCAGATGAGAGACACAGGTCTTTGTTTACCTAGGCTTCTTTGTTACTGTACCACAGCTTAGTATAGATCTCTTGAGCAGTGAAGAAGGAAGAAACAGAACTTGGAAGTGACTACTAGGATGCTATAGGCTGGATTGTGAAAACTCAGGAGGTGGACCCAAGCAGGGTTTGAATACGTTTGGTATTCATTAGATAAACATTTATTGAGCAACCTAATGTTTGCAAGGCACTGTGTAAGATTCAGAGATCTATTAAATCACACCTCCAAGTGCTTACAATCCAGTTGAGAAGACAACTCAGGTATATAAATTATAAGACAAAAGTTAAGAGCATGCTTAATAGAAACGCTGAAGGCAGACCCACACTAAAGACCTGGTTTCACCTTGTGTTGTCTAGGGTATGTTCCTAATCTGTCTAAACTTCAGCGTGCTCATCTGTGAAATTCAGATAGCAAAAGGACCTGTTTCACAGCATGAGGACCAGCTGATCTTGTCCTTGAGTGGAATGTGGTGGTTTGAATGAAAATCGCCCCCACAGGCTATTTGAATGTTTGGGTCCCAGCTGGTGGAGTGTTTAGAAAGGATTAGGGAGTGTGGCCTTGTTAGAGGAGGTGTGTCACTGGGGGTGGGCTTTGAAGTCTCAAAAGCCCATGCCAAGATCAGTGTGTCTGTCTGTCTGTCTGTCTGTCTGTCCCTATATCTTGGCCTACTGCTTGTGGATCAGATGTGAGCTCTCAGCTACTGCTCCAGCACCATGCCTGCCTATCTGTTGCCATGCTCCTTGCCACGATGGTCACAGAGTCACCCTCTGGAACTGCAAGCAAGCCCCTAGTTAAAAGCTTTCTTTTGTAAGTTGCCCTGGTTATCATGTCTCTACACAGCAATAAAAAAGTAGCTAAGACACCTGGCTTCACCTTGTGTCACCCAGAGTATATTACTTAATCTCTCTAAACTTCATTGTGCTCATCTGTGAAAGTCAGACAGCAAAAGGACCTGTTTCACAGATTTAGTTAGAGGATCAGTCAATCTAGCCCTTCCAAAATTCTCTGCTGAGTGTTTACCCCAAGGTAAGTGCTTAGTAAGTGCTACCACTACTACCAGTCCTAGGAGGGCTAAATGCTAGGGCACAAGAGAACAAGGTCTGTGTTCCAAAAAGCTTCCGAAGGACTAAAAGCTATAGAAACTTCTGGAGAAAATGGTCTTCTCGCATAATTGTGACATTCCCCCCTGTAATAGCCTGCAGCTATTTCAAGTGCAGTGACAAGGGACCTATGTTCTCCTAAGGTTATGTCTGCGGACTCACTCCCCTCCTAACATCTATCCTGCTGTCTGACAATCTCCTAAGGTTATGTCTGCAGACTCACTCCCCTCCTAACATCTATCCTGCTGTCTGACAATCTCCTAAGGTTATGTCTGCAGACTAACTCCCCTCCTAACATCTATCCTGCTGTCTGACAATCTCTCCAACTTTCTTTCGCAGTGCTGGGGATGGAACAGCAGGCCGCAGACTTACTAGGTGGGATTCTATCACTGAGCTACACCCAGCCTCTGTCCAAAATTCTCAATCTGGAGATTCATGTTTTAGTTTCTGCACTCCACATTAGTTCTGTAGCACAGTAGGTATGCTGTTTACTCAGACACTGTGGGGCAGAGGTGGGACCGATGAGGGCAGCCAGAGTAGGCAGAATGAGCAAATGCTGGGTTTGTGGATGACAGGGAGACCTACCAAGTCTATAGGAAGGCCCTTTGCGTAGCTCACGCTTCTCCCCTGGTCAGTCCGTCCCTTGTTTGGCATAACGCCTCTGGTGCTGAATAACTGAGGACTTGAAGCTGAACTCTTTTCCGCACACACTACACTCAAAGGGTTTCTCCCCTGTGTGAACTCTCTGATGCTGTGTGAGCCGACACCTCTGGCTGAAGGCTTTCCCACACTCGCTACACTCATATGGCTTGTCTCCAGTGTGTATCTTCTGGTGCTGTGTGAGAGAAGAGCGGTCGAAGAAAGCTTTGCCACACTCGTGGCACTGATGGTGTGGCTCCCCAGCATGTGCTTTCTGGTGCCGGTTTAGGGAGGAGACGCCATAGAACGCTTTCCCACACTCACTGCATTCGTATGGCTTCCTGCCAGTGTGGATCAGCTGGTGACGACTGAGAATGCTTTTCTGGCTAAAGGCTTTCCCACACTGCTGACACTCATAGGGACTCTCCCCAGTATGAATTCTCTGGTGGCGAGTAAGGGATGACCGGTCAAAGAAGGCTTTGCCACACTCACTGCATTTAAAAGGCTTCTCTCCTGTGTGAATCCGCTGATGCACAGTTAGGGATGACCGGTCAAAGAAGGCTTTGCCACAGGCACTGCACTCGTACGGGCTCTCTCCTGTGTGGGCCATCAGATGTCTGCTGAGACTGCTCCTGTGACTGAAGGCCTTCCCACACTCAGGACAGTCATAGGGCTTCTCGCCAGTGTGAGTTCTCTGGTGGCGGATGAGTGAGGAATGGTCAAAGAAGGTCTTCCCACAGTCACTACACTCCTGGTCTTGGTGTTTAGTGAGGACTTTCTTGGATGGGGCTGACCTTCGCTGCGAGCTTTTGTCCGAGGAAAGGGGTTTCTTGCCAGTGTCTGCTTTAGGACTTTCCTTTCCTGGTTCCAACCCACCTGCTAGTGCTTGAACTTCAAGTTCAGGGCAGAGAGGACTTGGCCTTCTACGGCTTTCTCTCAGTGTTCCTTCTGAAGTAGCTAGGATCTCGGGCTTGGTCTCCCAGTCTGCAACAAAGAGAAAACTCAGATGCAGTTTCTTCTCTGGACTGGGGGACAATGGCAGATGTAAAGGTAACACTTGGTCACAGCACAGCTCACTTCCCAGATGGTCTTACATCCTGGGAAAGCCTAAGGCTTGGGAATAAAAGAGGAGGCAGGGAAGGGCTGTTACAACAGACTTCTCAGAACACAGGAGAACAGCTCTGGGAGTGGAGCCAATGGCTTAATTAGGGTGGGCTGAACAGAGACCTGGGAGACCACTAAAAATAAAAGAGGTGTGCACAGGCAAGGCGACAATTCTGAGAAACAAGCTGATGAATACAGATAACTAGTATGTTGATGTACAGCAGGGGAACCAGAGAACTGATGAGTATAACAGGAAGCAAGCGGACAACTTGAATTTGAGAAAAGGGTGACCCCTAACATTCCTTCATACCCAAATAACAAACAAATTTGGTTACCTAGAGAGACACTCTCTGGCCATTCTTTCTCCTCAGACCCATGACGACCCTGTGTCCATGGCTCGTCCCTTCTCTTCAACTGAAGAATCACATCAGGTCGAGGCACGGGAAGCCCTGCTCATGGAGAAAACGTAAGGCAGGTGGTTGCTGTGATGAAAATGCCTAACCATTCCAAAACTTAATCCTGGCATCTCAGCCTAGACTCTTCCAGAAATGCGGAATGCAGACCCAAGACACCTCTGAGGGAAGGTCAGGACTGAGGCTCTTGAAAGGAAGCGACGCCAGGCACCAGGACAGTGCCCCCCAATGCCAGGCACCAGGACAGTGCCCACCAGCACCAGGCACCAGGACAGTGCCCCCCAATGCCAGGCACCAGGACAGTGCCCACCAGCACCAGGCACCAGGACAGTGCCCCCCAATGCCAGGCACCAGGACAGCGCCCACAAAAGCCTCCTCAGTTCACAGGCAGCCTACGGAAGCTCTCCATCTGGACACTGGCAGCACAGGAGGCTCCTGGCTCCATAGGTGAGTATAAGAAAAAGAAAAAAAAAGGATCATCTTGACTGAAAAAGCATAAAGAGGGAACTCAATTTTGTGTGTTTGCTCATATTTAGTATATTGCTTTTATGGAAACAAGTCGGTTGTATTCACTGTAGGAAAATTAGAGTTATCTGCAAGTAAAAAGGAAAATCACCTTTCATGCTTTCTACTAATATTTCTTTCTTTTTCCTCATTTTGATGCGGAAAGGCCTTATATGTGACATGTTAAAGACTGGATAGTGGGGGGCTGGTGAGATGTCTTAGTGGGTGCACCAGGCCTGCTGAACTGGGTCACTCCCTAGAACCCACAGGTTAAAGGAGAGAACCCACTCCCTCAAGTTGTCCTTTCATCTCCACACACATGCTCTTGCACATGTGTGCCCCAAGTAAATAAAGAAGAAATGTAATGAAATGCTATAAGAACTTTAAAAAACCGAATGAGGAAATACTGCTGACTTGTAAACTGACGTTCTTTTCATGTAGTAAATTTAAAACATTAATTTTATTTAGCATAGATTTTCTACAATGTTTTAATGGCTATATGATAGTTCATTGTATGGATAAATAATTTAGGAAATCCCTACCGACAGACATTTTACTATTTTTAATGTTTTGCTATTAATACACAATAGTACGGGAACTGGCCCTTGGTGTGCTGTATGAATTGGCAATCCTATGACATTCTTTGGATCAATTTCTAGAAGCAATCATATCCATAGCCATATGAACAAAATTAGATCCCACTCCTGGAAACACCTGAGCTCTAAATTCCCCATGCACAGGGTTCCGCCTTGGGAGATAAGGGAGACAGGTATGCTCGTCCTGGGCCTGAGAAGCATCAGTCTGGTGTGTACTGGTTCCCTTTTTGGCAGACTGACCACACCCATCCCTTCCTGTGGCTTCTGGTCTCTGACCTAAGGAATTCCATACTTCTATATAAGCCCCTGACAAAAGGTCAGGATCTTCCTTGATGCCAAATGAATGATCTGTTCTGTTTGGGATATGACTTGACCTGTTTAAGATAATTCAGAAGGTGCTGACCTATGCATGCGTGTGTGCCTGTGTGTGTGTGTGTGTGTGTGTGTGTGTATGTGTCCATATAGTAAACTGAAGACCTTGCACATGCTAGGAAACACTCTACCACTTAGCTACGTCCTCAGCCCAATACTGGCTTTTTGATATACATCTGCAACATGAATGTGACTGTTATCTGCTTTTGCGTCTGTGTACTCCTGCTTCCAGAGTAGCCAAGACTACAGGTACACACCACTGTGCTTGGCTTCAGCCTCTTATTCTGGAAACTTCTGGGAGTTCCTTATTACCTGTAGGGACTTCACTTTACTTCACTAACAGTTGACATTAACAACAGCTCTTAATTTCCCCCTTGTCACATAAATATAGTTACAAAGTGCCTTTTATAGGTATCTAAGATTGTCATTAAGACAAATTTTCAAAATCAAGCACATCTCTGATGACCTCTCTCCTTTTCACAGGGGCACTTCTTTGTCTTCCTCTGGCTTCCACGAAATGATAGGCATCTCCTCTCACCAAGATGGCTCCTTGTCTACCGGATGGAACTGAGGACATTACCTGCTGGCATGCCAGGAGAAAACCTGGACACATTAACTCCTGCTTGCTGCCTCTGGACAGCCAGGTCCATACTCTGCCCTATCCTCTAGACTGCCTTCTGTATTGTGGAGGCAAGCTGCTGAACAAGCAGGCCTGTGGTTGTCCAGTGCTGTTAACACCAAGGCAGTCCACCTGTCCAGGGCTGGGGTCGCCAGCTACGCACCTAAAGCCGCCTTCTTTGGCGCTCTAGTCTGTCAGGTGGCTTTGAACTCAGGTGGGGGGTCAAAGAGGTAGCAATCCCCAGCCCATGTGACCCACACTGGTCTGGAACAAGTTCTGACTGCTCACAGCAAGCCTCCTTACCCAGTGAGATGATGCTCTCATAGTTTTCCAGCATCACTGCCTTGTAGAGTGCCCGCTGCACAGGGACCAGATGCCTCCACTCTTCATCTGTGAAAGTCACAGCCACATCTTCAAATGTCACCGACGTCTGAAAACACAACCACACCCCCTTACGACCCTTTTCTTTCTTGTCTGTTTTGTTTTTCTTGAGACAGGGTCTAACTCTGGGTGCTCTATAATAGCATGGACCACAAACTCCAGCCTAACCCAACACTCTTTGGTGTGTGGGGGCTGACTCTCAGTCCGTAACTGGCTGCACCAAAAGGACAATCAGGATGGAACCACTGATTCCAGAGTCCTCCAGGCAGGCCTGTTCTGTAAGCTTTGGGGAAAGCCACAAGCTCAAGGTGCTGAAGGTCATCTTACTTTGGAGCCCTTCATTGGCCCAAGGGTGGAGGGTTGTAAAGGAAGATGATCAGGATAAAGAAAGAAAAGTGACTACATTTTGGCATCAAATAATAGTAGTTCAGAAATAAAAATGTCCACCTCACCTGGCATCTGGTAGGTGGAGACACAGTGGCCATTCCCTCCTATGCTGTCCTGGTAGGGAAGAACAGAGGACTAGTGAGGAAAAAGTGTTGGGGGAGAGAAGGTATGAGAACGAGCAGTCCTGGGGTCTTCTGGCCCATGTGGCAAGCCCCCCCCCCCCATATACCAGTGAGCAATGCAGCCACCTTCATTCCCAGCACCTTACAAAGAGCAAAGAAAGCAAGACCAAGGGCACTCTCTGCTCACTGCAGAGTTAGAACAAAAGCCATGGATATGGAACCCACAGCAGCGTCTGTTGTACCATTCAGGGCAGAGTTCTGTTCCCAAGAGTCAGAACACAGCAAGATTCATATGATATTTATATATTCACATTTAATGTTGCCCTGAATGTTTAATGAGCTAAAACCATAAGCAACTTTACAAACTATGTGGATAAGATAAATAAAAACGATAGCCTCTTTAGAGGAGTAGCATTCCATTTACAGCTCTTGCTAATGAAGCATCCATCTTTGATACTATGAGACTCTTCATCTCGTTTCTAGAACCACACTGATCATATCACAACTGGACAATCAGTGAGTAACCAATTAGTAACTAGCAATTAGTGAGAAATTAACTGGCCTACTAGAAACATCCTTGTTTGCTTTCTCTTGCTCTGAGGAGACATTGACCAAAAGCAACTCAGGGAGGAGAGGATTTATATATGGCCCACAGGTTACAGTCCATTCCCAAGGGAAGCCCAGGCAGGAACCTGGAGGCAGACACTGAAGCAGAGACCACGGAGGAACACTGCTTACTGGCTTGCTCAGCTACTTTCTCATACAGGCCAGGCCTACTTTCCCAAGGCTGGCATTATCCACAATGGACTGGGCCTGCCTATATTAACTGGCAATTAAAAAAATGCCCCATCCTCCTGGTGGTGGCAATGGCGGCGCATGCTTTTGAGCCCAGCACTTGGGAGGCAGAGGCAAGCAGATCTCTCTGAGTTCCCAAAGTTTGAGGCCAGCCTGGTCTACAGAGTGAGTTCCAGGACAGCCAGGGCTACAGAGAGAAACCCTGTCTTGAGAAAAAAGAAAGAAAGAAAATACCCCACGCAAACATGCTCACAGGCCCATCTGATGGAGGCAACCCAATTGAGATTCTCTTTTCCCAAGTATGCCTAAGTTTGTGTCCAGTTAATAAAAACTGTGACAGAAATGATCTGGTATGAAAAGATGACATCCTTCTCAGTGACCATGAACTTTAGTTGGGACAACATGCAGATGATGAGTCAAAAAGACATCAAGAGGTACTGAAGTTGCCTCAGGGACCGGGGGAGCAGTTACCAGGAGACAGAACCAATGGATGTGGCTCACATTAGTGGTGAGACGCTGGTGCTCACATTGGTTCAAGCTGAAAGGAAGGGAGCTCCAGTTCCCACACACTGCAGCTTTACTTATCCTTGGATTTCCAGAAGATTTATCTTCTTCGACCTCCATTCTTGTAAGTTAGATGCTAAATGCATCTCACCTTCTCACAATTCAGAATCTAATTAGAGCCTAGTGGGTGTGGTAGTGCAAATACTTGGAATCTCAGCACTCAAGAAGCTGAGGTAAGACTGCTGCATACTGAGTTCAAGGCCAGCCTGAGCTACATAGGAAATACCACATCAATTCTTTCCCCTATAAAAGTTTAATTAAAATAATGGTGAAAGCAAAAATTAGGGGAACTCCTGGTGGGGTGGGGAGATAGTATGCACGCTTCTGAGAAGGAAGAGAAAATGTGTATCTGTGGCTCATTGACCACTTTATTGCAGCCAGAGGAATACATCACCACCCCCTGTGATTCATTCATCTACCTACTTAATCAGCATTTATTTAGTACCAACTACACCAAGCACAAACCCTGCAAGACACTTTCCCTGACCTCCACGAGCAACAGCTTTATACAAAGAACAAAGAAACATTTATTATAGGATGGTATGTAAAGAGATGCAGGGCAAGCTGTCAGGGCTTTGAAGAGGCTCCCCATGGAGGAAGGATTGAGGGAGAAATGCTGCAGCTTTCTTGGCACAACTGGGATCTACAGTTTTGCTGTGAGGGAGGAACATTATAGACAAGGAAAACCTTGAGTAAAAATAAGAGGCAGATCCTTATCACATAAAGGATTACTACTGAAATTAGATAAGAGGAAGTCTTAGTCATGAGCAATATTGGAGAAAAGATGAGCCTGGAGAAACCAGCAGAGATCAAACTACATCAAAAGGAGCTGGGGGTGGGGGGTGTTGAGCATGGTTGTGTTCTCATTAGATATGTACTTTAGAAAGAGCATTGTGATGAATAGCAAGGGCTTTCAAACACAGACATTCTCAGATTGGCCAATTCTCTTCTAGGAATTTATTCTAGAAATAAAAGAGAATAGTTACAGAGCTTTTAATTAACCATCGCCAACACATCTTTATTGAAGGTTCTCTGCCAGCCAGCTTCTTAAGCAATTACATATATCATCCCATTTAGTCTTTAAACAATGCAACTAGAATGTGAACTCTATTAAGCATCTACAACAGGAGACTTGATTAAATAATTTACTGCCTAGAGGCTAGACAAACAATGGAGCGCTATGAAACATCACCCTAACTAGTATTGCTGAGCACTTGCTCTCCTGAGGCTCTTGCTAAGTGCTTTTAATAAGGATAATTTAATCCCATCCTCATACATCAAGAGAGGGACTATAGGGTATTCAGGCTTTGTAAAAGGCTGAGGCAGAATTTGAAAAAGTCTGCCTGGAAGCTTTTACTTCTATGTTATAATTTATTTCATCAAAAGATAGTCACAAAGTTAAGCAGATCTTTAGACTAAAATAGAAAATCCCGAAACGCATCCCAACATTTTGGGAAGCTTTATATGCATGACTGAAGCTCCATGGAAAACAAGTATGGTGACATATACCTGTAATGCCTGCACTTGGAAGGCTGAAGCAGGATCTGGCTTATCACCAGGGTAGGCTACAAAATGAGGCCGTATCTCAAATGCAATAAATGTAAAAACAAAAACTAGGGAAAAGATCACCGGTAAATTGCAAACAACTTCAATGGAGTAATAGACAACTGGTCATCACACGGACTTCTAGACATATGATGGTTGTCGGTGTCGGTGGTTGGTCCTAAGTTGGGATGTTCGACTTTATTATGATCAGAATGTTACTTCTAGAACTGTTCCTCAAAACTTCGTGTGTGTTGATCTCATTTAAGACCACACAATACTCTGCTTGGTGGGTCTTACCCTGACCCTCTGGGTCTTGTCTGGCCTCAATATAGTTCCTTCATTTTTATTTCCACTACTCCGTGACAGTGCACTCTAGTCAAAATCATCTCAAATCTGCCTGAAGTCATTTGCCATCTCCTTTGGGGTTTTCTTCACCTCAAATCCGGCCTCCTCTACGAACACCCTAAGCTCACGTCCAGACATTCTCGCGCAGGCTGGGGATGAGGAGCAAAAGACACAACGTGAGACGTTTTCTGGGGGGACTGGGTGAGAATAGAGTGGGCACCCCTAGATTTAGGGTCGGTACCACCTACATTCATGAAGCACCCATGAAGGGAAGAAGGAACTAGAGGAAGACGGGGGAAGACTGGGACCTCCAACTTGGAAGTACAGGATTCTGGCACACAGTGGGCGTACCACAAAGACACTGGTAGCCCTGTCTATGCCCTACCTACGCACACTGGGAGGGACGACTCTCCTCCCAGGCTCTCGCGCAAGCTAGCTCCATCAGGTCACGCCCACTAGTCCTCCCCCAAGTCCCCGGGGTTCCCTTCTCTCCGCCGCTGCGTCCACTCGGCATCTCGAAGACCTAGACCCGCAGCCCTCACCTTCCGCAAGAGTACTGGGTACCTGCGAACGCCGTACCGCCTCGGGTCGGGAAGGCAGTGCGCCTGCGCGATGGTCTTCCGCCTCTGGGCTCCAATCAATGGGCTGCCTTCGCATGGACTCCATTTCCCAGAAGTCTCGACAGCCGGCGCGCCTTAAGATGACGCGTAAAAAAAGAACTGCACAAGCTTGCACTCCAGATCCGTGGTGCTGAAGCGGATGGGAGCAGGCTGTGTGCACGCGCGCTCCTAAACCCGGAGACCAGCTGTCCGGTGAAGGCGGACCTGAGTAGCGCAGCGAGGAGGAGGGTCCTAAGACAGCACAGGTCCTGTCTCTGGTTTGCCAGCGTGCCTGTCTTTTCTGAAAGCCAGGGTTCCCAGTTCTTAGTCATCTTTCAGTGGACTGTCCCAGATGCTCGACACACCTGTTGCTGTCGTCCTGCAAGAATTCTTAGGCAGTTTTCACTATTTTGGTCCGCACCTCGGGGAATTTACACTCAACTCTGTAACCACAATTCTGTTTGAGGATGACCTCCTTTCTACTGCTTCAGACGATACCAGCTGTACAGACTTTAAACTTTGTAGCACAAAAAGGATGCAGAGTTTCCAGGGAAAGACTCAACTTGTGAGACAAAAAAGTTACTGAATCTTCATTTAGCCCCAGGATATCTGAAATAAGAGACATGTTAGGGCTTTTCTGGAAAACAGGGTACTGCAGAATATGGATTGCAGCATTTAAAAAAAATAGCCAGGCCAGTCTCTGAGAAACTAAATGAGAGCCCCAAATCCATACCAAGGAACAATCCCTAAGAAAGTCCTGGCACCGGGCTTCCCAAGAGGGATAGGCTCTTCAACAGCACATTACAAACAAACAAACAAACAAACAAAAAACAAAAAACCAAACCAAACCAAAACAAAACCCCCAAAAAACTAGGGTCAATAACTGTCCTCAATTGGCCATTGGATCACTATCTGTACTCTCCTAAGAACTTGATCTCTTCGGCTATTATGTAGACACCGCCAATATCAGTCTTTCTTAAGGATGGACATAGAATTAGCAAAGAAGCAAATTCTTCTACTAAGTAACCACATACCTCCCTGGTGTTACATGTCCATGCTGCTATCCTGAAGGAAAGAGCTTTACGGAACTCCACGAGAGGTTCCATCAAATATTGACCACAGGTTTTGTCTCTCATGTATGCCATTCAGAAACTCCCCAGTGCTGCCATGTCTGCTACAGGGCACACCAAAGGGACGACTCACTTGTCAATGGAGGGAATGGATTAGATCACTAGACTGCCAAGGTCGCAGCCCTGGTGCCTAACTTTTGTTGGCCCCTTTCCCCTCTATCAAGGATACCTTGTAAGCCTCAGTCTGCCCCTACGGCAGTGGAAAGGACAGCTGTGACAGGGTTCCTCTGTAACCCCGAAGGATGGCTACATACGGAAATCCTCAACTATGTTCTCCAAGTCTTCAGTGGAAGCTTGTAAAGTAGCTCCATGATTCTTTGGTCAGGCAAGGTCAGGAGAAACACACAATCTCCTATTCTTAGGAAAGGGACTCTTTTATTCCATTACCGAGTTTCCAGGGGCTGCATGTGCTTCAGAAAATCTCTTTTTGTGACCATGCACAGACATGGTCACTGCCCCACGACAGATTTAGAGATGTAGTTCACTGAGCTCCCCACCTGCCAAGTCTTCAATTGCCTACTGGACTTCACGGATACCCTCGCTGAGTGAAATGAAGCCTTTCCGGTCCATGCTGGAAAGGCTTGAGAAGTAGCCAAGGCACTCTCTCATAAGCAATTCTCCCCCATTTTTGGACTCGCCCAGAATCTCCAGGTGTTTCAAATCATGACCAAAATATTAGGTAGCAAATACTTACACCTTGCCTGACAACCATCGCCCTCAGGAAAGGCAGAAAGCCTTCGAAGACATGCTGAAGTTTAATGAAGAAAACCGCTGTGTTAGTTTCTATTGCCGTGACAAAACCCTGTGACCAGGGCACCTTAAAAATAGTTTATTGGGCCGGGCGGTGGTGGCGCACGCCTTTAATCCCAGCACTCGGGAGGCAGAGGCAGGCGGATCTCAGTGAGTTCGAGGCCAGCCTGGGCTACCAAGTGAGTTCCAGGAAAGGCGCAAAGCTACACAGAGAAACCCTGTCTCGAAAAAAAGAAAAAAAAAAAAGTTTGTTGGAGGCTTACCTTTTCAGAGGAGTCGTCCAGGACCATCATATGTGACTCGTTTGGGTAAGCAGGGATAGTGTAAAGCCACGGCCAGGTGAGGCAAAAAACACGGCCCAGGGCTGGACATGCGTGTGGGAACAACCTCTACCAAGAATACACCAATGAGTCTGAAATCACGGGCAACGTAATGTTTAATAAACTTTAGGTCTTTACTGGAGTCAGGTACGAACTTCCTAAACTTGGTCTCATTCACTCTCGGTATCCTTCCTGCTGTTCCCAGACTGTCTCCCGGCTCGGACGAATGGACTTTCTCAGGACACGCCAACCATCGGTTGGATCTGACGGATTTGGCCATTACCTGAGATGAGAACCAGCGCCAGCCCCGCCCTCTCCCCGCCCCTGCCTGGGGTCCTAGCGCGAGGACCCCCGCGAAGCTGTCCGTGGCTGAGCCTGACTCGGTTTCCTTTGTGGTCCATGTGGACAATTTCTCGACCCTCCGTGTGCGCTGAACGCTGGCCCTCGAGTCTCAGCACATCGCCTTGCGCTGATGACGGACGTCTGACGAGGCGCGGTCGCAGCCGGTCGCGGCAGGCGGTGGGGAAGGCTGTCCCGGAGACAGGCAGCGTCGCTGCTCCGGCTCCAGCATGGCGGCGGCCGTACGCGCTGCGGGCTGTCTCCCTGCACTGTGTAGCGTGCCGGCAGGTGAGCGCTGGGACCCGGACTGTATGCGCGCGCCAGCAGGGTGCTTTCCCTCGGGTCTGCGAAGTTCCAGGTCGAGGGACGCAAGAAGTCGCTGGGCCCCTGATCCTGGTCTCGCTTTCGGGTCGGGCAGGCTGTGTGACCTTGCGCGCCTTCTCCCCTTCTCTGGGTCTTGAGATTATAGTTTGAGATTATAGAAAGCGACTGGACTCTGCTTTCAGCCAGGAAAACCTCTCGAGCCCACCCGGTGAGGAGGAGCAGGAGTAGCAAGTATCATCTATGGTTCATGGGGTGATGTCAGTCCCGGCTTCGAGGCCGAGGGCCGCCGGCGAAGCTCAAAACTAAAGGATCGTCCTCTTGCCGAGCCCGTTAGATTAACTAGCTGTCATTTTAGCGCCTGGGACGATCCGTTTGTCGGAATGTCGCCGTTTTCCTCCCGCCCTTCTTAGTTGTGTGCAGTTCTCTAGCATAGCGTTGGCCTGTGGGAATGGCTTCGCGATCCACAGCGTCCTGTTTTATCAAGCCCACCGTCCAGGCCCTGCAAGTTAATTTGGTTGCAGTATGTGGCCCGGAATCACTTGGTGGGGTATGTGACGTGAGCCTGCATTTGTTTTGCCGGCGTTGGAGCAATCTCCTTAATGCCTCTGTCGAATAGTGGGTTGTAGCCTTCGGTCACAGGGGCTTACCCGTGTGCCAGAAACGATCTTAAGCTGTTGGTGATTTTATACCTCCATTTCCTCCTCAGAGTGCCTTTATGATTCCGTTGTATTCTCAAACCACCCCTACCCCACCCCCGCCCACCTTTTTTGTTTTTGAGACAAAGTCTCCCAATTTATAAGCCTCCCGCCTCAGCTCCTAAACGCTAGAGTTACAGTTGTTTTTACTATCAGACTCTGCCTCATTATTCTTGTTTTATAGATGAGGGAATTACAGAGATGGGAAACTTGCTCACAGATTAAGACTTAAAACTTTGCACCCATGATGCCTTGCTCCAAGCCCCTCCCCTCTTTGTGTAACTCCCCTTTTTTATTATTGACATAAATTAGCATAAAACACCCATCTGAAGTGTACACTTCAGTGTTTTGTGGTTTTTTTTAACTTTTTTTGTTTATGTTTTTTTCGACACAGGGTTTCTCTGTGTAGCTTTGGAGCCTGTCCTGGACCTCACTTTGTAGACCAGGCTGCTCTCGAACTCACAAAGATTCACCTGACTCTGCCTCCATCCTGAGTGCTGGGATTAAAGGCTTGCGCCACCACCGCCCAGCATGAAAAACTACTTTTTAACTATTGTGTTCATCCCCTCCAAGCTCTTAATAATCCTCAACACTAGGCAACTACTGATCTATTTCCCACCTGTCTATAGCTTGCCTGTTCTGGACATTTTTTATAAACAGAGTCAAAAGATATCTGCAGTGTTGTCGGACTTATCCAGGCTGTGACATACCAGTCCCATGTTGCTTGTGACCCAATAATATGCTTGTGTGGATATACCACATTTTGTTTATCCGTTGGTTGATGAACATGTGAGCCGTTTCCATCTTTGGCTATCAGGACTGAAGTTAAAGTATTTGAGAGCTGTGTTTTTGTCTATGCCTATATCCATCCTCTCTTGTGTACATTTCCTGGAAGTGGAATTGCTGGTTGCAGCGATGACTCCATGTTTACGGAACTGCCAAGTAGCTATACCATTTTACAGCTCCAGCACAATGTAGGGGTTCTGGTTTCTCTTTGCCAAAACTTGTTATTGTCTGTTCTGTGCAGATAGCCAAGCCAATGGTGTGACAATGTACTAATTTTGTGGCTTTGATTTCTAGTGAGCTTGTTTTCATGTGCTTCTTAACTATTTGCATATGTTCTTGAAGAAATGTTTGTTCAAATCTTTTGTCTGTGTGTGTACACTGAAGATTGAACCCTAGGTACAGGTATGTCCAGACTGTGGCCTGAGGGCGGCTGTGTGGTCCCGTTCAAAACTGTAAACATCTTTAAAACATAAGATTGTGTGTGTGTAACTTGACTGTGTGGTTCTTGACCACAAACTTTGTAGATTTGAGGTCTGTGCCATGTTAAGAGTCAAAGGTTGGGCACACCTGCTAGGAAGGACCTTGTGCATGCTAGGCAAGTGCTCTACCACCGAGCTTTCAGCCCGAGTGTTTGAACAGATGGATCTCATCTGGTGGAGCTGTCTGGGAAGGTTATATGTGCTTAGGAAGCGGAGCCTTGCTGGAGGAAGTGGGTCAATGGAGTTGGGCCTCAAAGCTTTATAGCCTGCCTCCACTTCCTGAACCCCGTTTCTGGGCTGTGGATGTGGGGATCTGCCATCATGTCATCCTTGCTTGCTACCATGTCTTCTCCTCCGTGGTGGACTGCATCTCTCCAGAATTGTGTGCCCAAAAACTTGCCCAGGCTATTGTTGAACTCGCTCTCTAGCTGGGCTTGAACTGTCTATCCTCCCATCTCAGCCTCAAATAGCTAGGTATATATGAACATCCACCAACAGACCTGGCTTCTTGTCCATTTTTCAATTTGGTTGACTTTATTATGGAATTGGAAGACTTATTTGTATTTTCTAGATACAAGTCTCTTGTCAGATACGCAAAAAAAAAAAAAAAAAAAAAAAAAGGTATTTTTTGAGATAGGCTCTTATTGTGTATCCCTGGCTAGCCTGGAACTCATTATGTAGACGAAATTGGCCTTGAAGTCACAGAGATCGGCCTCTCTCTGCCTCCAGACTGGGATATGAGACCTGGCCCATGAAGAAACATCCCCCCCCCCCCCGCGCCCCCCCCCTGGCCCCCGACAGGGTTTCTCTGTGTAGCTCTGGCTGTTCTGGAACTCACTCTGTAGACCAGGCTAGCCTCAAACTCACAGAGATCTGCCTGCCTAGATCTGAAATGCTGGGAAGGGAATTAGGGTTATCCTGTGGCTCAGTGATGAAGAGGCCTTAGCAAAGAAGGACCAGCAAGGACAGCCCAGGGCAGGTGACAGACGGCTTCATACCCAAGGGGATTTCGAAAGGCTTGGAAACTGGGTGGGTTTGAGGGTGAAGGGTGCAGATATCATGTCAACTACTTGGCAAATGGTCATGGACCCAGAGATGGCTTACACTTTGTCTCAATCCTTTTATTCTGTAGGTGTTCCTTTTTGTGTAGAAAGTATCTTTAAACAAGTGTACCCCCTCCCCCCATTTACAGGTCATTTCCTGTCTAGGCAGCTCTCTCTAAACACCTTTCCAGCAGCAGCTTCCTTTTTGGCAGTGAAAACCACTCTCAGCCACGGTAAGATTCTACCACATCTCTGTTCTTGTAAGGTTTGCTTACGATGGAGTAGTTTTGTGACGGGGTTTGGGATGAGCGTGGCCGTCTAGGGGTACTGCCGAAGCATTCCCATCTAGTTATACATGCTTCAGCTTTCTTCCCCAGAGGCGACTGTAGTGACCGTTTGTCTGTCCTTCTGGAGTGTGGAAGGGACAGTCACAGACACACCTGCATTGTTTTTGAACATGAAACAGGATATTCTGCATACTCTGGCATTTTGCTCTGGGGGACATTTGCAGGTCATTGCATGTTCCCTGGCTGCACACAGCAGAGGTCACTGTTTTCCCACAGTAGGCTCTGCACTCTTGGATACTGCAGAGAAATGCCACATCCATTGTGTGGAGGAGTTGCCGCTTCTCTAACTAGCATGGGCATTTAGGTTATTTTGTTTTGAAGGTGTCTCAACTTGTGATTTTTTAAAAAATACATTTCTTTTAGTTATGTCTTTGTGTCTTGGTGCAGGGTATGTATACATGTGTGTAAATGCCTAAGGAGCCAGAAGCATAGGTTCCCTGGAGGAAGAGTCATAGGTGGTTGTGAGACATGTAAAATGGGTGCTAGGAGCCAAACCTGGCTTCTTTTTGAGAGCAGCATATGCTCTTAACTGCTAAGCCATCTCTCCAACCCCAAAACATGATTCTCCAAATTTTAGTGACTTGAACAGTTTTTAGAAATTGTGTGTGTATGTGTGTGTTTGTGTGTGTGTATGTGTGTGTACATTCATTCTACTGTGCGTGTGTAAGTCATGGGGACTATTTGTAGGAGCTGACTCTCTCCTACCACTTGTGTGGGGTCAAATTGAGATTGTCAGGTTTGGCAGCAAGTACCTTTGACTGCCCAACCGTCCCAACAACCTTAGTGACTTATTTTTATTAGTGTGATTGTTTGGTGCTGGCAGTGTTTCTCTAACAGCTATGGGGTCTAACACCAAGTTTTGTTCTGTCTGCCTGTAGGCTCTTGGTCACCAAGGGGAACAAAAACAAACCACTGTCTGACCAGCTTGAGCCATGCACTGCAGACACAGTGCTGCGTTTCCTCTCCTGTCAGCTGGATGGGCCAGCAGAGTAGACCCTACAGCTTCTTCACCAAACGTATGTAGAATGATAAACTTCTCCTTTCATGGAACCAGAAAGAGAAGGTGTTTGTGCCTTCATTATCCTTCTTTCTTAAACAAATAAACATTTTAGTGACTACCTTATAATGTCCTGTTAAAAATAAAAGCATCCCTTGAGGGGTTGGGGATTTAGCTCAGTGGTAGAGCGCTTGCAAGCGCAAGGCCCTGGGTTTGGTCCTCAGCTCTGGAAAAAAAAAACAAAAAACATCCCTTGATATACCCATTAGAATTAGCTACATGTCATCATTTGTACAATTGTTAACAGATTTACTTTGAATGCTGGGGATGTAGCTAGCAAGATGTAAGGTCCTTCATTGTTGGATCATGGCCTAATACCCTGCTGATTTAGAGCCAGGCCAAGGGAAAAAATACATTGGTGCTGTTTTTGGTGGCACCTCCTAGGTGGTTGACTGCGTCGAGATGAGGCTGTCTCCTCTCCAGCCATCAGCTGTCAGAGGCTCACTGAAGCGGGTGATGAACACCAAGCTTTCTGCTTTCTCTGAGAAGCTCGTGGCCACAGAAGTAGCTGCTGCTGCTCTGGATGAGGAGTGGAAGGGCTGTGTGGTCCGAATCAGTGGTGGGAATGACAAACAAGGTTTTCCCATGAAGTGGGGTGTCTTGACCCACTGCATAGTTCCCTGCTGTTGAGTAAGGGGCATTCTTGTTATAGACCAAGGAGAACAGGAGAGAGGACGCGCAAGTCTGTTCCGGGATGCACTGTAGGTGCCAATCTGAGTGCTCTCAACCTGGTTATTTTTAAAAAAGGAGAGAAGGATATTTCTGGACTGACAGAGACTCCTGTGCCTTGGCAGTTGGGACTCAAAAGAGCTCACAGGAAATGAAAGTTTTCAGTCTCTCTAAAGAAGTCCCCATATGTTGTCAGAAAATCTTAAACAAAGAAGGTAAGAAGCCCAGGACCAAAGCACCAAAGATTGAGTGTCTTGTTACTCTACGTGCCCTGCAACACAAAAGCCTACATGTTGCTCTGAAGAAACAACACACTAAGAAAAATGAGGAGGAGGCTGCAGAACATGCTAAACTTTTAACCAAGAGAATGAAGGGAGTCAAAAATGCCCCAGAGTGTCAAGAGACGTAGGCTCTCTTCACTGAGAGCTTCTACTTCTGAGTCCAGTTAAAAAAAAGTCCTTAAGAGTAACAAGTAAATGATCAAACTTTTAGTCTCAAAACAAAAAACCAAACCAACCTATTGGCTCCTTTTAGTTGTGCCTTTAGCTGAGGAGATAGATCAATCTGGGGAAGGTAATTTTTAGTAACATTATTTTATGGATACTGCTCTTATTTGCGATAATGTCACTGGAGCTCACCTAAGAGGCTGGCCAGCAGGCTCCAGGAATCCACCTTATCTGCTCTCCAGTACTGGGATTCCAAGCATGTGCCGTTGTGCCTGGCTGTTTGGACGTGGCTTCTGAGGGTCAGATCCATGCCTTCAGGCTTGCAAGGCAAGCACTACCTACTAGGCCATCTTCCCAGCCCTGGCTTCAATTTTTATTATATAAGTTCGTAATAGAATAAAATCTAGTTACGAAATAGTTGGTGAACTTGGAAAGGTGAAATTTAAATACCAATAAAATGCAGTAAGGATCAACTTAAAGAATTTAGGCATTTACAAGTACAAAGTATTGATTGGGATGCAGGGTTTAAACAGATGTTGGGACCCTAGAAATTGACAAATAGAAATGAATTAGCAGTCTTAGAGTGTGCATGTGTTAAAGAACTCAGTGTGACTTAAAATAGTCAAGTACAAACACACACACGGGGATTAGCTATGAAACACTGGAATATCTCTTTTATGTGTAGTTTGAAAGAAGGGGATGTTGGGTATCGACGGAAGAATAGAGCGAACTCTCTAAATGGGGTGTAGGTTCTCATGTGTAAGAAAGTGTCCTAGTTAGCTTTACTTGTCAATTTGACACAGCCTAGAGTCATCTGGGCAGAAAGCCTCAAAGTCAGATTGGCCTGTGGACATGTCGATGGGGACTGTCTTGATTGTTAATTGATGTAGGAGGGACCAGCCCTCTGGGAGGCACCAGCCCTAGGTAGGTGGTCCTGGACTATGTCAGAAAGCAAATGAGCACAAACCTGCCATTGAGCCAGCCAGCAGTGTTCCTCAATGGTTTCTGCCTCAAGGTCTTGCTTCGATCCCTGCCTGACTTCCCTCAGTGGACTGAACTGGACTGGGAGCCACCCCACGGTGCCCCTCTCCTGAGCTGCTTTGGTCAGAGTGGTTTATCACCGCAGTGGAGATGAGATAGGACAGAAGGGTACTGCTTACTCCAGTGATTATTGTGGAGGCAAGAGGACAGGGAAGCAACCCAAGTCATAGCTGATTGAGTGTCAGGCAGACAAGCCTGCCAGCGAGGGGCTCAGGTGGCAGCTGTCTTCTGTGAGGAGTAATAGCATAGGCTCCTCTTGGGTTTTCCAAATGTGACTGTGTGGTACTCAGAGAGTGACTTTGTTCTGCTTCTAATGCCACTGCAAGGGTGTACGTGAAGTGGCTTCTCCTGGCCTTTTTTGTTCAAGGAGACATAGGTGATCGCTTGAACAATGCAGGATTTCAAGCAGCCGACCCTGTGTCGTTGCAGTGACAGCAGAAGAACTCTGGAAAGGTGCTTTAGCGGAGACTGGTGCCGGGGCGAGGAAAGGCAGGGGCAAAAGGACAAAGAGGAAGAGGAAGAAGGATTTGAACAGGGGCCAGATCATCGGAGAAGGTAAGCTTACGTTAAAGCTTCTGATCTCCTGTCTTGTGTATCCCAGGCTGGCCTTGAACTCGTGATCCTCTTACCTTAGCCTCCCTGAAACTATGATTACAGGCATGTGCTGGAACTCCCAGCTAATGTGCTGATCTTTGTTTTTTTGTATTACAAAATCACATGTATATCTTGTCAGTTAGAAAAGAAACAAAAGCAAGTATGTAGAGAACATGGAGCGCCCCTTTCAGTGCCTGTAGTCTGGTTGCCTCCCCATCTCATTCTGTTGTTTCCTTTAATATTTCCATGTTTTTATATAAATGCCTTTCTGAAGATAATTTAATCACGCTACATGTTGTGTGCTGTGCGATGGTGAGTTAATTGTCACCTTGACGTACTCTGGAGTCACCCAGGAAGAGTCTCAGTGAAGGGTTGTCTAGGTCAAGTTGACCTGTGGGCATGTTTGTGGGGCTCTGTCTTGATTATGTGGGTTAGTGTGGGAAAACCCAGTCTAAAGGCAGGAGGTCTGGGTCCTGGACTTATCAAAAAGGAGAAAGTGAGCCGAGTGCTAGCAAGTGTGTGCATTCCTTCTCACTCTGCTCTTGCCTGTGGGTGTGACTGACTAGCTGCCTCCTTGACTTGAGTGGTGGATGGGAACCTGGAACCGTGAGTTAAAACAAACCCTCTTCCAAGTTGCTTTTGTCTGAGTCTTTTATCAGAAAAAAGGAAAGCAGGTTATGCTGTCTTAAAATTTGCTTGTTTTGGTCACTAGTTGGTCTTGGAAGAGTCCACATCAGACCTTCGAAAGTGACTTTGTTCTTTGGATTTCATGAAGAGTGTCCCACACACCAGCTGTGCCGTGTGGCTGAACACTTTGATTGTGAAGATTGCTTTTCCAATAACATCTGAGTGGATGTGCTCGTCCAGGCCCACGTGTGCTTGTCCCCTATGAGAGTCTTTAGGTAGTGTGCATCACAGTGATTTAGCGTCCCACATTTACAGTGTCCATAGCACAAGGTGACATGCTGAGCAGTCATGCTGCTCAGGCTCTGCCAGCTCTGGGTTATCTGTCCAGACCTGCCTGGCATTTTAATACTGGAAAAATGATTCTTCAAATTCTTATTTATGAATATTTTTAAATCTTCAGGGCGTTCTGGTTTCCTGTGGCCCGGTCTGAATGTCCCTGTTATGAAAAGTGGAGTAGTCCAGACCATTGGCCAAAGAAGCAGAGAAGAGCAGCAGAAGGTGGAGGCCCACATGACACAGCAGAGAGAAGAGTGGGAACGGAGGAGGAAGATAAAAGTCAAACGGGCGCGCGGGTGGAGCGGAAGCTCATGGGGAGGTGTCAGTATCGGCCCCCCAGACCCAGGACCCAACGGAGGTAGCCAAGTTCCCATCTTACTCGCCCTGTGACAGGTGACAGTGCTAGGGTGGTTTTGAAATGACTTATTATTGTTACTATTTTTAACCTTGCCTGTTTAGGTTTTACTTTTTCCTGAAAAGGGTTTCAGCATCCTCGAGTAATTTACCACATTGTTATCCACACTGTGTCATAGGGAACACAGCCGAGAAGCGTGGCTAGAAATTTTCATACTAAGTTAAGCTCGTGCAGTAACCATAACTAAACTCAGTGGTTTGTTGTTGTTGTTGTTGTTGTTTTAAAGGAAAAGAAAAGACATGAAAATGGGAGAGAGATGCGTAGGTAGAAAGGTTTCAAGGCGAGTAGGCAGGGAGAGGAGGGAGAATGGGTGATTCTGATCAGAGTGCATTACACACATGTAAAATTGTAGGTGAATAAAAGATTATCTTCAAAAGTTAAAGACAGACTATGGCGAATGAGGTGACCGAGCACCTCATGGCCAGGAGGCTTTGGTGGGACTAGAGGTCATGAGTGGTGAGTGGTGAGGTGCTGTGTCTTGACTTCAGTCCAGCCATGCCCAGTAGTCAGGTGTGGCCAGCGAGCTGCACTGATTCAGGGGAGGGAGTGTGGGGAAAAGGTTGGGGGTTAGAGAGATGCCTTTGGTGTCTTAAGGCAAACAGTGATCAACGGTCTGGAGCTGATGAGGGCCCTTCGAGCTGGTAAGGCAGAGCCCTGCGGAGTTGGCAGAGGGTGATCCAAGTTCATGAATCAGAGGCAGAGCAGTCTATTGAGTATAGGGCCAGGATGTGGCCTTGAGAGAGGTACCTGAGGACCTGAGACTTTTTAACAGTAGAGTCTGTGGGGGGGCCAGGGTGTAGCTCTGTGATAGGATGCTTACCCAGCAGTCAGGGGGCCCTGGGTTCAGTCCTCATTAATACCTCACCAAAGAAAAATGTCTGTAATGGTGCCAGAACACTGCCTACAGTAATACCACAGTCATTCATCTACAGGCTTTTTCTTTCTTCTTGTAGAAACGTATGAAGACTTTGATACCAGGATTCTTGAGGTAGGCACACGGAATTAGGTACCCTACCATGCCTCTGGAGAGTTGAGATGAGATGAATGGGCTAGGGCAAAAGGGGCTGGGGGAAAAGCTTTCGGGGGAGGAGTGTCTCAGACGCACGGCTGATCTGGCCGAGGCAGCCTCGTGACAGGTGACTTCAGTGGTTGTTGAATAGCAGACTTGAGCTTCTGTGTGCTTCCCTCCACCCTAAAGCTCAAGAAGGGTTAGCAGTTTACCCTGAGTTAAAAACAGCTGTGTCAGCGCTCAGCTGAGGGGACACAGATGAGGGGGCAGAGTCACTGGTAGAAGCTGGGCAGTGACTCCCCGATCAGTGAACTTGAGCCACTTTTCCAGAGCATTCTCTAGGGCGGTCCCTGCCGTTGGTCTGGCACTACACCTTACTGCTGAGTCACTGGGGAGCAGTCACCTGCCCTGGAGCTGCCCTGAGTATGCACATAACGTCTTCTGTCAGTCAGAGCTCAGCTTAAAGGATGTCCGTCAGGACTTCTGTTGTTAGCCAAGATTAGAGATGTTGAGAGCTAGCTTCTGTTGTGTTTTAGTTTTCTGTATGATTGTCCACAGAGCAGATGCAGATCCCTTTTCCTTTATCTGTTTTACAGTAAAGGAGCACATGAACCACGGGTGTGGCTCCCTGTAAGTGAGGTAGTTAACAGTTAATAGTTCCCGTCCTTTAGAATGGGCCAGAGTAAACCAGACAGACCACCTGAGAATGTTTTTGTAGTTCACTATAAGCAGGCATTTCCAATTTTTCTGTTTCCCATTAAAGCCTAGCCCTTATCCAGCTGTCCAGTACTATGCTTCTATATGCTGTGTTTCACCGTATGTAGACAAGTGAGCAGTTCTGTTCTGGCTATCTCTTATTACTCACTGATGAGCCATTCCATTTTAATTCAGAGTGTTTTTCTTTCCTGTGGCACATTGATTAAGGTAGGCCATTTTGAGTTGTGTAAGTTTCAGAATTCTTAGTTGAATCTTCCAGTTCGCCTGTGAAACAGGAAGAGAAATTCTTCCTTCCATCCTCTTCCCGAGGAGATGGTCGGGGGGCAGCTTTGTGAGCCTGTGTCCAGACAAAGTCCGTTGTTGTTTGTCTTAAGCACAGAAGGTGCAGTGCCCACACACCGTGAGTGAGTGTAGCGGGGCCAGCCAAGCAGCACTGCTGGTCCTTCAGAACTGTCCCAAGGGAATACTGATGAGACAGTTTGTCTTCTAGGTAAGAAATGTTTTCAATATGACCGCAAAAGAGGGAAGAAAGAAGTCGGTCCGTGTCCTGGTTGCTGTGGGGAATGGAAATGGTGCTGCAGGTGAATGGGGTGGTATTACACTGGTGGTGGTGGTGGTGGTGGGAGTTGGGCTGGGCCTGGCCTTGCTGAGAGCCTGAGAGTCCATGTTGCTGGTCTGATCTCCCTACTGGTTAAACCTTTTAGTGGTTTGGGTTCACAGACGCAAATTTTCACTATGTAACCAAAGCCCAGTGAGTGCACTTTGTAATACCTTTGCTGCTATAGGCATAGGGGGACTTCTGGTAGTGAGGTTGCTACCCTTTTATGTGGTGAAAAGAACTACCAGATTGTCTCCCATCATACCCCTGCCCCCGATACTGTCAAGCTTCCGTGACTGACAGCATGATGTGTGCGTCATACCTCTTAGTTTTTGTTTGTGTATCTTTGGTTAGGAAGTGCGGGCATGGTTTTACACGTTTATCCACCATGCCGTTTTCTTCCTGAGTTTATCGGGTGGTGGTGGTTCTCCTAACTGAGTAGTGTAAGCTTTTTATAAGTTGCAGACATATCAGCCCATTGCCTTTTCAATGTTTTGACTTAGTTTTAATTTTTTTCTGACAGTGTTAAATCCAGAGACTTTGTAAGCTTTTGTATAGCAAATCTGTCGCTCTTAGATCACTTCCAATTTTATGCTTTGCTTAAAGAGTCTCTATTTGAAGATTATAAATAAGTCCACTCATATTTTCCTCTGGGATAGCCATGTTTTCATGGTTTTGTTTGTTTCATTTATCTGAAATTAGAATTCACATTTCTTTGTCCCAGGTCTTCGGTGTCTTGCGTGTCTCTTGTCTTATACATGATGCTTCCCTTTGTATAACTTACAAAGTAAATCTTCAAATTCAATAATTGGCAGTGGCAGCAGATGCCAGTTGCTTTCTCAGAACCTATGAAAAACCTTATTTGAAATAATCACAGGTTGAAGGACCACTGATCTTATCTTTTAAAACCTAGGTTCTGCGTGACAGTCCCAGTAAAAGCATTTGTCTCCCTGGAGCAATGTGTTTTCCACCTGCTGCTTACTTTAATCTGTTTCAAAAGGTGTCCAAAATCATTTGCCTATTAACTTAGAACATGTTTAATTTTAAAACCTGAGTGCAGAGGCTGGAGAGATAGCTCAGGGTTAAGAGCACTTGTTGCTCTTTCAGAAGACTAGGGTTCAGTTTCCAGTGCTCACATGGCAGCTCACAACCATTTGTAGCTCCAGTTCCAGAGCATCTGACACCTCTTCTCACCGCCTTGGACTCCTGCGTGCATGTAGTACACAGACATACACTCACACACATACACATCCACACACATACACTCATACACATAAAAATAAATAAATAACCCAGAGCCAGCCCAGCACTTGAGAGGCAGTGGCAGGTGGATCTCCAAGTTCAAGACCATCCTGGTCTATAGAGTTTGTTCTAGGATAGCCAGGGCTACACAGAGAAACCCTATCTCAAAAAAAAAAAACCCAAAATAAGTAAATAAATGAGTAACCAAGCTCACTTCACTTCAGTAAAGGTTTATTAAAGGCAGTGCAGTGCGTCTGATGTTGAGTTTCATGAACACATTCAAAACTAAAATGTCCAAAGCAGACAGGCAAAGCCCTGTGGCTGTGCTTGTTGGTTATGGGAGCAGCTTTTCTGTGGGTGGTGGCTTGGAAACACTGTTGGAGCCAAAATTGGGGATGTGGTGGAAGGCAAGTTGTATGCAAGGCTGTTTTCGTTTCCACATCTTTGCTTTTTCTTTGAAAGGTTTTGCTGTTGGGAAAGCTGCTGACCGGGCAGATGCTTTCAGAAAGGTATGTGCTTTATGTCTCTGTTTGAGACAGGGTTCCTCTGTGGCTGGAGCTCTGGGTCCTCCTGCCTCTGCCTCCCGAGTGTCAGGAGTGCATATGCGTGCTACCACATCCAGTGCTTTTCTGTTTTCCTATTTAGTAAAAAAGATAATGAGCTGTGTGTTAGACAGCCTGGGAACCATAAGAAAATAATAATTTGTTCTAGAACTTTCTCACTGTCAAAGGTTGCTTATCTCGTAAGAAGCCATCTCTCACGTACCTGTTACAGACCTGTGGTTGCTGTCTGTGACGAGCCTGCTATGGGGGCTTGCATACCGACAGGCTGTTCAGAATCACTCAGGAAGGTTCATAAGTGGAACAGTGAAATTGTGCTTATTTTTTTTTTAATACTAAAGTTTTTGTATAGGTGAAATTACTTGTAATAAAATATTTTATAAAAGATGTTTTTGAACTCCAATAAGAAGCCAGATGTGGTGGTATACCTCTGTAATTCCAGCACATGGGAGGCTAAGGCAGGAGGATTTTGAATTTGAGGTCAGCCTGGGGTACATAGCAAAACCCTGACTCAGAGATTGAGCCAACAACAACAAAAACAGGGTCTCTCTAAATAGTCCTGGCTGTTCTGGAACTCACTATGTAGAGGAGGCTGGCCTTGAATTTGCAGAGGTCTGTCTGGTTCTGCCTCCTGAGTGCTGGGATTAAAGACGTGTGCCACCACACTCATCTAGACAATAAAATATTTAAGAAATATTTTCATTCTTTTTTTTTTTTTTTAGGCAAAGAACAGAGCAATTCATTATTTGCATTATATAGAACTATACGAAGGCCATACAAGTGAGTATGAGGCATTTCTCCTGAAATCTGCAGGAGTGTATCTGTTACAGAATGTATGGCAAGATATTGTTGTGTTTCTCTGTATTCTGTTCTTACAAATGCATGAAATGTGGAAACCGATCTAACCCAGGGACCAGTATGTGTCCATCCTTGGCCTCTGTGTGCTGCTGTTCAGGGCAGGATGCGTGGCTCTGTGCTGTTGCGGAGCTGTTGAAGCCTCTCACCCGACCCTTCTTGTCTTTGTGTTTTTGCCTCCAGTATTCCATGATATTTCACTAAGATTTAAGAGGACGCAGATCAGGATGAAGAGACAACCCAGAGGTAACTAGCTCTCACCATTTGTAGAAGATAAGGCAGAGGAACTGCAGCAGCCCAGTCCTTTGCTCTTTTTTTGTCCACCTTTCTTGATCTTATGGAGGCATTTTTCAACTCAGGTTCCCTCCTTTCTGATGACTCTAGCGTGTGTCAAGTTGACACAGAACTAGCCAGTACAACCACTAAGCTATGTCTCCAGCCCCACCCCACACTGAGTGCCCAGCACCTGTGAGGTCTCCCTGTTGAAGCATGGGGCATGCAGAAAGGGCTCTTCCTGCCTCTCAGAGAAGCAGGCAGAGTTTGCCTTGGGGCTGTGATAGTCACTCCTCATGATCTGTGGGTGTAGACTCTGACACAGTCTCATTTACATCTCGCCTGCAATTCTGCAGTGAAAAATGGTCTCGTATAACCCTAGTTACATAAATCTCTGAAAGTTTGGTGCTGAGAAGTTAAAACATTTACAATTTTATATCAAGGCTTCTACAATTCTGCTAAAGCTGTGGGGTGAAACAACATCACCCCCCACAAACAAAACAAAACGCTCACACCAATGTGTTAATGCATCAGAACTTGTCTTCTGCTCCTCAGCTTAATAAATCACTCAGATGCCTGCTTATTAGACCTATGACAAGGATCAGACCCACTTTGTTCCATAGAATGGCTGCCAGCCTGTAGGTGATTGTGTGGTTATCTGTGGCTGTTGAGATCGCTCAAATCAAATACACACCACATTTGCTATGAAAAAAGAATGTAAAGTCTTTCACTTCATATTGTAGGAAGTACATTTTGAAATGGTAATATGTGGACCTGTTGGCTTAGTAAAATATATTGCTAAAAATGCATTGTGCATTAAATGCATTAAAAAACTTTAATTCATCTATGAGAAAAATTTAAATCAATCACATTCTTACACTGCCTTTTCTTTTTTGGTGTGTGTGTGTGTGTGTGTGTGTGTGTGTGTGTGTGTGTGTGTGTATGTGTTGATTTAGACACATTTATTCCCTAAATGCAGAGGCCAGCACCGTATGAAAGTCAGCAGAGAGGGTGACAGAGTTGTTGGGTGTTTAATTTTGATCTTCTTCCAGGTTATGGCCTCCGCTGCCACAGGGCCATTATCACCATCTGCCGCCTCATTGGCATCAAGGACATGTATGCAAGGGTCACTGGGTCTATGAACATGACCAACCTCACCCGGGGCCTCTTCCATGGGCTTGCTCGCCAGGTAACCCCCAGTGGAAAGGCGGAAGCACTGGCTTGTGTTCCAGACCGTGCTGTAGTGTTTTCTCCTTGGTACATCTCCACGTGGAGTAGAGGGATTCTAAGCTAGGTCCAGGCCTAGTCAGACAGCCCAGGGCTTCCACCTCCCAGGATATAGAACCTTGTTTATTAATGGTTATAGTTCAGTAATTCAGGTCAGTGTGTGCTCTGTGGGTAACATGAAGACTGATTGTGCTCCCTGAATGGAGGGGCCCTAGGTGCTTCACCAAGTCCAACAAATAGGATTAAACTAGCAAATGGACTTTCTTTTTTGGGGGGGAGTGGTTTTTGAGACAAGGTTTCTTTGTGTATCCCTGGCTGTCCTGGAACTCACTTTGTAGACCAGGCTGGCTTCGAACTCAGAACTCACTGCCTCTGCCTTCTGAGTGCTGGGTTTAAAGGCTTGCGCCACCACCACCCAGCTAGACTTGCTTTTGTCATTTTGGCATTTGATACACTGAAGGAGCTAGACTAAGCATGTTTTTAATGATAGAACAGTATAATTACTGACTTTGTAAAATGCTGAAATTTAAACTTGAAGAAGTCCATGAGGCATTGGTTTAAAAGTTACTTCAGGTTGGGGATTTAGCTCAGTGGTAGAACACTTGCCTAGCACTGGGTTCGATCCTCAGCTCAAAAAAAAAAAAAAAAAAAAAAAAAAAAAAAAAAAAAAGTTACTTCAGTAGATTTACTGTCAGATGTAGCCATGGAAGCAAAGAGTGGCATGTCCTCTGAGGTGGGAACCCTAACTTGCTGTCCAGTGGGGTCTGGCTCACTGTCCCACCACCCCATATGGAAGGGAAGGTTTGTGACTCACGGTCCTTCAACCCTATATGGCTTGTGACTTTGAGGCCCTCCTGGTAGTCCTGTGACCTTGGCCAACAGGTTTTCTTCCATCTTAGTTTGGTGTGGTGGGCTGTGGGCTGAGGTAAATCCCTGTGGACACATCATCCCTGTCAGCCACACACATTACCCAAATCAAGTGAAACAGCTACTTCACTTCCCCAGGCTGTTGAGGGTTCTCGATGCTGGCTCCTCTCTGGCTGACAGAAGCTTCTGATCCTTTAAGTCGAAAGTGTCCTTCACAGACCTGATCTGTTCTCCATTTGCCCTTTTCCAGGAAACTCACCAACATCTGGCCGATAAGAAGGGTCTCCACGTGGTGGAGTTCCGGGAGGAATGTGGCCCTCTGCCTATTCTGGTAGCCTCCCCGCAGGGGGCCTTGAGTAAGGAGCCGGAGCCAGAGCCCGAGGTTCCTGACGTCAAACTGGACTGGCAAGAAATAAAGGCCATGCAGGGGATGAAGCGCTCTGTGTGGTCTGGTTTAAAGAGATCTGCCACCTGAATGTCCCCAGCCTGGTCCAGCCAGTGCTTGGTGCTGGCCAGCACCTGGAAGAGACTCTACCCTACAATTTGATGTATTGCCTTTCTTTTTCTTTCTTTTTTTTTTTTTTTTTAAAAGAGAGTCCAACCTTCTTTGTTTTCAAATAAATAATTATAGATTTGATTTATTGAGCACATGGTATATAGCAGTCAGTGTGATGGGAATTCTATGTGCAAATATCAGGAGCAAGTCATTCATTTAAGCTAGTAAGTGAAATGGGAGAGAACTAATAGACCAGTCGATAGTCATATGCACCACGGTCATTGCTGTGATAATTATAGGTAATGTATATTACTGAGTCATCCAAATATGGATGTTTTTTTAACTTTACTTTACAGAGCAGTGGAGTAACCTGACTACATTAGGCACCACCAGACGGTTTCCCTGGCAGCTGCACGTGCCGTTTATGTTCCGTTACTCTTGGTCTTTACGCAATAGTTGTTCTGGTGTGTATCTGAAGTGCTGCCTGTCACCGTGTGACCCTGAAGGCTGATGATGTTGAGTGTCCTCATGGGCTTAGTAGGCATTCATGTGTGCTTTGGGTGAAATGTCCATTCAAATCCTTTACTCATTTAAAAAATTGGCTTATTTGTGTGTGTGTGTGTTTTAAGATATATTTATTTATTATGTATTTATTTATTATGTATACAGCATGTTTGCCTGCAGGCCAGAAGAGGGAGGGCACCAGATCTCATTATAGATGGTTGTGAGCCACCATGTGGTTGCTGGGAATTGAACTCAGGACCTCTGGAGGAGCAGCCAGTGCTCTTAACCTCTGAGCCATCTCTCCAGCCCTTATTTGTGTTTTTATTATGAGCTGTAATTGTTCTTTGTGTATTCTAGAACAAATCTATGAGATTCAGCATACACTTGCAGTTGGGTCCTAGTTACTGGTTTTGTGTCCCCCCCCCCCCCTTTCTGATACTTGCCTTTAATTGGTGTTTTTAGGCCATTGACCTATAAAGTGGTTGTGATGTGGTAGAATCAGTATCTTCCACTATCAGCTATTCTCCTTTTCCTTTTTTTTTAGTAGTTACACTAGAGTTTGCTGTTTATGTTTACAGCTAATTCAGCTCTCCCCGGTAGGTAGTCTGCAGAAATGGAGGATTTAGTTCCTGCCCCCTCTACCAGATACCTGAGCGGTGTTCACTGAGTCATTGCTACGATCATGGTTTTGAGCAAACATCTGTTAGGCCAACTAAGAAAAATTTAAGTTTTTTTTTCCTCTCCGTAAGTCTGTTTCTGACCTACATCACTTCCTTTTTGTGTAGCTTAGCTTACAAGGCGGGTTCATCACAATAAAGCCCTTCAGGTGTTTGTCTAAGTCTCGGTCTCATAGTTTGAAGGATAGTTTTACAGGGTACAGAATTGTAGGTTGGTGAGGTTTCTCTTTGAACACTTTAAGAATTTTACTCCCATGGTTTCTGAGAAGTCGGGTGTATGGCTTATTTCTGCTCCTCCTCTATAGGTAATGTGTTTTCCTCTGTCTTCTTTGAGGACTTCCCCTGCATCTTTTTTCTTCAGCAGTTTGACGTGATGTGCTTGGATGTGGGTCTTTGGATGCTTTTTCTGCTCGGTGTTCTCTGAGCTTCCTGGACCTTTGATGTCTGACAGTAATTGGCGGAAGTTGTTACTCCTTCGAGTATCTCTTCATTGTGTTCCCATTAGTTTTGCTACCCCCTTTGTTGTCTTACAGTTCTTTGATTCATCCTCCCCTCCTCTGTCCTGCTCTGTAAGTCTAATGATGTATCTCCAACTAGAGGTCCTTGTCATGTTTAGTCTAGCAATAAGCCCATTTAAAGATGCTCTCTGTTTCTCTTGTAGCATTCTGGGTGTTTTGTTTTTATTTGTTTATTCATATTTTGAGACAAGGTTTAAATGAGAATAGCCCCTATAGGCTCGTATGTTTGAGTGCTTGGTCCTGTTAGTGGAACAGTTTAGGAAGGATTAGGAAGTGTGGCCTTGTTGAAAGAGGTGTGTCGCTGGGGTGGACTTTGAGGTTTCAAAAACCCATACCAGGCCCAGTCTTTATCTCTGCTACCTATGGATTAGAATGTAAAGCTTTCAGCCCTATGCCTGCCTGCCTAATGTCGTGCTTCCTGCCATGATGATAATGATGAATTAACCCTTTGAAACTGTAAGCAAGCCCACAATTAAATATTTTTGTTTGTTTATTTTTTTAAAATAAGAGTAGCCTTGATCATGGTGTCTCTTCACAGTAGTAGGACAGTAACTAAGACATGGGGTCTCATGTAGTCCAGGTTGGCTTCTAATTCTCCATGTGGCCAGAGCTGGCCTGATTGTCCTGCTAAGTGTTGTGATTACATGGTGTGCAAGTATGCCCCACTTAGTATCATACATCTCCCCCGCCCCCCTTACAGTACCAGAGATGGAGCCCAGGATGTTGAACAAGCTGGATGAGTGCTCTGCCGCCGAAGGACACCCCTGGCGTGTTTCCACCTTCTTTTCCCCAGCATGGTTCTGATTCTTTCTTAGACTCTCCCTCTCTGCTTACATTCCCGTGTGTTCTTTGATGTTGTCTATTTCCCATAGCACACTAACCTTAGTTGTGTTGAACATGCCTGGGCTGGTCACTAACATCCATCCCTGCTGCGTCTCGGTCCTGCACTGTTCAGATGGTGCCTTTGCTTTCAGTGGAAGTTGTCCCTCATTGCTGGGAGCTAGATGTGATGTGCTGGGTGAGGAGCTGAGGAAGTCGGCCTCAGGAAGTAAGGGGTGAGATGTGGAGGATGGGAAGTTCTCTGTGGTCCTGTGGTTAGACCTCAGTCTCCTGGTGAGCCTGTGACTGGGTGCTTCTCAGTTCTCCCCCGTAGGTACTGGAGTATTCCCCTTCCCCTGGGCCACAGTCTGATAAACCAGCAGTAGTTTAGTGTGCCAAGTACTTTGTCTTCGCTTGCCTAGCATGTTCGAGGCCCTGGGTTCAGTCCTCTGCATATACATACGTACCCCCAAAGGAGATTTTTTTTCTAGAGTTATATTATTCAAGGCTACAGATAGAAGCTAATTATTATGAAAGAAATACCTTTAAATTAGATACAGTGGGAACATCTAAACTTTTTTCTTTTTAAATGGAATCCACAAGAAAATGGTTGGGACTGGTGGTTCTTGAAAGCAGAACCCTGTTCTCTACTGTTAGCTGTGCCCCCAGACCTCTTGAATTATTTTTGCAATTTATTATTTTATTATTTCCCTGACCTCTATTTTATTAGTCTAATGTGTTGTTTCCTTATACCTGATAAGCTCACCTTTTAAAAATGTCATTTTTCCAAGCCCCTGACAGCTGTATTGACATTGGGTAAAAACTATTTCGCTAAAAATTGTTTTGACATTTAATTTTTCCCCAGTAACTTGGTAATCAAATGAAAAGAGAAATAGAAGTTTTTCTTGAGAACTAGGACTTGTCATTAGGAATGCTGTGTTTCCCTCCTCCCACTAGAAGCGTGGTGAACCTGCTTGAATGTGGGGACCTGTGGAGACCCACAGAGGATCTGAGCTTGCTTTACCCAGCCTGGCTGCATAAGGGGATGATTCGACCACAGGCCTGGTTACCAGGTGTTTGGAAGGGTCTACACTTGGCTGTGTGATGTGCTTTGATCTAGCAAGGGGGAGGTCTTTTGCCCCGCCCCTTGGCATGTTATAAAAAGGAACAAATGGAAAAGGCCATTGGGTATTGACCCAGGTCCTCCCGAAGCTATCCTGCGTTTCTGTCTTTCTCCTCTTCGCTATCTTTCTAATATTTTCTCACCCCTCTCTCCTCCTCATAAGAACCCTTGAAAAGGTGGGAGCTGGCCTCCCGCAGGGCCCCTGTGACTAGTTACCTGGAGTTTGATGCCCAGCTTGTCAGCACAGCCTCCAGCAACCCATCAGCTCCTTTCTGCCTTCCTAAGATGTGCGGGGAAATGGGCTTAGGAACCCTACGTGTAAGTGAAATCAAAGCCCGGAGACGGACGTGCCAAGTGAACGGACTCATGCCCCCTCCCCAGCCCCTAGCCTTGGGACACTGTGATGTGTCCATACAGTTAATGACTTATCAATGGAGGAGTTGGGGAGTGACACTTAGCAGAGTAATTGTGTTGAGTAAAAGAAGCCGGGGTTCCTCAAAGTGAGCTGTGGTTCCAGCTGTGGAAAGTTCCTGACGTGAAGACTATAGTAGAAATCAGGATAGTGGTTGTTAGGATGGAAGAGGGTGTTACTGAGGGGTGTGAGGCAACTTTCTGGATGGTAGATGCCGGGGTGTGTGGCGATGGTTCCACAGTGCTTATAGACATCAAGACTGCCAAGAGGATGCTTTGAACATGGGCTGAAGGGTTCTGTTCTTGAGCTCTTGACTTACCCTCCCTCCAAGAATGGAGGGGCAGACAGCAAAGGGTGAGCAGACAGGGGACTTTTTTTTTTTTTTTTTTTTTTTTTTTTTTTTTTTTTTTTTTTTTTTTTTTTTTTGCCAATCAGGAGTAACAATCCAAATGCAAAGGGAAATAGATATTCTGAGATCCTCTAGGGCCACAGAATGCCGGCTGGGAGATGTTTCCAGTGTGGTAACTCCACCCTTAGCTAGCTTCTGGGTGTCAGGGAGAGACTGTTCTAAGCTCTTGCGGGGGGTCTTGGCCTGCCGGTTGAAAGCAGTCCTTTGTGGAACCAGTCTGCAGAGAGCAGGTCCCGGTTCCTGGGACATCGGAAGTCTGGGGCCCCAGTTTCTACTTGTAGGTGAAGCGGCAGAATAACAGCCCTTCAAGGCAGGAGCAGCCTTGAGGAAGCAGGAGCAGCATCCAGCAGGAGTAGGAGCAGTTCCCGCTGCTGTGGCAGGTCTGCGGGTCTGTTTGGGAGTGGGTGCCTGGGAGCATCTTCTCTGGGAGCCAGACTGAAATCTTCAGGTTCCTCTGAAAAGAACTGCTTCCCACCCCAGCTGGGGGTCAGGACAGAGGCAGTGTGCCCCATTACACAGAGCCTGGGGGGGTCCCTGATTTGTTGAGTGTGTGCAAGTGGGATATAAAATGGGACCATTGAGAAGAAAAGGCCAGCCCAAACCTGAGCGTGTCCTCAATGAGCGAGCCCTCTCCTCTCCCACTCTCTATATGATGCATGGGAAATACTTGAGTCCTGCAGAGTTTGTCGGGGCTAAGTGCAGCCTACTGTGTTGGGGAGGTTTGGTGTCTGTTGAGCTTCATTCCCTGGGAGCAGATACCTACCTGGCTGTTAACGGAGGCAGCTCCTGTCTTGGTAGGGTGGGTCCAATCCAATGTGGCTGTAAGCTGTCAAAGGCAGCTCTGGAAGCTGGGGGTTTGCGGTTGCTGTGGATTGCAATAACGTCTGATTGCCTTAGCACCTGGGCTGCTGTGGAGCTCAGACAGATGTTGGGGACCCTCCTGATGCTCTAGACAGGGTCACCACCATGGCAGCATGTGATGGGGTGGGGGTGGGGCTCTCTTCCCACTATTATTTACACTTCATTTGTTTTTTTAAAGTTAGTTACAACCACCAGAGGGCAGAGAGTTCCTCCAATAGTTCTGTTCCCTTTTGGACTGCTACCGTGTGGAAATTCCCACAGAAACCTGTCTGTCACTGACATGCAGTTAGAAGAGCCTGTCTACTACAGGGGGATTGTTCTTTCAAATGCTGGATGCCAACTCCATTTGAACTTCCACTCTGCCTTCGCAAGTGCTGTTGTGAGAGAATCTCCTGTCTTTCTTCATGAGGTGTAGCTGTTGTTTCTGGCTTCCAGCCACAGATCACAAGGTTCAAACAGGTTTATTTATTTAATTGTATTATTTATTTGAGACAGTCTCATTATCTGGCCTGGGACTTGCTATGTGGACAAAGCTGGCCTAAAACTCACAGAGATCCTTTCTTGCCTCTGCCTTATGAGTGCTGGGATTAAAGATGTGCACCACCATGCTGGGCCTCAGACAGGTATTGCAGGCCCAAACTGAAGTCAGGATTGTGGGATGGCTTCCAAGTCCCTCAATGCATGTGTCATGAGTCAAGTTGCTGAATTACTCTCTACCCCTAGGTCCAGTTTAGCTTTCGAAGAGCGGGTAGTGACACAAATGTGGCACATGCAGCCCACATTTCCTGCCAGGGCAGCACAGGTGAGAGAAGACTGTGTGTGAACCAGGTCTGTCTGACGGAATGGGGATTGGAGCCTTCTGAGTCGGGGGCTCCTCATGGCCCTGGCTTGTGAGGCACCAGCATCTCGACAGCAGCCCATTGTTTTAGAAAAATTCCAGAATTGATGGGAATGAGAGAGGAGAGCCTGGCAGAGGCAGGAGGTGCCTCAGTCTGGGATTTTTGGGGAGCAACTGGGTGTCAGGCACCCAGTACTGTCACTGGCTGTAATGTGGCAGCCAGTGCAGAGGCACTCAGCCTTTTTCTTAGCATGAAATCCGATTCCTGCCCCTCAGAGATCAGCTATTACTTTGCTGTTGAATAGGATTCTCGTTTGGGCCACAAATATTGTTGGGGGGGGGGGTGTCACTGTAATTTACAATGTTTTTACAGTGGGCACCAAAAGACTGGCATTTATTGAGTAGCTAACATGTTAGACAGTGTTGTAGTCCACTTGGGTAAACTAAGATCCCTTGAGTCCTGAGATTCCTAGATTAAATGAATTTGCTCAGGATAACAGCTAGTTAAAGGCTGCCTGAGCACCTGACCTCTAGAGCCAGCTCCCGAAGCCAGTATGCCCAAGAACACAGGGTGAGTTCCTTTATCTGGGGCTTTTTTTTCTTGAGGAGCATTGGGTGGGGTGGGGGAGAGTGGTGCTTATATGGGAAGCTTACTGGGTTTCTAGAGAAAAGAAGGTAGGAGAGTTGGGAGGATGGAATAGTTTTTCTCTTGGGGTCTTGAGTGCAGGTGGGGGTGTATGTGTGTGTCTGTGATCACACTTTGTTCCTCAACAGTGAGAACTTGCCTGGCTAGTTCTGAGGGGCTCTGCAGCCCCTGGGGTGGGGGTGGGAAAAGGCCAGAACTGTCCTGGGACACTGCCGTGGAAGAGGGATAGCCAGGCCTGAGGTGCCCCTCTCCTATTCCCTGTCTGATGGATCCCCACCCAACCGCAGCCTCCGGGTCACTGCTGGAAGATGACACCCCACCCAGCAGGGACAGCTCTGGGGCAGTCAGGCAGGCGCACTCCAATTTGGGCTGCTAATGGCTCCAGGGCTGTGGTGGGCGACTGGGTTCACCCCGGGGAAGCTGGAGCATTGCTGTCCAGGAGGTCTCCTCCTCCCCACAGGATCCCTCCTGCATCTGCTCCAGCACCTTCTCCCAGGCTGGCCTTGCAGGGCAGAGCGGGCAGCTCTGGGGCCTGGTCTCAGGTTGGTATGGTTCTATGAGCCTTGACTGAGCCTGAAGGTCTGTGGAAGCAACTGCATGGTGAGCGTTGACCCAGGACTACAGGAGAGGTGTGGTGATACTGTGTCCCCCAATATATTGTGCACCTTAATAAACTTATCTGGGGTCAGAGGACAGAACAGCCGCTAGATAGACATAGAGGCCAGAAAATAATGGCACACACACTTTTAATCCTAGCATTCTGGAGACAGAGATCTGTCTGGATCTCTGTGAGTTCAAAGCCACCCTGGAAATAGCCAGGCATGGTGACACACAACCTTAATCCCAGGAAGTGATGGCAGGAAGCAGAAAGGTATATAAGGCGTGAAAACCAGGAACTAGAGTCTTAAGCTTTTAGGCTTTTGAGCAGCAGTTCAGCTGAGATCCATTCAGATGAGGACACAGAGGCTTCCAGTTTGAGGAAATGAGATCAGCTGAGGAATTGGCGAAGTGAGGTTAGCTGTGGCTTGTTCTGTTTCTCTGATCTTCCAGCATTCACCCCAATACCTGGCTCTGGGTTTGTCTTTATTGATAAGACCTTTTAAGATTTGTGTTACAGAGGGGTGGGTGCTCTGTGTGGGACCTATAATCCTCGGCTTGAGTGGACCGAGGCCATTTCCAAAGTGGGTCCTAGCAAACAAGTCCCTGGCTGTGTCCTCAGCTGACACCACCACTGGGCTTCCAGCCTGTCAGGCACCAGGAAGTTCCTTCTGTCAGGGCCTCAGACCTGGCGACCTGGTGTCTACAGAGGATGGAGAGGGGGCTGTTCCTGGAGAGCCAAACACACTGTGGGTGGCCAAGGCCAGAACTCTGTGGTGACTGATTTTCAAACACAGTGGGAAGCAGTAAACCCACGAACTTCACATTCATGTCCAGATACAAAGTGGGCAACGGAGTTAGGTGGCGTCAAAGCTCTGGACAGTTTTCAAACACAGAGAGACCTGTGATTGATTAAAGGGCAGGAAGAAAATACATCTCCCCTTCCCCAGTGATGGGGAATCAAAATTCTGTGTACGTGGAGTCAATGAATGAATAACAAAAGAAGACCATGTGGCCCTGGGTCCTCAGTTTACCTACCTATAAAGTTAAAAGACAGATGGAATGGTTAACAGACTCAGATCATGGTGTTGCTGTTGCAGCCCTCTGCCTGAAGAGAACAACTCCCTGCATAGACCAGGCTGGAGGGAGGGGACTGAGCAAACAAGCTCTTAGCCGAGAGCAGACTTCAGCACTGGGGGCTCCTTGAAAGTAAGCTACCCCTTGTTGGGGCATACCCACCAGTGTCCACACAGCAGGGCGGCACTATATTTATCTTATTCCTGTAGCACCTAGTAAATATAATCTAGAAAGTTCTCTAGTTAAGAATAGTGTGGGTGGGCTGGAAAGATGGCTGGCTGGTGCTTAAAAGCACAGACCATTCAGTTGGGTTCCCAACATCCAGATTGGATGGCTCACAACTGCATGTAACTCTAGCTTCCAGGAGGATCTCCAGCTTCTGGCCTCCATGAGTACCTGCACTTAAACACACACACACACACACACACACACACACACACACACTTTAAAAATAACAAAAATAAATCTTTAAAAGTAATAGTAGATATACCAGAAAAGTCGGAATAAGGTTTTTGTCTTCCAGTTTCAGTCTCCTCCTCCCAAATGCTGGCCAGACCCAGCAGGGACTCTGTGGCACTGCCCAAATCCCAGCCCGAACTCCTGGAAATCAAGACTTCCCCTCCAGACTGCAGCTGTCCGCTGGAACTGCTGTGACATAGCCCTGTGAGTAGCCCTTACTCTGTGTTGCCAGGGTTAGTAGAATGCTCCCCCAGCCGAAGCCCTCCTGGCAGCTCCCTATGGCAGCTCCAGCCCTTAAGCTGGTTGCCTGCTGCAGGGCCAGAAACTTCTCCCACCCTGGGTTCCGTATGAATGGAGATCATGACCACTCAAAGGTGTGGTTAAGGGGAAGGTTTTCATTGTAGAGATGAGGGGGATATGAGCTGGAGACTTCTGAAAGAATGCAGAGCACAGAGAGAAAGTAGTAGACTGGACGTGGCCAGGGGACCGATCCTGGCCAGGAGAGAAGCAGGAGCAGGGCAGGGAGACAGAGAGAGGCAGACAGGGGTCAGGGGGAGAGCAAGAGATGAAGATAAAGAGATAACCAAGAGAATGCACAGCTGGAATAGCAGGGTTATAAGGAGAATGAGGAGCCAGGGAGAAGGAAGCCCATGATCTGGAGAAGTTTAGGGTAGGGGAGGAGGCAAGAAGAGCCAGGATGCTAGCATGGACTCTGAAATGTATCACAGGTACTTTGGTGAGGCTGAGGAATCAGCATGCGCTTTGGTATGCTAATAGGCACCACAGGTAGCCATTTGTCCCTTCTGCCGGTGATAAGAGAAATGACTCCTTTTGGTTGAGGGGAACCAGCTTCACAAGTTCTAAAGAATGCTGGCTTTTGTCTAACTGCCAGACCTTGGGGAAACAGAGTTTCCTTTGGACCTGACAAATTCCACCAGGTCCCTCCCTTCCTCCTGAAGTGAACACTAAGGAATTTGACTTGTTCTTGCTACCACACAAAACTTCAGAGAACAGCAGATCTTCAGAGGATGCGAACAGCAAGTTCAGAGTATTCTGTTGGTTCTCAGAGGGCAGGAAAAAAAATGGGGATTCTTGAGAAGGTAGCATTTCTCTTTTACTGACCACATTTGCTCGGAACCAAGCAGAACTTCTCAGCTGAAGAGAGCGGGGCTTAGAAAAGGTGCTTTGAGAAAAGGAGGTTGAAGACAGCTCAGGGAAATGCAGTCCTTTACCCCCAACCCTTCCTCGGGTCCCAGGTCCGCAGTGTTCTCAAGATCGCCATGTGATTAGGGCTTCCTGTGCAATAAAGACTCACCCCCGTCTCTACAGCACAGTCTGTCCTCTCGGCAGGCAGCCATGAGGGACTTGGAGTGACCATTTTGACTAGAACCTTTAGGGTCATTGGCATCTACACGTTTCTACTCAATGTTGGGCGTGCTGAGAACTCTTCTAGAATAGAAGCCAGCCTGCAGGGTCAGGTAGTGGGTGAGGAACTCACTAAAGGTGGTGCCTGAGGCACTCTCACCCCCATCCCAAGCTGTTGTGGTCCAAAGGCTCACTCTGTCCTCTCCTCTGAGATGACACAAGTCCTGGAGAGCACCCAAGACAGCTGGTCACCCGAGTAGGGTGGAGGAATGGGGTGACTATCGGCTCAGTGGTCAGGCCAGTAGCCACTAGCCACTGCCTGCTCCAGGAAGGCTCTTACCCCAAGAATTCCCAGTCTGCCCACATGGGAAGATATCTGTTCGGTATCTGTAAAACATGGCTGCTGATATGGCTCAGTCAGCTGAGTACTTTCCTAGCATGCATGAAACTCTGGGTTCAATCCTCAGCACCACACAAAACTGGATATGGTGGTATATTCCTGTAATCCCAGTACTTGAGAGGTAGAGGAGGAGGGTCAGACTTTCAAGGCCATCCATGGCTACATAGTGTGTTTAAGGTCAGCCTGGACTGTATAAAACTTTATTCCCAATTTTTTTATTTTTATTTTTTGGTAAAACAATTGACCCTCCACCTGTGGCACACACTGGTGATAGGTGTGCTTCTAGTGACTGGCGATAGAGGAAATTAAAATCTAAATGTTGCTCTGACTTCAGCAATGCTTTGAATGTGGGCTTCACAGATATATTTGCGTATGTTTGAAAACTAGCATTACAATGTTTATGGGCACTTGTTGGGGAATGTTATTTTAAGGGGTGTTACTTTTGTTCATGTTGCATTTGTTTAACTCTGTGAAGCTGTGTTACTGTACTTGTGTAAAACACCTGATGGTCTAATAAAGAGCTGGCCAATAGCAAGGCAAGAGAAAGGATAGGTGGGGCTGGCAGGCAGAGAGCATATATAGAGGGAGAAATCTGGGAGAGAATGAGCTAGCAGCCAGAGGAGGAGGAGGACTCCAGGGGCCAACCACCCAGCTACACAGCAAGCCACGGAGTAAGAGTAAGATTTACAGAAGTAAGAGAACAGGAAAAGCCCAGAGGCAGAAGGTAGATGGGATAAGTTAAGGAAAGCTAGTAGAAACTAAGCTAAGCTAAGGCCGGGCATTCATAAATAAGAATAAGCCTCTGTGTGTGATTTATTTGGGAGCTGGGTGGTGGCCCACTCCCCCCCCCCAAAAAAAATAGAGTAAAAAACAAACAACAACAGAACAAGGTGGTGGGGTGGGGCTCAGAGCCAGTTTCAAGGACCCCCAGGGTAGAAGCCAAGGGCTTTGAAATCAGAGAGCCTCCCAGTTCCCTAGTGAGGAATGGTCCAGGATATGCGCATTGGGGCACATGTACTCTTGCTTCATCCTGACTGGAGCTCACACTAGATCAGTCCCTAGAGGCCCATGGTACTCGGGACATCTCAGACCTTCCAGGAACCCTCTATTTTAGGACAGTAAGTTTGAGGCCAGGCTCTTTCTGGACGCTTGCATCTGTGTCTCCAAACCTGACTTCCATAAGAAACTTCTACAGCCTTCTTAAAAGTACAGATTCCAGCCAGGAGGTGGGGGCCCATGTTCTTAATCCCAGCACTCGGGAGGCAGAGGCAGGCAGGTCTCTGAGTTTGGGGCCAGCCTGGTCTACAGAGTGAGTTTAGGAAAGCCAGAGCTACACAGAGAAACCCTGTCTTGAAAAACCAAACCAAACAAAGCAAAGGACGGATTCCAGACTGGAGAGGGCTTGGTGACAGAAGAGCTTGCAGAACAGAGTTGGGTCCCCGACCTGAAATCAAAAAGGCAGTTGTGATGGCGTGCAATTACAGTTCTCGGCACCAGGAAAGGGCAAACCCTGGAGTTCTCTGTCAGCCAGCCTGGCCTTTTTGATGAGTTCCAGACCAGTGAGAGACCCTGTCAAAAACAAATAACAACAACAAAAGGTGGGTCGTGCCTGAGGAACCACGCCAGAGGTTGTCCTCTGGCTTCTATACACACGTGCACAAATGTACATCAGTACACACCTGAACACATGCACACACTTGAACACATTCACACATACACACACACAGCACAAATGTACATCAGTACACAGCTGAACACATGCACAAACTGTAAGGATTTGGTCCTTATTTACGTCCTTTAATTACGTCATCAGCCTTCGCCGGCTTCCCAGCCTAAAAAAGCGGTTGAGCCCTCTGTGGGCTCTCTCTGTCCCCTCTCCTTTGCGCTCCTCCCCCCCCCCCCCGTTGGTCCCCCTCTCTCCCTCCCCCCCCCCTCTCTCTCTCTGTCTTTTTCTGTCTCTCCCCCCCCAATAAAGCTCTAAAAAGTAACCATGGCTATGATTCTTTTAATCAGCACGCTCCTCTGCCGGCATGGCCGCCGCGGGTGGTGACCAGCCACGAGGGGCAGTGCCGTGGCATAACCAACATTGGTGCTGTTCAGACTTGGATACACCACCAAACACTGAGGACCTGCTGACTGCTGCTGCTTGCCGCCTCTTCCCCCATCCAGCGAGACCGTGAGCACGCGCACACGTCCCTTGCTGCCTCCGCTGGACCCCCACACCGCTACCACCATGATTCTTCACCACAGTAAGTCCACGGTTCTCGCGGCCGTAGTCCGAGCTATGTTCTCTGCGACGGACACCCCGGGGGTTGTCCTCGAGTTGCACCAACAACGGCATATTTTCGTTTCTGACGAGAAAGTAAATGATGTCTTGGTCTACCGGGTGGATCAAGTGTGGTGCAGTTGCAGCCCTTCGCATCCCTTGACGAAGAGGATGGCAAACTTGAGCTGATTCATGGATCTCCACTCTTTGGGGACGCCCAAGATTGTAGTCTGATCCCGGTTTGTTATTTTAATTTTTTTATTTTTTCTCTCGGCTACAGCCATGGGACAAAAGGGAAGATACATTGGCGGATAGGGGCGGGCACTGGTAAACCTGGCCTCATAACAGCGTAAACCTGGCCACATAACAAAGTCGCGGGAACTTCTGCCAGAAAACGGGCAAATAAGAGTTACTTTATCTCCAAGCTTTCTGCTAAAGTTTTAAACCCTTCTCCTTCCCCACTTCTGCGTCTCCACAACCTTTTCTGTCTGACTTCCGCCGGCGGTGGGCGGGCTCAAGTGGGCGGGCTTAGGCGGCTTCTACGACTTGCCCTAACTCACCTTAACTCCACCCACTCATTCTCAAACTGCCTTGAGAAGCACAGACAGGTCCGGAAGCGGCTAAGATTCATACAAACAAGTTTACAGTAGTCAGGATGGCTCAGCCAAAACTATTCAGCTTATAGCCTCAGGCAAGTCTTCCGGAAAGTATCGGATTATAGTCTGCCTCCTGGCAGATCTTCCAAAAGCTGCCCTTAAGCCATCGATCAGCAGGAAAAAAAAAAAAAAGAAAAAGAAATTCAGGACATAGAGTAAAATCCGTCTCTTGTTCCCCAGACCTCCCCGACTAAAACTTAAACATCTGGAGAGCAAGGCTCCTGACCCCACAGGCAAAAGAGTTATCTGTGGCATTTAAGGTGTGCCAGGGAAGAGATAAAAACCCGAAAACAAAATTGCCAAGTGCTGACACTCGCTGACTCCAAAAGCTGTTGGGTCCCTGTTTTAAGTGAGGAAAAGGCCACGGGCTAGCGAATGCCCTGCCAGGCCATTGACAGCCTTGTTAAAAGTGCCGCCTAGGAAGACAAAGAGTCAGCTGACTGCCCCCAGATGCCAAGACACATGGGTAAATCAAGCTAAGACCTCCAGCAGACCTAGGCTTGGCTACAGACATGGCAGGGAACCCAGAACGCAGCAGGGAAGCGTTCCGTTTCTTTCCTTCTGGACACCAGAGCCACTGACTCAGTCCTGGGAGTTTTGAGATGTCACCTCTCCTTTATTGTCGGGTACAGAGGACAGCCTTATCACCTCACCAGATTTAATTACACTTTCAGAGTTACTTAATGAAAAAAGATTTCCACCTAAAATAAGAGCTCATTGCTTCACTCCAGATCCACTGCCTGTGTTTCTCATGTGCATACAGACAGGGCCCTGATCTTTGCCTTGTCCCTAATTCCAAAGGGGGGAAAAAAATTTCTCACGTACCACAAGCTTTTCTCTTCCCAGTTCCCTGTTCTAACTCACTGTTCAGCTAATGGTACAGGACCACCACAGAACCGGAGTCCAGAGATCATCAAATAAGACTGTAACAGCTAAAAGGTATTTACACCCCCAGACCCAAAAGCGTCTGGGCGCTACAAAGACTTTAATGTAAACATCTATTACTATGAGATGCTTTTAACAATTGATCACCTGTCTCCTAGATGCTGAACCAGTAAAGGAAATAGGTGTTTTAAAGTAATCTGTCTCTGATAAAGCTTAACATGTTTCAAAATCCATAGGGACAGGCTGCATCTACCTCAGATAAATGTCAACATAAAATAACAATGATTCTTTTGTCTCTCCAAGTTTTTTCCTATGTCACCAGCATCTTGTCAAACAAAAAGTTCCCAGCCACAGCCAAGAGGGATACAAGTCTCCAGAGCAAACCGATGACAGACAGCATCCCACAACGCCTGTCTACCTCAGAAAACTCCCATTCTCCATTCCCCCAAGAGCCAACCAACGTCCAAAAGTCAGCTGGAAGCAGTTTTTGAGAGGAACGACGCCCCTAGTCCCATCTACCTGCTTTCTTTATAATAAGGGAAAGTCTGGGATGTTAGGATTTGGTCCTTATTTACGTCCTTTAATTATGTCATCAGCCTTCGCTGGCTTCCCAGCCTAAAAAAGCGGTTGAGCCCTCTGTGGGCTCTCTCTCTGTCCCCTCTCCTTTGCGCTCCTTCTCCCCCATTGGTCCCCCTCTCTCCATCCCCCCCATGTCTCTCTCTCTCTCTCTCTCTCTCTCTCTCTCTCTCTCTCTCTCTCTCTCTGTGTGTGTGTCTTTTTCTGTCTCCCCCCCCCCAATAAAGCTCTAAAAAGGTAACCATGGCTATGATTCTTTTAATCAGCTCGCTCCTCCGCCGGCATGGCCGCCTCGGGCGGTGACCAGCCACGAGGGGCAGCGCCGCAGTGTAATAACCAACACATACTTGATCGCATTCACACATATACACATACGCAAAGGACAGATTACTCAGTCTGCCTCTGGGAAACTGGACCAGAATCTCTAGGCTTTGAGCTCAGAGCTATTATTATTATTGTTGTTGTTATTATTGTGTTGTTGTTTTGTCTAGGCAACACACACACACACACACACACACACACACACACACACACACACACACTGTACTTTAATTCTATATACACATCCAAAAGCCAAAACTCCAAATAAATTGTAGCACACTCAAAGCCCATCACATGGGCTTCGAATATAACTCAGAGGTGGGGTACTGGTTTACCATGCATGGGATACAAATCCTGATACTTCAGATAAATAAATAAAAATTTAAAACAACAAAGCAAACAAAACCCAGAGTACTAGTAGGTTGGAACCTGCTGCAATTCACTGTTATTTCTCTTCTGGGTGAAAATGCACTTAGATGTCTTTGCTGCCTGGAAGAAGAAACTGCAGGACAGTGAGAGATGAAGAGCAGCCAGGGGGCTGTTACCTCTGCTGGTGTGCACCTCCTCCAAGCGTGAACATCCTTGACTCCACAGGGGGTGGGGTGGTGGTCCCAGAGGTTGATGCAGAGGGCTTTGGCTGCAATCCAGAACCAGGCTCTGAGGACCTGTTGGCATGGAGGTGTTCTTGGTGTTTCATTACAACCCCTAGAGCAAATGGCACTGGCCTGGGGCACAGCCTAATGTGGCTCATCCTTCAGGGCCCGAATCATGCACCTGCTCACTAAACCATAACCAGACATGAGTTGGGTGGATTCCATGTAAATCAAGCATGATGATGCACATCTGAGAGGTGGATGGAGACAGGAGGCCCAGAAGTTTCAGATTAATTTTTCAGCTACATATAAAGTTTGTGGCCAGCTTGACTCAAATATATATATTTTAAGAGTATCCAAGATGTGAAACTCAGACCTGGGCACAGTGGCACATACCTGTAATACCAGAACTCAGGAGGTGGAGGCAGGAGGATCAGGAATTCAAGGTCAGCTCCACCTCAAAAAAAATTAAAATTAAAAATATTAAAAAGCCAAACTCATAGATGTATAGAGTAGAATAGTGGCTAGCAGATTCCTAAATGATAATTATGACTGTGAACATCCGTACATGAGTGCTGCACTAACTGATAGTCATTTTATAATTGATGATGACTGTGAACATCCATACATGAGTGCTGCACTAACTGATAGTCACTTTATAATTGATGATGACTGTGAACATCCATACGTGAGTGCTGCACTAGCTGATAATTGTTTTATAAGTGGTGTTGACTGATTGCTCTGTGTGGGCCAGGCCTGGTGCAGACCATCTTACCTGTCTCAACTATCTAGTCCTCACAGCAGCCCCAGGAAGTGATCATCAGACCAGACAATTGAAGAACTGGCCACCTGAATGGTTAAGCCCAGACCATCAGACTGGCAAGACCCATAAAAGGCTTACTGTGGTCTCAGTCAAAGGCTAGAAGACTGCTTGGTGCCTGGAAATGCAGAGGTGTGGCAGCACTGTGAAGGAGATCTACCTGCCCACATGTCAGCTTTTCTACCATAAGGTGTCCTTCACTGCTAGGCCTGGGCTGAGTTTAAGCCCCTAGAACCCACATGGTGGAAAAGGAGAACTGAGTCTCATAAGCTGTCCTCTGTCCTCCACACACTCCTAATGCACACACTTACACAAGTGCACACAAGATAAAGTCCAACAAAATTTCTTCAGAAATAAACTCTGGTGTTAAGACATGACGGAGTACTTGGAGAAAGACAAGCCAGTGAGAAAGAGGCCCTTTCTGTAAATAAGTGTCTCAGAAGAAAGAATACCACTATATGCACTTGAAAGACTAAAAACTTAGCTAACAGACAATACAATTAAGAATAGTCATGGCTGGGCGGTGGTGGCACACGCCTTTAGTCCCAGCACTCGGGAGGCAGAGCCAGGTGGATCTCTGTGAGTTCGAGGCCAGCCTGGTCTCCAAAGCGAGTTCCAGGAAAGGCGCAAAACTACACAGAGAAACCCTGTCTCGAAAAACCAAAAAAAAAAAAAAAGAATAGTCATAGTCATGATATGTGTTGGGAAAGGTTAGAAACAGAGGTTCTTTCACATACTTTGGAGGCACATTGAACCATTTTAAATTTATTTTATCTTAATTTATATGGGTGTTTTGCCTGAATGTATGTCTGTACACCATGTGTGTGCAGTTCATGGAAGAGCATGTCAGAACTGGAGTTACAGACAGTGTGAGCCTGCATGTCGGTGCTGAGAATTGAACCTGGGTCCTCTGGAACAGCAGCCAGTGCTTCTAACCACTGAGCTATCTCGCCAATCCTTTAAATATCATCTTTTAAAAATTTAGTTATTATGATGTGTGTGCACACACAAGCATGCCACAATGCACCAGCAGAGGTCAGACGACAGCTTTGTGGAGTCAGTTCTCTCTACCTTAATGTAGGCTCCAGGGATCGAACTTAGGTGGTCAGAGTTGTGTGGTGAAGACCTTTACCCACTGAGCCATCTAGGAGGCCCCTGGAGGCACATTCAACACTCACAAAATTTTCAATGTACTATTCAGGAATTAGTCTTTGGTTTCTACCCTGGAGGGATGCTCCTAGAAGGAGACTTGTTATAACACTTTTCAAAACAGTGGGAAATGTAATAATTAAATGATCATTGAAAGAAAGTCTTAACCACTAGCAACTAAGCATGTCTCTTGGCACACTGAATACTGGGACATGTGACTGTGTGGAGTGAAGAGTCAGAGGACAGTCTGAGTGTCGTGCTTCAGCTGGTGTGATGCAAATGCAGCCATGCACGTAAATGCATAATTGCCGATGCATGTCTCCTCCGAGCTTTATGACATGTCGGTTATACCAAGGACTTTGATTTGTAGCTGCTGTAATCCTCCACTAGGAGGCAAGGGATTGATGGTCTTATGTTAACCTGATGGCCATAGCCACCTCTGGGGAAGGTCTAAGCTGGGGAATGGTAGAAGAAGAGGAATTTAACTGTGATCATTTAATTTGTTTCCAGAAGCAGCCTCCATGTTTCCTTCCAGTGCTCTAATGGGCCCACTTTCCTGCCATCCCTTTCACACACACGTGTAATAATTGTTAAAGGCTATTTCCCCAAATTCATGTGTTGAAGTCATAGCCCCAATATTTCTGAGTGTGACTGTAGTTAGAGATAAATTTTTAAAGACATGATTAAGCTTAAATGAGGCCCTTAGAAAGAGCTCTGATCCAAGGACTGGAGTCCTCAGAAGACATTTGGACACAAGACACTGGGGGTGTGTGTACAGGCAGTACCCATGTGAAGACTCAGGAAGAGGACCCCTGAAGACCAAGGAAAGAAGCCTTGAGAGGGCCACTGAACGCCAAGGGCAGAAGCTTCGGACTGAAGCCAATCCCTGAGAAACTGAAAGCTTTTCCTCTGGGATCAGGAATAGGTAAGGATGCCCATTTCTACTAAACAATGTACTGGAATCTTTGCCAAAGTTACCAGACAAGAAAAAGAAATAGCACACATTTACATCAAAAAGGAAGAAGTCAAACTGTCTTTGGGGGTGACATGATCACAAAAATATAGAAATTCTAATGACCACACATATATAAACATACAAACACACACATAAACACATACGTACACAAACACACACATGAAAATACACGTACATACACATACAAATATGCTTTATCAGATTACAGGAATTTGTCCAATAGAAAGACATCAAGTATTCACCTCAAGTCCACTGAGTTTCCATATACTAATGAGAAATAATCTGGAAAGGAAATTTTGAAAAACTGTTGACAATAACAACAATACAGAAAACACTTAGGAATTAATTTAAGGAAATGAAAGACATACCCAATGGAAACTACAAAACTCAGCTGAAGGAATTCAAACTGTAAGCAGATGAACAAGCCTATGACCATGGCCTGAGTCTTGACATTGTCATGATGCCAGTACTACTCCAAATGAGCTACACAGTCAGTGCAGCTCCTAGCAAAATACCAATAACAAACATCTTATGTGTAGAAACACTCTTCCTAAAGTTTGTATGAAATATCAAGGGATCCAAAATAGCCACAGATACAGAACAGAGGAATTTATCTGAAGGACTCAACATAACTGATTTCACAATTTACCATAAAGCTACAGCAGTCAAAATATCTGATGTTTATAGAAGTCCATCAAGCCATCAGAGCAGAGAGTCTACCAACACTTGCATATTTGGTCAAAGTCTTTCTGACCAAGTGTCCAAGGCCACTTAATGAGGAAAAGAACTGCCCCTTCAGCAAATAGTGTTGGGAAAACTGGACATATACATGCAGAAGAGTGAAGCCACATCCTTAGCTAACCCTAAACACAAGCATTTCCTGTCAATGCAGCTGGGATGTAGCTCAGAGGTAGAGCACCAGCCTAGGATGTGAGAGGCTCTAAGTTAAATCCCCATTACTGCAAACGAAGTGAAAATTTTCACCCAAAGTGAAGCAAAGATTTAAATTTGACATCTCAAACGGCAAACTCTTAGAAGAAAGCATAGGACAAAACATTCATGACATCGGATATGACCCCAAAAGCACAGGCGACGTGATGAATATTGGAAATGATTTGTGAAGACAGTATCAACAGTCTAAGAAGGCAACCTATGTAATGAGAAAACACTCAAAAATCTACTACAAAATTGCATCCACAGTACATAGAGAATACTTGAAACTCACAACAACAACAACAACAACAACAACAACAACAACAAATGACCTGGTTAAAAGGAAGTGAGGACGTAGCTCAGTTAGTTCGTGAAGTGCTTGCTTAGCAGAGACAAAACCATGGAAGCAATCCAAACACCTCATAGAATCAGGTGCAGCAGTGCATGCCTGTAATCCTGGCACTGGGGAGGTGCAGGCAAGAGGATCAGGAGATGAATTCCATCCTCAGGTTCATAGTGAGTTTGAGGCCAGCCTGGGCTGTATGAGATCCTGTCTCAGGAAAAGAGTGAAGGGAGGGAAAATGCTATGGGTTGGAGGTCGCTGTCTCCTTCAACACTCTTATCTAATTTCACTCCTAAAGGCAACATTAAGGGTTGGAACCTTTAAGAGATGACCAAGGTTCTGCCTTCATGAATGGACTAATACATTCATGTGTAGTTGGACTTTCTTTTCGGTCACCAGCCCCCAAATAATGACATGGAGACTTATTATTAACTATGAAAGCATGGCCTTTAGCTTAGGCTTGTTCCCAACTAGCTCCTACAACTTAAATTATATATATTCTACCATGTGGCTTTTTTACCTTCCTTCCTTCCTCCCTCCCTCCCTCCCTCCCTCCCTCACTCACTCACTCACTCACTCCCTTCTTTCTTTCTTTTTCTTTCTTTCTTTCTTTCTTTCTTTCTTTCTTTCTTTCTTTCTTTCTTTCTTTCTTTCTTTCTTTCTTTCTCTCTTTCTGTACCTCCAACTTCCTCAGTGTCTTGCTGGTGTCTTCTCTGCACCTAGATTCATCTCCAGTTCCTCTCCCTCCCAGAAGTCCCGCTTATTCTCTCCTGCCTGCCTTTTGGACATTCAGCTCTTTATTAAACCAATCAGAAGGCGCCTTGGCAAAGACTTTTCTTCACAGTGTACAAAAAGATTATCCTGGCCAGGAGGTGGTCACGCATGCCTTTAATCTCAGCACTTGGAAGGCAGAGCCAGGCAGATCTCTGTGAGTTTGAGGCCAGCCTGATCTACAGAGTGAGATCTAGGACAGGCACTAAAACTACACAGAGAAATCCTGTCTCGAAAAAACAAAACCAAAACCAAAACCAAAATTATCCCACAACATTCATGTAATTCGATTAATGAGTTAATGAGTTATTTGAGAGTGGACCCACTATAAAAGCCAGTTTTGTTAGGTCACTTGCCATGTAATATCCTGTGCCAACTCAGGAATGCTAGCCAGAAGACCTTGAATCAGAACCATGAGCCCAAATAAACCTCTTTGCTTTATACTATATCCAGTCTATGGTACGTGCTATTGGGAAAACTGTGCAGTTCATCCTGTGGTTCTAGTAAGCTAGGCAAATGACACCACAAGGCAAGAATTCTGATCACCACCATTACAGATACCTACATGGAAACCTTTAAGCAAGCTACTTGAAAGTCAAATCCTGTGAAGCAAATACACTATAGCTAAGTGGAGGTCTTAGGAATGCAAAGCTGGTTTAACACTAGAGAACAAAGCATGTGGTTTCATGTTTTTTTTTTTTTGTGGCTGAATACAATTCCATTGTGCACACAAATCACATTTTCTTTAGTCGTTCATCTGTTTATGGGCATCCAGCCTGGTTCCATGTTTTAGCTGTGTGAATAGTACAGCTACGACCATGAATGTGAAAGTATCCCTGTAGTGTGTTGTTTAGGATTCTTCCAGTATACTCCAGGAATGCTATAGTGTGTGCACATGTGTACACACACACACACACACACACACACACACACACACACACACACACGGTGATTCTATTTTCGGCTCATGGGAGAACCTCTGTAGTGATTTCTATAGTGGTTACACCTGTTCCCATTCCCATTTGCAGTGGATAAGTGTTGCTCTTTCCCCCCCATCCTCACCAGAATTTGCTATTGTTTGTTTTCTTGTTAATTGTCACTCTGACTGGGGTGAGATGGACTCTCAAGACAGCTTTCATTTACATTTCCTGATGGCAAAAGACATTGAAGACTTTTAAAACGTTTATCAGTCATTTGTGTTTCTTCTTTTGAAACTGTCTAGTCCATTAGCCAATTTATAAATTCGAAGAGTTTTTCAATGTTTGCAGTTTTTAAAATACATTATAAACATTAACCTCCCATCTTAAGTATAGCTGGCAAGGATCTTCTCCCATTCTGTAGGCTGTTTTGACTTTGCTGACCATTTCCTTTGCTGTGAAGGGAAGTAGAAGAGACTAGAAATCATTGTGCTAAGTGAAATAAGCCGGACTAGGAGAGACAAATGCCACATGATTCCTCTCATATGCAGAATTTAGATTCTAATTTTCGTGTGTGTGTGTGTGTGTGTGTGTGTGTGTGTGTGTGTGTGTGTGTGTGTGTGGTGTAGGTCATGAAACTAGAAAAGGGACCATGAGAGGGGAAGAAGCTATCTTAAGGGGGAGGAGGAAAAATAGAGATGGTAATAGTATACATGTGACATAAAATCCAAGGGGGACCATTGTTGGGGAAAGAGCAGCAGCAAGTGAGTGACATGGTGGCCAGGGATGGGTAAGGGCAGAGTGAGCCTGAGACCAGCCTGCACACACAGTGAATTCAGTGGGGACTGTGTATCTGGCAAGGATCCTACGTTGAGCTTGGGTCGTGTGCCCTAAATGTACTGAGTAAACCTCGTTAGTTAACGGCTCTGTACTGTGAAGTCACCTATCAGCAGAAATGTGTTCATGATACTGAAGCCAATACAGTCATTGTGGACGTGTGTGGAAGGAGGGAATTCTGAGTGGCCTGAGTCGGTTACCACAAGGCAGCACTCTGCTTTCTTGATGCCGCTCTCAAACTGAAAGAAGAATCTTTTTTTCTGTGGTCTATTCAGTGACCCCCCTTCTCACATCGGGTGCTTTGGTGTTTAAAATGCACCCCAGCACAGTGTGGAAATGCAGCCTAGCATTCCTGAGTGCAAGAAAGCTGTGCTGTGCATTATGGGAAAAGATATCTGTGTTTATAACTTCATTCATGAGCAAGATATAGTGCTGTTAGCCATGAGTTCAGTCTTAACGACTCAATAAGCACCATGGTTGGTTTTAATGTCAACTCACCACAAATTAGAATCACCTGAGTAGAGAGCTCACCTAAAGAATTATCCTGATTGCCTTGATTAGTGTGGGAAAGCCCACCTTATTGTGGGTGGCTCCTCTTGGTAGCAGTCCAGGTAAAAAGGGTATTTCAGAAGCAAGTTTATCCTATCTTCAGCGGGCCTGGCCTTCCTCTTGCCACAGAGTTCATTTGCCCTGTTGTGGCTGCTGCCACCGATTCCTTCCCTGAGAGCAGAGTCATGGACTAGGGAGCAAGGGTTCTCCAGGAAACTTCTGGGCTTTCAGCACCTGATTGGGACTACTGGGGCACATCACCTTGTGGGCTAAGTGGCTGCTGGCTGTCACCCCCTCTGTGGGAGACAGCTATTCTAGGACTACTCTGACTGTTAAGGCACCAATTCAAGGACTGCATTAACTATTACCTAATAGCTTCTCTAGTGTGATTTGGATATCATGGCTATTTTAAAGCTAGCTTAATAAATTCTGAAAAGACACAGACACAGACAAACACACACACACACATACACACACACACACACACACACACACACACACACACACACACACACCCTTGGTTTTGTTCCTCTAGAGAACCCTGACCAAAACAATAAGACATGCACTTAAATATATACATTTATTAGCTGACAAAATTGTGACCATAGGTTCATAGGAACCAAATCCAATATTTACCCTAAGAGCAGCAGTTTAGGAGTCAGACACTTCATAGGACATAGCGTTGTGAGTAACGGGAACTAAATATATATTCTCTGTCTTCTATCATCTATAAATCAATCAATCATCTATTATCTATCAATCATCTATCTATCTATCTACTATCTTCTATCTATCTATCTATCTATCTATCTATCTATCTATCTATCTATCTACCTGTTTATCTATTGTCTATCTTCTGAGCATCTATCTATCTATCTATCTATCTATCTATCTATCTATCTATCTATCTCAATCATCATTTCTGAATAGAAAATATGCAACAGATTTGAAGACATACCTCATTTTTAAAAGATATAAAAATGGTCACTGGAGCTTGGAGTCAGCTCAGTAAAGTGCCTGCCTTGGAAGCAGGAAGACCTGAGCTCAGTCCCCAGAGCCACATTTAACAACCCAGAAACAAGCATAGTGGTGTGTGCATCTAATCATGGTGCTAGGAAGGCAGAGGCAGGCAGATCCCTGCGGCTTGCTGGTCAACCAGCTTTGTCTGTTTGTCAACTTTCAAGCCAGTGATAGACCCTGTCTCAAAGGAAAGGTAAATGTAACTTGAATAACAACATCTGGTATTGCCCCCTGACTTCCATACACATGAGCACATATGAGCACATATGCACACCAAATATATATGTACATCTTTACATATAAGGATACACATATACATACACAAAAGGTCAATGATAGCAATGAAAAATCATCTAACATTATCAGTCACTGAGAAATACATGTTAAAATCTCAATAGGATACCACTATACACATATGAGAAAGGATAACACTAGAAAATATTGACAACATTATGTGTTGGTGAGGGTGTGGAGGAATTAGAATGCTCATACATTTCTGGTGGGAATCATTTTGATGGTTTCCTATGAATCTGAATATTCACTAGTATGTGATCCAGCCATTCAACAGTTAGGCATTTATCTAAGAAAGAAAATAACCTCCTTCAGACAAGAGTTTTTACATGATTGTGTTAGCAGCTTTCTTTGGAGTGGTCAAAGTGAACTAACCCCCGTTCATTGAGAGATAAACAGATCATCTAAGACATATGTATACAATGGGATACTGGGGGAATGAACACAATGGAGAGGAATGAACTGGGGTTGGAGAGAAGGCTCGGTGGTTAAGAGCACGGTTCTTCTACTGGAGGACCTGGATTTGATTAAGCACCTAGATGCTTAATCTAGTCTCAAGGGAAGCCAATGCCCTCTTCTGACTTCTTCAGCCACCAGGCACACATTTGGTACACAGACATGCATGCAGGCAAAACACCTATACACATAACAGAAAAAAGAAAAATATGAACTATGGAAATCTCCAAATGCACACTCTATCATCCCATGCAGCATGATGAGAGACTTCCTTGCAAAATTTCCAGGGTCTCCAGCTAAAATGCAAGAGTCCTTGGGGGTGGTAGAGCCTTTAAACCATCAAGGGAACCAGAGCAGCTAAGCCCTGGATCCAGCCTGGCCTGGGACCCGGAGTGAGGAATAGAGACACTGAGTATTCTTTAGTCTGTGTGACTTCTGCCTGTGTGGATTGTTCTGGGACAGATCTCTGGCCCTTGGCAGCGGTGTTTGCTAGGTGAGATTCAGGCCCAGTGAACCTGCCTCTTCATCTGTACACTGAAGACAGCAGTATACACAGTAGAACGTCACCAGGTGACAACACTCTTAACCCCCACCTTATGGCTAATGCTGTGGGAACCTCCCCATTAACACACGAGGAGGCCACATACAGCTAAGGGCAGGAAGAGTCTGAACTGACCAATGGCCGGCTTTCTCTGTCTATCCAGATCCCCTCTCCCCACACCTTGTAGTCTTGTGACTACAAGGCCAGGACTCTTCCCTTTTTTGTTACAGAAAATGTTGGGCCAGAGTGTGGGAGAGTACGCCATGGGAGACAACCCCTTCACTCACTGAGAGCTGGTACACTTAGCCTGTAGGCACCAGGGCCCAGAACATTCTGCTCAGCTCAGAGAAGTTGGGAAAGGGCAGGGCAGGGCATATCACAGCATCAGGCCATGGCTAGCATGGCTGAGCATGCTGTCTCCAGGGTGCATTCCTGTCATTATTTGTCCCAGGTGGGGCACTGGCCGAGACTGGAGGCCCCAACCCTAATTTTAGATGTGAAAAGTCTGTGAAAATATGCTGCCTGTCCACCTGTCCCCTCCCCACAGACTAGTTCTGCCTAGGAGTGAGTCAAAGGAATGGCCCTCGAATCAATTCATTTCTTCCTATATCCACCACAACCAGTCCTCGGACGGGGAGTCCCTTAGTCCTTCCAGCCCTATTCTGCCCTGTTGAGAGAAACAAGCACCCCACAAGTCACTTGCCTAGAGATGGTAGGGTCAGGGGACATAATCTAGAGCATGGTGACTTGCAGTATTAAATAGAGCATGAGAATGTGGGGATCCCAGAAACCCAGGAGCAGGACAGGTTATTAGGACAGTGCCTTGGAGGAAGCGGCACATGAGCTTGGCAGGGCATAAGCTAGGCCCGTCATCAACACCATCATCACTCATGTCTCAGTGTACGTGGAGAGTGTCTCTCACCCCAGCCACTGTGGATGGACGTCTGTGTGTGATCCCCAAGACTGTCAACAGAGCAGGGTATGGTGACTCATACTGCTGGGCTGAAGTGGGAGGATGGCTAAGGGCTGGAGGCCACCCTAGGCTGCAAAGTGAGATGGTCAAAAACAAACACTAAAAGAAGGAAAAGAGAAAGATTTTCACCAGTGATGACTCCCAGGAATCTAAGGCCACAGAGGCTGGATTCTCTGTGGCTCGTGGACACTGAAGTCACCTGCAGTGAGCCTCCAGGGCTTCCCCCACCTTGCTCTGTGGGTCTTGCAGTGCAGTGTGTGTTGACAGCTGTTCTAAACTGGCGCTGTTGCTCTCCACTTCAGTGTGGAAGCTGTGAGGCACCTTCAGAGAGGAGAGCAGGGTGGCCTGAGGAGAGCTGAGCAAGTCTCTGGTTCTCTCACAGAGCCTCATGGTCTCAGCAATACTGTTCCCCTGTGAGTCTGGCTCTTCAAGCCTGGTCTCTCTTGTTGGGGACTTGAGGGAGGCCTAGGTCTGTCCCAGTGACCCCGACCCCCTGAGGCTCTTCTGGCACAGTTCTCTAGGTGGCCAGAGGGTTTTGGTAGCAGCAGCCTCTTTTCCAGAGGACTGGGTTGGTTTTTTGAGATGCAGCTATAGTGAATGATGTTATTTTCTGAGGCAGGAGGCAATAGTTACAATCCAAATTTATGACAGTATATCAAGAACATGGCTAATGAGGCAAATAACTGTCATAGGTCCAGCTAGAAACTTGAGGAATGTTCCAGACCTTTTCCTTCATATTTTCCATCAAGTATGTACGGAGCCTTCCTTGGTCTCGGGTCTTAACTGAGCCAAGCTCTCAACTCCTCCTGACACCCTACGGGGCAGAACTAACATTCTAACTCTGCAGACAGGGAGCTAAGCCGAGAAGGAGACCACACTCTTAGGCCAGCTCAGGGACGCATGCCCCTGGCCACACCCTCCCACTGGCTCCCAGTTTACAAAATCTACTCAACTTCTTGTCTGGCATCCCTACCCTAAAGAGAAGAATCCAGTCTCCCTCATCTGAGACTTGCCCACTAGCTGAGTGGCTTCCTGTTTACTTAACATTCCTCATGTGTCACTTAGAGCCTTTGGTATGGCAAAATTTGTCATAAGTGTGACATATCTAGGGCCCCAGCTTCTAGAAAGATGAGGACCCTCATGATAAGACAGTATGCATGGCACAGCACTTGCTCAGAAAGGCCTTCTTGCCGTGTGACCACAGACAAGTCATTCTCTCTCTCCATACCTCAAGTTTCTTATCTCAATGATGTGGATCTTGACTGTCTCCCAAAACCACATGTTGAAGGTTTGGTTACCAGCCTCTTGTGTTTGGGGAGGTAGTGGAAGCTTCTAGAGGTGGAGCCAAGTGGAAAGAGGCGTTGAGGCTGTGCCCATGGAAAAGCTGTTCAGCCATGCGCTCTGCCCATCATGTACTGTGCCACCATAGACCCAAAGAAGCGGCCAAAAGACCATCCTGCACTGAAGCCTTGGACATGGTGAGCCAAGACAACCCTTTTTCCTTATGCAGTTGACCGTCTTGGGTATTTTGTTACAGTAATGGAAAGGGCACAGGCCAGCCTCTGTGACTGAGATTGAGTGAGAAGTGAAAGGCTCCCAGCATCCTTGGCGTCTCCCAAGCATGGGCAGTTCTTCCCATTTGGCATATATGCACAAATCAGATCTTTCTGGGGTCCTCCAGTGAGCCTGGCACTGTGCATATGCCCAGTTAACTAAGACAAAGGAGAGAGGTCCCAGCTGGGAGGCCTGGCGTCACCTCCAGCACCCCAGCTCTTATCCACCGTCACTGCATGTGGTAGACATGGAACAAAGGCCATTGCACATGGTAGACACCGAACAAAGGCCACTAGATTGAACACTTTAAATCTGTTTTCTCAAATTGTGTTATTTTAAATGTTCTGGGCAGATGCCCATGTGTGCAGGAACACTTAGTCAGGCCAGAGGCGCTTTGTCTCTTTGAAAAGCCTCCATTGTGACCCCATAGTGGCCCCAATTGATTCTGGAAACAAAAGGCCCTTGTGTAGCCCCGAAGGCATGCTTGCTCCAGCCCACGGCTGGCAGTGCGAACCCTTTGCTGTCTCCTTAAGGGCCCGTGCAGAGAAAACTTCAGTCCTCCATTGGGGCTGCTGTGAAAGACAGGCTGGTTCCTGAGGGGTGCCCTCGCAGGTGCCTTCGCCAGGCTCAGCTCCTATGAAGTGGTCTCTGACAGGCTGGTCTGATTAGACCTACTGTGTGCAGAATGAGATGTCAGAGGTTGGCCTCAAGGGGAAAAGGGCTGTATGTGATGAAGCCCCGCCCATACACCCTGCCCTTCATGGGGCAAGATCATCAGAAAGAGAAACCAAGGCAGAGAAGTCACAGGCGAGAGCATCAATGTCCTGGTTGGACCTGGCATGTGTCATCTTTTGCTGTGGGCCTGGCCCCTGTGTCCACCCTCTCCCATATTGGCCATTTCTAGTCACCAGCCCCATGGAGTTGTCTCTGGGGCTGCAGAAGGCGAGAAAGGAGAGACTCTATTTACTCACAACCTCACTGTCAAGTCCAAGTCATGCCAGAGGGTTCCATACAGCTGCCCCAAATGCCCGACTGTATCCCAGAAGCCCCTGCCACTTTGTATGTGGCCACCACCGGGACTCCCCTCTGTCACTTCCTGAGATGCTGGCAACAGGCTGCATGAAGATAAGTTGGCTGGAGCTGCCCAGAGCTGGACCTGCTCACTCATGCAGTCATATTTATGGGCCATTTTGGCATCTGCCAAACACTGAATGTTCTTGTGAGCTCATGGGAGCTGATCAGGGGAGGAGGAGGCCTGAGCAGTGAGCCCTAGGCCCAGCTGTTCCATGGCCCCTCATGTGAGGTGGAGAGGAGTGGCCCTTCTTTCAGCTGGGCCCACACTTGGTGGCTATCCCAGTGGGGACTCTAGCTTAGTCTGTTCTGACAGCTGGCTGCTTCTTAATCTTTCCTTAGGACCATGGAGGAGATTTTGTTTGTTCTTTGTGATGATGAAAGGATTTTAAATTTTACTTGCATTTATGTGTGTGTGTGTGTGTGTGTGTGTGTGTGTGTGGTGTGTGTACAGGCACACACATGGGGGAGATGCTTCTCACCTTCCACCTTGCCGAGGCAGGGTTTCTTGCTGTTTCTGCTGCTGCACTGTGAACTCCAGTCTTGCTGGTTCTCTGCTCCCGTCTCTCCCTCCCGCCTTCCTCCCACCTTTCCACAGGTGTGCTGAGACTGCAGATGTGGACCACTGCTTCTGCCTCTTTTATATGTGCTTCAGGAAAGGAACTCAGGTTGTCAGGCTATTTTAGCCAGAGCTTTTACCCCCAAATCCATCTCCCTCACCCTGCTAGGGTTTATTTTGGTTTTGTTTTTAGACAGAATCTCATGTATCCTAGGCTGGCCTTAAACTCACTATACAGCCAAGAACGACTATGAACTTCTAATGCCCCTGCCTCTGTCTCTGAGTGCTAGGCTTACGGGAGTGTGCCACATTGTTTGTGTGGTGCTGAGGATGGGGATGAACTCAGGGCTTCAAGCATGCTAAGCAAACACTCTACCAGCTGAGTTACATCCACAGCTCAGTGGTTCCAGCTTTTGGCTCTTTAAGAATTCCCAGTTCTTCATCTCCTTCGCACAGAGTCCACTGGACTGGGCCAGCTTTTGGCTCTGAGGGCGGCAAAGCAGACCTAGGGGTCACTGGGGTGGTGTAGCAGCTCACAATAACCAGCTGTTCTTGAGATGGTTGAGTCCTTGACCTGGGTCCATCCATGTCCCTTGCTTCAGGCCCCTTAGTGGTCTGGCACTGTCCTTAATGCCCAGATTCATCCCCGACTACAGGACTCTGCTCCCCACCATCATGACCATGAGAAGGTTTCGCTGTCACTTCCCTGCGTAAGGACAGGTCTTTGTGGCCTAGGAGAGGAGTCAAGCTCAGGACCCAGGATCAGAGGACCTGGTGCAGATCCTTATGCCACCACTGTGTGAGTCTTTGGGTCTCACCTATGGAATAATACAGAGGCCATCACCTGTGGCTACAGGAGGGTGGCCAGAGACCGTATTTACATATGAAAGGTGCTTTCAGGGGTGCCTGGCCCCAGGCAAGGGTTCCAAAGATGACCAGCAAGATGTCTGAACAGGCGAGAACTGGGGTGTCAGTAGTACCAGACCTAAGGCCAACCAAGAATGCTTTCTTGCCCTTGATTAGGATAACACCAAGGTATTCCCCCAGAAGAGATATTTCTCTTATCCAAGACCCCAATACAAATGTGATGTGTGTCAAGTAATAGAGAATTTTTGTGGGCTAAACAGCCTCCATCACTGAGAAGCCAATGGAGCCACACACAGGTGCTTGGCTGCTGCCTGTTCGGTGCAGCTAATTTCTGTTTGGCTCTTCCCAGTAGCTTCTCCATGCTGTTCCTTTTGGGTATGGTGGATTTCCAGAAGGGCAGACCCCAGTAGGTACGGTTGCTGTTAGCAAACCCTTGTCCCTGCAAACCTTGAGTTCTGGGAGGAGTGAGGAATGGGCAGAGAGAGAGTAGGTTAGAGCAAGTGTGGGTGGGGGACTGGATCTGGGGGAGATGAAAACATGCTCACGCCATTACTTCTAGTTCCAACCTGGTGTTATGATTCAGGGAAACAGAACTGTAAACTTCAGAAGCAGACATCATGCTAATGCAGGAACTCTCGACTGGTCAAAGTGCTGAGGATCAGTGACTGCTGAGCTTAGCCCTAAATCGGGCATCTCCGTCAGCGCCCCCGCCCCAAGGCTCAGGGAACAGCAGAGAGGACAGAAGAGCTCTAAGAGGCAGAGGACGGGTAGGAGTGTTGTGACATGCTGTCTTCTGGGTGTGATATGGCCTTTGCGCTCAAGAACTCACTGCAGCTGTGGTTAAGACCTAAACAAGAGCCAGCCAACAAGATCAGTCAACATTCCATCAGGCAGCATGAACTGAACTCAGTGTGCTAAGGAGGACCGGGGTGTGAGGGTGGGCATGGCATGTGTTAGGAGTGGAAGGGAGGAGTTGGGGATGGAGGTGATCATGATACATCGCATACATGTGTGAAATTGTCAAAGAATAAATAAAGATTAAGAAAAGAAACTGCAAAGTTTCACAGACCCAGGATAGAAAGCATGAGAGTTACGTCAGAACCATCCTCATGGTCTTTAATCCAGGTTTCTATGGTTACAGCAATTTGCAATAAAAAGAGAGAGAGAAAGATTGTATGAAAGTTTCTTTTAATGATTAAACATCTGAAACATTGAGAAATCCTTGGGAAATTCATCTTAGTTGCCTGACTTCCTTCCTTCCTTCCTTCCTTCCTTCCTTCCTTCCTTCCTTCCTTCCTTCCTCCTTCCCTCCCTCCTGTCAAAAAGTGATCCTCATTCATGTTGGGCTGCTGGTTAGTATAATGTTATAGTGCAGTTTTGTTGAAAATGTAAGACTTTCCAGTCAACACTGTTTCAGATTTTGTTAAACATTATAATGAACTTCATATCATCTCCTAGTTTATATTTTAAATTTTAAAAATAAATCCCAACCTAATCTTTTCCTTATGTTTTACTATGAAATTTTGGCTGTGTAAAGTGGAAAAAATGGCAGATTTGGGTACCAGTGATGCTGGGATAACAAAAGGCCTCCTGGACGTGCCATTAAGACCCAATTTGAGGCTGAGGGTGGGATTCAGCAGTAGAGTGTTTGCCCAGCATGCACAGGCCCTGGGTTCCATTCTCAGAACCAAGGTAGAAAAATTCCCAAATCCAATTTAATTGTGGCGCTCGTCTCCTACTGTATCTGGGGCTCCACTCTACACTGTCACTCATTTCTATAAGCCGTGGGGTCAAGGTGAGATCTCCTAGGGGGAAACTGACTTTCCAGATTCTCCACATCCTTCCTTATCATATTTTCTCCTTTCAGGTCAGATGTCCCTAACCTGGAATATGGCAGCCACAAATAGTCATTGTCTGTCTCTTCACTCTGCAGTCTGGTTCCTTTTCTCCCCCAAGGAGTGGTCTGAAGATGTGTCCACACACATCGAGAGACCACAGACACCCAGACAGAGCATTTTAGATTAGCCTTATGAAGAGAGGGAAGAAATGCCCATAGCTAGTTTTCTCAAGACTTGAGAAAATTCTAATTGAGCAGACTACTGTGTCTTGAAAGAAAAAGGTGGAGCACCCTAAGATCTCCCTACAAGGGAGCTGCTGTCCTGGTGGACATTGTTGTGATGGTGGGGTCCTCAGTGAGTCAAGCTGGGGAAGAGTGGCCCAGCATGCACATCTGAAATGTCCCTTGAGAGTCAGGTTAAGTCAAAGGATTCTGCAGGAAGAAGTTGACTGGAAGGTGTCCCTGATCCCAGAGAATGAAAAACAACTTCTCTACCCTCATACCTTTGAAGCAAGATATAAAGGCATTTAATAAAGTATTTCAGAGGGGCTCATCATCCACCATGAACATCTGGAGACCTCTGTTGGGTGAATTTCAGTCCCTGTGTCATTCAGATTATCCACAAAGACTAAGACATGCCAGGAGATGGATGAATGCTCTAAAGAGCCTGTGGGGAATTCCAAGAGGCAATTCTTAAGACATGTTCTTAGGGTCAAGGGGAAAATCGTCATTTCTTCAGATCAAAGTTCCCAGTTCCCATCCACTGTCCCTGTCAAGGGCAGAGACCCCTGGCAAGACAGCTCCTTCTTCCCTCAGCCGGAGGTTAAACACAGCAAGCCCTTAACCCTTGACAGAGGGTAAACATGACACCCAAGAGAAACAGAACATGGCTTCCTTTTGTTTTTGTTTTGTTTGCTTTTTGGCTGGTTTTCTTTCCTCCACTGTCATATCTGTGCTCTAGGAAGTTAATGGGGGAGAAGGGCTGGTCAGTTAATGCCATCTGGGTTTCCAACTCTGGATCTTCCGTCCTATGAAGACTTCCATCTGATTAAGGAAAACACGGCATGGACCACGTAGAGCAGAGTGGCCATGTAGGCAAACACCTGGAACCAGAGGGAAGATTGTTAGTGTGAGGTCAGTGCTGTGGGGCACATGGGGCTATGAGGGCTGTCATGTGGCTCTGGAGGACAGGTTCAAGGTGTGTGGACTGCCACTGCTTCCTGGCACACGTGAGTGTTCCCAGATCCACAGGTACTCTAACCTTGCTGCCTTGGTCTTGGTGTGCAAACTACACATGTCTTCCATGTCACACTAGGGTCATCTGACCTGACTGGAGACATCAAAGTTACCTCCCATAGACATCACAGCTGGGTGTCAGCGACTCTGAAAAACTTCTCTCCCTACACCAGTAAGACCAAGACCGGTATTTCCAAGCTGTGACATCAGAAACTGGGCTATGACCCCATGGACGGGATGCCCGAGTTTGCTGCTCAGGTTAAGTTCCTCATGCCGTCTGTGCTTGATCAGACCCTTTATTGATTTGTTTTGTTTTTGTCTGTGTTTTTCGGGACAGGGTTTTTCTGGGTAGCCCTGGCTGTCCTGGAATTCAAGGCTGGCCTTGAACTCAGACATCTGCCTGCCTCTGCCTCCCAAGTGCTGGGATTGCAGACCTTTTATTTGAAAAACAAAATTGTGTGTGTGTGTGTGTGTGTGTGTGTGTGTGTGTGTTACTGTGTATGTTTGTGCATGAATCTTGTGTGTGTGCACGTGTGTGCATGGTACATATGTAGGCCATAGGAGGACATCAGACATTCTCCTCTTTAAGATTCTCTGCCTTTTACCTTTGAGGCAGGGTCTCTCTGTGAACCTAAAGCTTGCAGTTTTCAGCCTGGCTGATGGCTACTGAGTACTAGTGGTCCACTGAGTGCCAGGGTTTTACAGCATTTGAAGGATATCCGGCTTGGTATGTGGGTTCTGGTATCTGAACTCTGGACCTCACACTTGTACAACAAGCTCTCTTAACCACTGGGACATCTTTCCATCTCTTGGACCCTTCCTCTTAATCCTGGATTCTTCATTTTCCAGGCACAAGTGAGGCAACCAGGCTTCCTGGGAAGTAGAGAGCAAGACAGAGGAGAGGCACCTGCTTCTCTCAGTAGGAAGTGGTGCACTGAGGAGTTGATGAGGCGATACAGCCTGTCACTTCGGCAATGAGAACATAGACCCTGGACTGTTACCCGTGGCTTGTGCTCACTTGGGCTCTGTGTGTTCCCACAGAGGCTGACCTCCCTAAAGGATTGCCTACCCAATCCAATATTTGCACCTGGTTTTGTGACCTTGAGCAAGGGGTCAAAAGTTTCCAGCTCAGGCACACCATTTAGGGTGGCCACGCTTCTGTGAGTCTTGGAAATGCTCGTAAACAGCAGCCATGGCACTCAAGCATGAGTGGACGCTCCACCCTCGCTGGCCAGAGGCGATGTGTAACCCGAGTTAGCTAGTGACAAATTTCTGAGAACTTATCTGGGGACTCCTAACTACCCAAGTCACCTGTCCCCCTCAGGTGGGACTTCAGGCCCAAGGAGAACGCTTGGCAGAAGCCCCTCAGAAGTTCTGAAAGGACAGAGAGTGAAGATTTAGTTTGAAAATGTGATTAAGAAATGGCACTCAGTGGATATTTAGAGCCCAGGACATGCTGAGACACATTTTGACCTTCAGAAACCCTTCTCTGTGAACTTCTGCCATAATTGTCCACCGTAGTGAGATCTAGATGTCTCCAGAAATCTTGAGTTCCCCTCTGTCGACTTTTGTTGACCCTGGATAGTTTTCTGGTGAAGAATCTCCATTTACTGTCACCAAAGGTCACAGTGAAGAAGCTGAGCTGAAACTGGCCCTGATGAGGACCAGAGAGGGGAACACAAGGCAGCCTGGGTGCCGTGCGGCCTGGGTGCCGCGGGGGAGACTCCAAGATCAGGTGTTAATTCCTGAGTAAGGATGATGCCACCTCCCAGGGTACCAATGAAGAGGATACTGTGAATGGAAATAGCTCTACTTTGAACCTGGTTCACATGTCACCTTATTAGTTCCAGCCCAGTGCACTTGCCAAAGGAGGACATTCTGAATTTTGATTCTAGCACAAAATGGCTAGGCATGTGCATGTCTATACAAGTCTAACAAGAAAACATGGGGACAGGATCAGCTTTGGAGTGGAAGAGTAGATGTGGTGAAAGGCCTACAATGGAATACTACACAGCAATGTAATAAGCAGTCTGCATCTACACCCAACCCCATGGATGACTCCTACACATAAGGTTGGGAGAGAGAAGCCAGGCATAAAAGAATGAGCCTTGCATAATTGCATTTCAAGAGGCAGGCAAAACTGAACTGGGTGTTAGAAACTGACTAGTAACAGAGGTGATGGTGATAAGGCCAGTGAGATATCTCTCTCTCTCTCTCTCTCTCTCTCTCTCTCTCTCTCTCTCTCTCTCTCTCTCTCTCTCTGTCTCCCCCCCACACACACACACACATTAGTAGTGCTGGGGATGGAATCTGAGGCCTTGCACACTCCAGACAAATGCTCTACCACTGGCATGCACCTCAAGGCCTGTATCCTAGTTCTTTCCAACATTCTGTATTGAAAATAAAGCATCTGTGTTTCCGTAGGTGGGTATGCGCACGTGAGTGCAGTGCCCATGGAAGCCAGAAGAGGGTCTGGATCTTCCAGACTTTGGGTTACAGGCACTTGTGACACACTAGAAGTGCATGCTGGGAACGACTGTGAAAGCAGCATTCTTTCTCGACTGCTGAGCCTTCTCTCCAGCCCCGTGTATCCTAGTTCTTAATTATAGGAAGATTCATCTTCTGAAAACTCATCAATACATCTACCTGAACTGCCACTTGTCTGGATGAACACTGCCCTTTGATGAAAAGTTGGGAAGTTGGGATGCAATAGAGCCAGGTAACTTTCAACCTGTTCAGCGGGCAAGAATTTTAATTCAATCCACCTAGGTTTCTCCGTCGTGGACTGACTTCTACCACATCTAGTCTATAGCAAACTAGTGTTGTCCTGAAGAATTTGAGGGGAGTTGCTTGGATGGCTGTGAACTCAGAAGGCTTGTGGGTTAGGAAGGGGAGAGGTCTGAGGTGCTCCTCCAAAAGGCAGGTGAAACAATGATTACAGACGGAGGCAGAGAGGATGGGTCACCAACCTCAGGGAAGAAGTCGCCATGCTGCCTGGCTATGCTGTTGTTTGGAAACTCCATATTGGAAAGTGTTCCATGACATATGACAACTAGAAAGGGTAGTGACAGGGACCTCAAGGTGCTCAGGTTCATGAAAGCTGCTTAAGGGGAGCACACAGCTTCTCTTGCTTCTCTTGGGTTGGATAGCACCCTATAAGGTTAATGCTTTGAGGAACCTTCGCCCCCACCCCACCCCCACACACTCTCCCTCTAGATTCGGGAATAAGCATGCTGTCCGACACATCCCTGTAGACTGCATTCAGCTTCTTTTCCATAGGTGCAGGCATTGTGTTAGTTCATTCCACTTTGGGATTTGCATGATTCACAGGTCAGTTTCTAGAAACCTGAGAAGTACTATTTCTAACTCATTTTTTTTTATGCCACCCATAGTTAGAAATAAGATTTATATTGAGGACTCTGAGTAAGTGCGTCAATGCATTACTGCAAGGGTACCACTCATCTTTCTTGAAAAGAACAAAACAAAACAAAAACCCAAAACAAAACAAAACACCTCTTTCTGAAACAATATGATCTCTTACTCCTTATTGTTCGGATCTAGTCCGTTAAAAAGAAAACCCATCCTGACCCCAGAGTCCATTGTGTTGATTGTAAGCCTCTGTGGACAACACTCAAGGAGGGTCACAAGACCCAAATGGCCAAATTCATTGCTTGGAACTGGTACTAAAAGCACGCCCAGGTGGCCAAGACCCTGGCTTTGATGCTTGCCAGTCTTGGGAAAGGGTCTGGGCTGCCTCTCTGTCTGTGAGATGGGTGTGACAATGTCACTGGTCCCACAGGATCATTCTGCGGGTCAAATACGATCATATCTGCCCATGCACAGCTCATCTAGCATGAGCCCCTGTGCCCACTAGACCCTGGACCATGCAACCCTGAGAAAATAACTAAGGGAGTCGTGGCCCATCATGTGGGGGCTTCACTGCTTCACAAACTTGGGGGAGGTGTGACTTCATTTCAAACACGTTGCACTGTGAAAAGAGAGGTGTGGGCTGGGTGACCCTCCACGCTTGCTCTGTGTACTGTGGGCGCAGGGCTGCAGGGAACTTACCACTGCAGAGATGTTCTCATGGTATTGCTTGTAGGTGAAGCCATCGTACATTGTGATGGTAGCCAGGGCTTCTAGAACTGAGGCACTGAGGTAAAACAGGGCAGCCACACAGTGGTAGGCTGCATCCTGTGGGTGAGAAGGACTGTGTCAGAGAGGAGAAGAAAGAGACACCCCAACCCAGACATGGAGACACAGTCCTTGAATTCCCTGCTTCCGTCTTTGCCCCTGACCACTCCCTTTGAACCACACCATAGCCCCCAAGTCCACCAGCTTCTCTCAGAGGATTTAGTGGCTGCCCAGTTAACTTTCCTTTCCCTGAGCAGGCCCCACGCTGAGTCTTTTAGTGGAAGAAGATGCTGTTTTCCCTGAGGGACTGTTTTCCCTGAGGTACTACCAAGGGAGAGTTTGGGGTGTGTGCTGGCTACTCTTCATTATTAACTTGACACAAGATTAGAATCTTCTCAGAGAGACACCTCCGGGTGTGTCCTGGAGGAGGGTGTTTCTACAGAGGCCTAACTGAGGCTGGCTGACTCACCCTGAATATGAGTGGCACCATCCCATGGGCTGGGGTCCCAGACTGAATAAGGAAGAGGAAGCTGGCCGAGCACAAGTGTCCACCCTTCTGCTTTCTGATTACCGGCCCATGTGATTAGCGCCTCACCTCTTCTGCAGCTAACCCTTCCCCACCAAAACGACTGTACCCACAAACTGTGAGGTATTTTTCAATAGCAACAATAAACATAACAAATACAGGATAATGGGTAGAAACTGGTTCTGGACCCCAAGATCAATTACACATGGTTACAGCCCTGGCTTGCATGTAGGCTCTTTGTCCAGACTAGGGGGAGAGAAGCCTGGGCCATTTCCATTGTTTCCATTTCGTTGTGTTGGTCTTATTTATTTCTTTTGGCTCCTGGCATATTTCAAAGCAAAAAGGAACTGAAAACAAAGTTATGTGTGGTTGAAGTGATTTCAAAAGTTCAAGTAGAATTAGAGAGCTAGCCAAGTGGCCTGAACCCACTTTTAATTAATAATAAGCAAGTTCCCCTTGTATTTATTTGAGGCCTGTCTCCTGGGCCTCAAAGCAGAACTTAGTACAAAAGAAAGAACACAGGCCATTTTTGGCATCCGAGTCTTCTGGGAAGTGTGCTTAGATGGGAGTCACCAAGCAGCCAGGCAGAAAGCATGGTCTGGCCCCTAGGGAGCCATCAGCTTAGGCCCAGCCTCCAGGACTCTGCTTCCCAGGATGCCAACAGCCCTCCTGGATGGTGGGTGCACCTGATGGCTGTCAGGTGGGAGGATGGGGATGGGCTGCTGTTTGAAAAAGTCAATCGCAGATAAGAAATCAGAGCGCCCCATGAGAATCTGCAGCAAAAACATGGATCCCGCCTCTTCTTTCTGACATCCTCAGTGCGGGAAGCCATTATCGCTAGGAAGCGTCTGAACCAAGGCCAGGCCAATTCAGCTTTGGGTTGTGTTGGAAAATGTTGCCAGGAAGCTCCCATTCAGGGTTGGAAAAGTAGTCTTCCAGCGATGAGGGTCCAACACCACTCCTCTCCCCACACACAGATTCCCTGGGCCAGCACTCACCAGTGTGATCCAGGATGTCTCACCGCCATGAGTACCAATTATGTACATGACCATCAGGGAAGTGGTGGCCACGAAGCAGAACACAGACACGAACATCACCCAGCCCTGGATCAGGGGGATGGGCACCAGGGAGGAGGCGATCAGGATCCAGACCAGGCCTCCGAAGAACTGCAGGGAGGAGGCAGAGAGAGTGTTGGAACAGGGACAGTAGGGCTCCAGCAGATGCACAGAAAGAGTACAAAGAGGGCGGGCGTGCGCCTCGGCAAAAATATTCCTTTTATCTTCCAAGGCCGCAGGCTAGAGCTCCCATCTCACTTTTGCCGTTGCCTGCTGGCTTACTTTGATTCATTTCTTAAGTACAATTTTCATTTTTTATTTAATAAACACTGTATTACCCCTGGGTATTGTCTTAAGCACCTCACAAATATTGTTAACTCAGTTAACTCCAGTAGTAGAGGTGAGGAATGGATTCATTTGTCAAATGGGGTAACTGAGGCATTTGAAAGCAAAGGAACTCATCATTGGAAGAACTTCTATTAGTTAGTATTAACATTAGAAGGGTTACCCTTTCTTTTGTCTGTTCTTCTTAATTGGTCTCCAAAGTCAGTGCTGGGGAGGCAGAGGTAGGAAGACAGCAAGTTCAAGGCCAGCCTAGGCTACACAGTAAGTTTTAGGCCAGCCTAAACTACACTATGAGACCCTGTATCAAAATATCAAGGGCTGGAGATGTAGGTGAGTGGTAGAGATCACTTGTCTAGCCACTGCGAGGCCCTGGGTTCAATCCCCAGCAACAGAAAAAAAAAAAAGACTGTAGCAAGAGATTTTTTTATAGGTTATTAATGAGTGAACATACTAGCTACATTATGTTATTGACATTTTTTTTCTAGACCCGAAGTCTTAGATCCCAACTGTAGGAACTTTTCTGACTGTCTAAACTGAAATTGGAATGGAGAGGCCACAGGTTAGCCTTGTTTCTCAGATGGCTGAAAACCGATGTGAGAGGAACACACTCCAGGAATAGCCAAGAGATGTCTCTAGGGTTGGAGAGTTCCCGTTCTCAGAGGGAAACAAAAGAGATTCCAGAAGTCTCTTGGATGGTCCAGCCATTCAAGCCTCACTGGGATTTTCTCTACTTCTTTCTGACCCTCTTTGGCTCAAGCTTCATGACCCTGTCCCAGGCAGATGAGGACGGGGCTGGGACCTGGGGGAGATGGCTCTGCAATCATAAGTCTGGAAAGCTGTGTAATAGAGCAGGACACTTCCTTCTGAGCGGCTGGGGCTGAGGGCAGGCAGCACTCCCTTGTGCTGCAGGTTGAATAGCACCTGCTTCTAGGAGGCATGAGATTATAGCACAGAGAAATGCAAAGGTCAGTCAGGTCTGTCCATCTAGTCAGTAGAGATAAGCATCAGTGTGGGATAGTTCTCTCCAAGTGCCCTTGGTCTGGGGTCTTGTCACCTTATAACCACCTGGGGTCAATCTAAGTCAGGCTACTTGTCTGCATGCTGCAAGGGAGTCCTGTACAGTCTGCATGCTGCAAGGGAGTCTGTACAGTCCTTGGCCCCCAACATAAGGGCATCTGGCTAGAGGTAAAAGGCATTTTGTCTGACCAGGTGGTTGTAGGAGTGAAGTCTGCCTTGATTGCAAAAGCTGGCTTCCTGAGGGGTTGCCATGAGAACCCATCCACCACATCTTCCACCCAGCCATCCTCAACCCAGCCATCTTCCATCCAGGATAGTTAAATAGCTGTGCTAAACTAGAGTGACTTATGAACAAAACCACTCTGAGAGCAGCTTGGGTTGCTCATGTGTGTGGAAGCACCCTTCTGTAAAATCTGTGTGGGCTCCTATGGGCCAGAAGTGCATATGGGTATCTCATAGGCTTGGCCTTGAAGGACACTGGATGCCACAGAAGAAAGTATGCCTCTTCCAGTCCAATCCATTCTCCTGATTCCTGCCAAAGAGCTGAGCAGATCGAGACATTTCAGAATTCCCTCAGAGCACAGCCAGCAAAGGTAGACCAGGTAACGATTATGTTTTGTGTTTACTGTGGCTATATCATTACTTTTAGGGCAAACAATGGCCACCTGCAAACGGCAGACTTCGAAATGGTTTTCAGTTCCAGGTCTGCAGAAGTATGGGCTGTGTTTTACGCATCTTCTATTACCTCTTTAAAATCTGTTGTCTCCTGTGGGGCCGGACACAGGAATTGTGGTCAAGAGTCAAGGGCGGGGCAATAGGCGTGTCAGAGTGAAATGACGCAGGGTTTGCCAAGGTCTTCCTAGACGCTACCACTGAGCTGGCTCTGAGCTTCAGGCGCCTACCTGACTGAATCGGGCTGTGTGAGTGAGTGATTTCATCAGTTTGCTGGAGACCGTGCTCTGGCTCCCCCTCCCTGTCCCTGGACACACACACACACACACACACACACACACACACACACACAGAGAGAGAGACAGAGAGACACCGAGATTGATTCCTGGTGGTCCAGACAGAACACTTGTCCACAACTGTCTAGTGAACAAAACCCATCCTGCACCCAAGTCTAGCTTCCAGCTCCTGACAGACCTCAGGACCTGCCTCTGGGTATGTCACCTAGCAAACTGACACTTTTGAAAATTAGTTGTCCCCCCTACACTTTGAATGTTAGAGACAGCAGTAGGTTCCACAGTGAGTAACTGGGAGAAAGTTCTCTGTTTGCCTCCCTCCCTCCCTCTCTTTCTTTCTCTCTGTTCAGTTTTTGAGACAGGGTCTCTCACTGTAGCCCAGGCTAGCCTGGGACTAAGTAATGTCAATTGGCCTCCAACTCATGTCAATCCTCCTGTCATCACTTCCTGAGTGTTGGGATTACAGATTCAAATCATCATGGCCAGCTCTCCTTAAAACATTGTTAATGAGCCAGGTGGTGGTGACATACACCTTTAATCCCAGCACTTGGGAGGCAGAGGCAGGTGGTTCTCTGTCAGTTAGAGGCCAGCCTGGTCTACAGAGTAAGTTCCAGGACAGCCAGGGCTACACAGAGAGACCCTGTCTCGAAAAACAAAAGAACAAAACAACAAACAAACAAACAAACAAAACCCACAGCAAGGAAAATCAGTCAACCAACCAACCAAACAAACAACAAAATCATTGTTAATGAGATGCAACTCACACATAGTATAATTCATGCGCTGAAGACCATGCTTCAAGGGTGTTTAATAGACTTATACACATAAACTACTATCGCCAAAGCCAACTTTAGATCACTTTCATAAACTCAAAACTCTACCATCACCAAAGCCAACTTTAGATCACTTTCATAAACTCAAAACTCTGTAAATCATTAGCCAGTTATGATCATATTTAGCATAATTAGATCTCAAGGTGAATAATTCTCTTCTAGGGGTACCTCTGGAAAACAGCTGTACTACCACAATCCCCATCAGTCCCTTGTGAGGTACCACTGACTCCTAGGATGAGTTGGCTGTGGTGATGATGGTGTGCATCTGTGAATTTATCAATCACCATCGGGCTTTATTAGACACCTGAGGCATTCCTCGTCAGCCTCCTGTTTACGTTACACCTCAGACTGGGGGCAGAGAACTTTGAAGACATCATCACAAGCCCTGACATTTGCTCTCCTGTCTGGCAGTAGGTCTTCCCTATACCCCTCAAGGCTGCATTGTTCCGGGATGGAGCCCGGATGGGGGTGGGGAGGAATCTGTGAGGGTGGCTGAGTAGGGTCAGAGGGAATATGAGGAGGTGGCTTAAAGGCTCACAGCCCCACTGAGAAGGCAAGCAGGATGAGGAGGGAACATGAGGGGAACAGGGCCAAGGAGAGAGTGTATTTCCAGATGGTGCCTATGAAAGGGCTTCACCACCGGGGACTTTCCACTTTGGAGAGCGGCCCTTTGTTCATGTCAGTCCCAAGCTCCTCATTGACAGCTGCAGCCTCTGTGGGGCATGAAGGCTTCCACATCGGTGGATTTAACCAATTACAGATTAAAAAATGTTTGGAAAATCCAGGCATGGTGGTGGATACCTGTAACGCCAGCACTCAGGAGGCCGAGGAAGGCTTATGAGTTTGAGACCAGACTGAATTACTGAGTGAGACCCTGTCTTACAAATTACAGTGAAAATATCTGGGGAAAACAGAACAAAACAAAACAACCTGAATCTGAACTGGACACAGCTCAGGCTACTTTTTCTGGCCTAAATGAAGGCTAAAAGCAGGCTCTGAGGAGGTGAGGTAGCTGGCCTGGGGCATGGCTTCAGTGGTGCCTTGGAGGGGAAGATGGACTCAGCTGGTTACGGCTGGTTCTCTGGAGGAAGACAGAGAGTATGTCACAAGAAGGGATGCTGTAGCAGTTTTCAGGGCTCCCGAGGGTGGGGAAGCCAGGCACCATGTGGGAGAAGGGGGTGGCAGAAGCTGGGCTGGAGGAAGGGTGAGCCATGGAGAGCTGATATTCAGCATGAATCATGGGGGCCCAAGCCTGTTTGCACCCCACTCCACCTTCAGCCTGTACAGAGGGCAAACAGAGAAAGCACAGCACCCACGCCCGGGAGATAAGGCACCCTGGGCAGTGAGCAATCCTCTCAGGCCTGGCTTCAGGACCCCACCAGCCAAATATTTGTCAAGAGCAGCGGGGTAGGTGAGGGTTCAAGAGCATTTCCCTTTGTCATGAAAACTCTAGATGTCTTTCAGCTTTCTGTCTTCAGACACGCAGGGGTGAATATTACAAAAAGAAAACATTATACAACCAGGCGGAGGTGTAGCCCTGGTGTCTGCTCATGTGAAAGCCAGGCTCCCCCATTACCACCTCTATTCCATCATAGCAGAGGCAGAGGAGCTGCCAACAGTGGTCTCAGGTAAAGCTCTCCAGGTTGCTGACCTGGGAGTTACATGGATTGACCAGTCCGTCTGGGTCCCAGCGCTCCAAGCTGGGAAGTGGGGATAGAACCTGGGTTGATGCTCTAGCCATCAAATGAGCCAGGACACCTTTAAAAATCAAACAACGACATCCCGGCCCAGGCCCAGGGTCAGAATCAACTGGAGAGAGGCAGAACTGTGGGACAGGAAACAGAGAACCCGGGCCCTTTGCCAAAGGCTGGAAACATGTTTTCATAACATGAGGCTTCAGGTGGTATTCTGCATGTTCCTGACAAAGCAGAAGAGGAACCAGTCACGACTCAGGGTCCTGCGGGCTTTCCAACAAGAACTCTGCTCTTGGTCCTGTCTGGCCTCTTGATGCAAAATATCACTGGGAACATCCTTTTTCTGTCTTCATGCTTCCATCCCTGTCTTGCTTTATGCACAAGACCAGCTCGTCGCTGGGTGTCCTCTAAGCACCAGGACACAGCGTCACTGAGTGTGAGTGAAGGGCTGTGCCTGTGAAGGGAATGTTGGACTGGGGACTGCCTGGTGTTGAGTACCGAGAGAAGAGCTGAAGGGATAACGTTCAGAAGGCAACAACGTGTTTCCAAAGGTTTAAAAAGGGGTTCCTATCCATGGTTTACTCAACCAAATGGTCTTCGTGAAAAATGGTCTCCTCAGGAGATAGCCTCTGGGGAGCTTTCATCTGAACCCCAAGAAGATCCCCACTGTTCGGTTTTTCTTTACTACTAGTGTGTGTGTGTGTGTGTGTGTGTGTGTGTGTGTGTGTGTGTGTGAGTGTGTGTGTGTGTGTGTGTGAGTGAGTGTGTGTGTGTGTGTGTGTGAGTGTGTGTGTGTGTGTGTGTGTGTGTGTGTGTGACTGTGAATTCAGTGGTCAAAGGGCAGCTTTTAAGAGTTGGTTCTTCTCTCCCATCATGGGTTCTGGAGATTGACCCCAAGTAGTAAGGCTTAGGTGGTAAGAACTTTAGACTGAGCCATCCCGCTGGCCTTCTGCTCTGTCTGACGAGTCACCTGTGGGAAGCAGACCAGAGTGGGCAAGGGTACAGACTTTAGGCTAGAGCTCCCAAGTTTGAATTGTAGCTCTGTCACATACCAGCTAGGCCACCTGGTGCCCCTGGGTAAGTTACTTAGCCTTTCTGTTCCTTTGTCTGGGAACTGGTGATAACCCTATCTATGAAGAGTCAGCGTCAGTGGAAATCTCCTGTTGTGGAATAGAGCAGCCTCACCTATGCCCATATCAAAATTCCAAAGCTGTGATTTCAGTGTGTGTAACTGCGCACTTGAAAACTTGGTGGGAGCTGGAGTTAAATAATTAATCAATTACGATTTGTTTTGTCTTGTTTTGAGACACGGTCTGGATTTGTAGGCCAGGCTGGCTTCTGCTGCAATTGTAGTCTGGGATTACTGGAGCTGGTAGTCACCTCAAGAACTGGGAGTGTAGCTCAGTTGATAGTGCTTGCCTAAAGGGCATGAAGCCTTGGTTTCCACCCTAGCCCCTCATGGACTGTGCCTGGTGGTACACACCTGTAATCCCAGCACTGTAAGGAGGATCAGGAGCCCAAGGTCATCCTCAGTTACATAATTGTTTTAGGCTGGCCTGTGATACATGAGATCTTGTAAAATAAAATAAAATAAAATAAAATAAAATAAAATAAAATAAAATAAAATAAAATAAAATAAAATAAAACAACAACAAAAAACCCAAGTGACTGTATAAACATTAAAAAACAGCATGGTGTCCTCGAAACTGAAAGTTATATAAAATGTGTCTGCCTAAGGAAATGTAGTGGGTATGAAGATGTGAAGGCCGTCTTTCTAACAATGAGCTCACTTGTAAAGAAAGAAAGGAATTCTCCAGGACATTCCTGAGATTCAGCTGGAGTTTCTATCATTGTGGAGCTGAAAGAGCGTTTCATCCCAGTTAGTCCACTGTAGGGATTTGGTGACTAAAGTTAATGTCAAAGATTTGTTCAAATTCTCTGATTATTTTCCTGGAGCACTACTATATGCTGTCAGGGTCCCCACAGCAGAATGTCTACCAGGGAAACATGCCAAGATAGGAACCAAAGAGTATGCCACCCACATGCAATCCCCCCACCCGCAAGTCAGGCATCAGGGCTCCCAACAGCTAGCTCCCTTATGGGTAAATGGGGCCAGGAGTTTGTGTTTTGACTTCTTGGGAAGTCAAGGAAATGGGCCACAGAACCTAGGCTGTGCACCAAATACTAGGCTGCCCTTTATCCCCTGGGAGGGACCAAGCAGATAGCCTCATCAGCTGAGAGGTGCCAGTTGGCACGCCCCAGGCTTCTGGGAGGGCTGCCAGGCTCCATACCCATGAATGCTGTCCTGAGGCCACCAGGAACGGCAGCCCCAACTCTCTACTGGCCATGTGCATGCACTCTCTCAGTAGCCAAGAATTATGTCAGCAGTGGGTGGACTGGCAAGTTTGGTGTCAACTGGACACAAGCTGAGTCATTGGACAGCAGGGAACCCCAACCGAGAAAATGCCTCCATAAGGTCTGGCTGCAGGCAGGCAAGCCTACAGGGCAGTTTTAAAATTAGTGATTGATTATGCATGGGGACACCCCTGGGCTGGTTGTCCTGGACGCTATAAGCCAAGAGGAACAAGCCAGTAAGCAGCACTCCTCCATGGTCTCTGCATCAGCCCCTGCCTCCAGGTTCCTTCCCGGTTTGAGTTCCTGCCTTGGCTTCCCTCAGTGGACTGTGTCTTGACATATATAAGCTAAAGAAGTCCTTTCATGGTGTTTCATCACAGCAACAGTAACCCTAACTAACACACCAGGATTTTATGTATGATGACTTGAACAGTATAATCACTGTGTTCTCCAGCAGGTGGTACCTTTCTAAGGATGAACTGGCTAAAAGAATCATTCTGTGAGTCAAGTCAGGGGACACTCTTGTTCTGTGTGTGCATGTATGTTTGTATGTATATATGTATGTGTATATATATGCACATGTATAGAAGTGTATCTGTGCCTTATGTATATCCACATAAGTTCATGTGTATGTGTGCATGTGTGAATGTGTGTTTGTGTGCATGCATGCACAAACCTGGGCACACACTTGCATAGCATGTGCTCTTATGTAGAGAAGCAGATTAAAGATGAGCTACTGGTAAGGAGAGAGACGGCACCAAAGTGCCTGGGTGGTCAAGAGGACACAGAGGATCAGGTCTTGGGAGAAGGATTTGGAGGGCAGGGAGGGGGGTCAGGGCAACACCTTTGACTACTAAACACTGCAGCCTTCCCAAGGTTCCTTGGCTTTGCCTTTGAAAAGTAAGTTTGGATGGAGCCTGAGCCCCCCTTGCTTGTTCTGAGAGGTGAGGCTCAGAGAGTAGAAGCAAACAATCCGGGAAGTTCTCTAGTTAACTCAGCTCCGGAGTCCAAGGGCGGCCTTTCTTCACTCTTCCAATTGCTCTCTCATTCTCGGAACAGGCACCGAGAGTGACCTTGTCAGTACTGTGGCAGGCACACCCAGGGAGCCAGGCCTATTCAACGGCACACACCAGGGAATGTGGATGCAGCAGTGTGCTTGCCTAGTGTGAAAAAGGCCCTGCTCTGAATCCCAAACCACACACACACACACACACACACACACATGCTCATGAGTGCAGAAGCCACCTCACTGTCCCTCTTGTAGTCCTGTCTCTCATGAGAAGAGTTCCGGGTCTTCCAATGTAGACTCAGGCAGCTGGTGGAAATCTGAGGTGATCAGAGAGACGTTTCAAAGGCCAGGACAGGTAGAAGCCAGTACTTTGCACAGAAGCCCTATACTGTCCCCTCCCCTGGGGGCAGGAGACAGAGGAGGGAATCAGAAGAGTCTTGTGCAGGGGATCGGGCTTATTGGGAGTCTGACTTCTGGGTCTGCTAGGATGAGCACTGGGTGTGTTAGGAGAAAGGCCTGCCTCAGTTTACCTATACTAGTGGCTCTTTTCTTTTGACCCCTTTACCAGCAGGTTCCTTTACTCCAGGGAAATTCATTGTGCCTTTAACCCTCCTGAGGAGGTTGGCAGTGCATGACAGATTCCTTCCACCTCATCTGAAGGGAAGAGCAGGGTTTAGGGGACCTTAGGTCTGTTTGGCTGACTTTAGGACCTCAGCTGATATTAACAGGGGGTGGGTGGAGAGTGGGAACAGCCCCTTTGTGGTCTGCAGTCCCTCCACCCTCCAGTGTCAGGGAAGTCCTCTGTTCCTTTCCACCTGTATAGGGCAATGTGGCTTACTTAACTCCCAGCTTCCTCCCCAGCCAGGGGTGAGCTGCTAGTCCCGAAATGAATGAAAGCTCCCTTGACTGGCCAGTGTAGGTGAATTCCACATGCATGGTCTCATTTAGATGGAAAATTTTGTACCAGACCTACACCCACTGGCTGTGTCCAACAAGATAAACAGAAGCAAAGAGTTTCTGTAAAAAAAAAAAAAAAATACCAGGCAAGCCACCTGTAAAAGACAAAAGTCCGTGGAGGCACTAGACCAGAACGGAGTGGCTTTAACGCTAGAAAACAAAAGGTATTGGCAGGCATCATCAGTGGGTTGGTAACTCAGTGAGCACACAAACAAGGGGGTATCCAAAAACACCCATTGCAGTCCCAGCACACTTCCTGGGGGCCTGGGGGCACTCTTGGGACTCGGTGGCCACCGTCAGTTTCTCCTTTCACCTGCTCTTGAAGTCAAGATCATCTTGTGATCTATAAATGCTAGCCAGGTAGGAGCAGCCACCACCTCCTTCCTACCAACGTTGCTGAGAACAAATCCTACTTCCAACAAGTCTTGTCGAGTGCCCAGTCTTTGAGCATGGTCTCCAGACAAGTCACGCGCAGAAGCCTGAAGAACATGACTTCAGCATCAATAAAGAGTGTTATTAGAGCGGGCTTCCAGGTGAGGGAGACAGGGGAGACTGAAGGGCCACTCCTAAAAGGGGAGCATCGCCATACACCCCCACCCACTGAGCCCTGTGGCTGCTTTCAAAAGGCCTGATACCCTAGAACTGGCTTCCTTGTCTTATTATGCACACCTTGTCACCACACTCCTGCAGGACAGGACAGAAGTTTAGGGATGTGAGGGCATATTTCTGTGTGCCCTTCCCTGTACCTACGCCCTTTCCAGACAGTCTGTATACTGTCACGCATTTGGGAAAGGTTGATTCCATTCCCACTGGTAATTGTCCCTATGCCTGGGGGGTGACACAGCAATTCATGTCATGCTTAGAATCCCCAAAGAAGCTTTCCCCACCCATCCTGGCAAAGGCTGGTTGAGCGTCGCTAAGAGCAGTTGGGGCAGCACCCAGTCTCCAGGACAAAAGGCAGGACGGGGTTGCCTGCCACCACACCCACTTTTCCTTAGCTGCCCCATCAAGCTGGCTGGAGGGAGTTGTTAGCTCAGTTGTTAAATCCTGATGGGAAAAGAGCCACTGGGAAGGCCCCATAGGAAGCACCTGTGCAGGACATGGTGATTGGGATACACATCAGTATCCTTCACGGCCCTACCTGTCCTCAGGCTTCATCCTACCCTGCCAGGTCTTGAAACAGTGTAGGTTGACCAGACCCCTCTATGCTGTCCTCTACGGGCACAGGAAAACCAATTGATCCCAGAGCAGAGGTTAAATTATTAGCCATTGACAATAATTGGGTTACAACTATATCATGTTATTTTAAGAATTATGTGTATGCATTCTGTAACGCGTAAGGACATTGCAGCCAATGACAGACACGCATATGAGTAGTTCTGTAAGATTTTACCACATGGTCATGTCATGACTATCTTAGCTTGTGTAAGTATACATTGTGGCCTTCACACTACACTAATATTGCCTAATGATGCTGTGATGGTTAGCTTTGTCAACCCTGACACAACCCAGAATCACCTGGGAAGAAAGTGTCAAGAAGGGAGTGGGTTGGCCTGTAAGCATGTCTGTGGGGTTGTCTTAATTAAGTTAACCTATGTGAGCAGACCTCGGCCACTATGGGCAGCACCATACCCTAGGCAGGGTGTATTTGAGCCTGAGCACCAGCAGGCAAGCCAGTGAATGTGTGCATTCATTCTCTGCTCTTGACTGTGGATATAATGGGACAAGCGAATTTGAAGTTCCTGTTTGAGTTTCCCACAGTGACGAAATGTAACTGGGATGGTGAGCTGAAAGAAATCGCTTTCCTTTCTAGGTTTCTTTTTGTTACAGTATTTTTAATCACAGCAGCAAAAATGAATCTGACATTTACTCACGGATTCTGACTACGTTTACCATGAAATCAACCCTGTAGCTGGGATGGGCTTTGGCCATGGCCACGGACTATTAGTACCAAGGGAGAGGAGACTAGTCGCTTGGTCCTCATTGGCTCTCAACTGGATTAGGCTCTTGACAGGAAGGGAACAGTGGAGGAGATGGCTTGGGAGGCAACTCCTGTCTGCACTTCCTGTCACCGAGACAATGGTGGCAGCAACCTCTGTTCCTTCCCAGGAAAGAATAGCAAAGTCTGTGTTTACAACCCAAAAACAAAGGAAGGAACATCATCCAGGGGCAGCATGCCCTCTTTTGTGGGCACAAACCTGGTCCACCCTATTCTCTCTATCGGGTGGAGGGCATGTCATCTTTGGCTCTTCCCCGAGTGCCCACTCTTTGAAACCTGTACCTTGGCCTTCAGGGGCCTCCTTGGAAGTTGAGCCAAGAGTTTCCCAGGGACCTGCCCTGCTTCCTGCCCTCCCCTTGGCTGTGTCCCATGGGTTTTCTCCTCTGCCCAAGTATATTGATCTGTCACAACTCATAACAAGGCTTTCCTGTCATTCCACAGGCCCAAGGACCTTGGTATGTCCCTGTGATCCACACTGGGATTGTTTTGCCCAAGTAAGAGGAGAAAACTACCCACTTGTGAGGCAGTAATCACACAGAGCCTGAGGCTGTGAGGCAGGGAGTGAATTAATGACTCTGGGAAATGCCAGTGCTGGTGCCCAGCCAGAAGCCAACGGGGACTAAACCTTCCTACCAGCATGCAGAAGGACCCAAGCTTCATGATTTAGAGCGCATCACGACCTGCTGTCTGTTCCTCATTCTTGGTATTAATCTAAATCTGTGGGAAGGGGTCAGCCACACTCCCCCATGGTGCTGTGCTTCAGAGATGAGGGCGCCTTTACCACTGACCTCATTTTCACTGACCCCATAAGAGACGGCTACTGGAGTATTCTACCAGCGCCTTCTTCTAGGATTGCAGGTCTCGAATCATGACAGACCCAGGGACCGATCCTGTGAGTACTCAGGAGGAAGACGGAGACTGGCTGGGCTGGGGAGATCTTAACCACAGACCAGAAAGTATTTAATTCATCAAGCATCAACCTCTGGCTCTGTCTAGCTCAGGACTGACCGCCCCTGGCCCAGGGCCCGTTCCAGCCCTTTCTCTCAGTGATGGGTCCTGGTGCCAAAGCAAAGTGCAGGCATTCTTGGGTGAGCAACACCAGGGGCTCTCTACTTGCCCAGCAGGTACAGGCACAAACAACCAGCTGAGAGCGGACTTTTCTCTCCCCAACCAGCATTTCATTCTGTGGGTCCTCCTCCTCCTCCTCCCTCCTGGAGGCTCTCAGGCAGGGAAGGTGCCTTTGCTCCAAGGCAAGTTTTATAAAATGTAGCTCCGTTGTGATGGTGCAGAATGATGACCCTGCCTGGCTCAGGGTTACTGACTCCTGATCAAAGCAGGCCACTGGCCCTTGAAAAACTGGAAAAGCCACTTCTCAATGCCAAGAACACCTCTCCCCAGATTCCGTCTTCAGAGGAGAGGAGGGGAGTAGAATGCTGGGGCAGAACTTGGCAGTGCTCCCCTCTAACAGCTCAGAAAGGACCCCACAACACAGGACATACACCACCACACAGCCTGGAGGAGGCCCAGTACCTTTGTCCTGTGCTGGTCAAGTAAGGCTAGCCCCACTCCCTAGGGATACCAGGGAAATTTTCTTTTCTGGAACAGAGGGTGTCCATGCCATGGACCTCTGAGAACCTCAGGACACCCGAGAACCCCACCCCTGCCTCTCACTGACAAATATCCATTATTCTATCCACTCTTAGAAAAGTCTTGAAGGGGTGGCTGGCCCGGATTACACACAGCCACACCCACTGAGTCAGTGGTCTGTGTAGGATTTATCCTTCTTGGACATAGTAACTAAGTATATTTCTATGTAGTGGTGGTGGTGTGGCCACCAGCTACCCGGTGGCTCCGAGCTGTCCCTTCATTCCCTGATGGGAGAGGGGGGATCCAAGCCTTCCCAGGGCTGCCAAGTGGGTAGAGTTACCTGCTCCTGAACACCTTTGGTGTAAGAAACAGTTCTCCATGGCTGTGTAGAGAATGTGGATCTGTCTTCACTACAGGAAACGTCCCCAGAGCCCTGTGGACCCAGCGACCTGGGCAAGTGGCTCCCTCTCTGAGCCTCAGTTTCCACCTGAAGCTGTAATTTCAGACTCTGTGATGCTCCATCCACTGTGCTCTGACAGGCAGGCTTCTTGATACAGTCAGAAAACTGCTGCTCATCATTTCATGACCCAATCATGGCTCTATGTTGGGCTGGCTCTTCCTCAACCAGGTTTTGAAAACCTACGACCTGCCTAGTCGTTTTCAGACAATAAAAAGTTCCTTTTTATTCCGAGACTCAGAAAGCCATCATTTTAATAATTAACAGGTCCAGCTCAGTGAAGGAGTCAGTACTGCAAACCAGTTCCAGGTGGTTCTCTCATCCTGCCTCCACCCCTAAATATGACCCTGCAAGTACCAGTTGTCACCAGGGACCGGCCCCGCTTCCTTCCCCACACTGCTGAGGAGTACAGGGGGTATAAACAGCCACCTTTGGAATTCCTATTACCCTTCTTTTAAAAAGACAGACTATTACTCTGTAGCCCAGGCTGGCCTCAAATTCCTGGCTCCTGACCGAGAAGATCACAGGCATGAACCATCACAGCCGGCTCTCAGCACACTCTTCTCCAGGAAGTTTGATGTCAGCCCACCTCTTGGGGAGGGGACGGAGGGGGTGATGGTGGTATTTCCAGCATGTCGGTCACAGTTTTGAAAGGACATTAAAGGTGGGGTTCTCTCCCGGCACTTTGTGGAAGAAACTGCCTCTGTGAGGCTTGGGGCATCTAAGAATTGAAAGCATTTGTGTTAATTTCCTTCTCAAGGAATGGTGGCCTGAGTGTCATGAAGCATCTGGCTTAGAAGGGAGGGAAGGAGGAGGAGGGAGAGGTCCAGGAAGAGGAAAGAGAGGGAGAAGGAAACAGGTATTATGGGGTACAAAAGGAAAAATCTCTTACTGGGCAGGGACTTTTCCGGAGATGAGACCAGAAACAATGTCCTGGGTTGAGGTGTTGAAGGAGAGAGCACTCAACATGTCACCCCTGGGCCCATATGGGCCTGCATCTGTCTCCCCACTGCCTGTGGCTCTCAGGGGTTTTCAGAAAGATGTGGTCCCCTGCTGAGCTGGGCCTGCTTTTCACTACCCTGGAGGATCTTACAGAGATCAGGGGCTCTGGGATGGGGGCATGGAGGGTAAAGATGCCAGCCCCACCGGGAGTCACGATCCTTTTCTGTCCTCCCTTGTCTGGGGAACAGGGTAGTTTCAGCCTGTTGGCTCTGGACATCTGCATCTCCCAGGCTATTGAGAGTTCAGGCATGGGAAACTGAACCCCGAGGCACCATCCTCTTGAGCTACAGAACTGAAAAATAATCAGGCATTTAACACCCACAGGATGAGCAGAAAAATCACAAAGGCTGATGCTACCAAGTGTGACAAGGACGGGGAACAATGGGGACTTTCATATGCTACTGGTGAGAGCAGAGAAGTCCCAGGTTTAGCCTGAATCTTGTGTATGCAATACAGAGGTCCTTTTAGGGAGGCAGGATCTTGGAAGACAACTGAGCGGGTGTTAGTATCAAGCTTAAAGAGACTGGATGAGCTTCCTGGGAAATCTACTGTTGGGACGTGTCAATTAGAATGACCCTTTGGGACAGCAGGGGGGTGACAAATGAGAAACAGAGCTGTTCATGCCCTGGGACCCTGCCGCCAAATTTCCATGCATTTAGGGAGAAATTTCCAGCAAGGATTACCAGGATGTTCCTGGCAATGTTGTCTGCAGCAGCTAAAACTAACAAACTGGAAACAGCCAAAATATCCAACAACGGAAGAATAGATTAAAAAACAGCAACAGGTATAAGTCTGAAAACGTACTGGGAGCTACAGAAGGGCACACCCAGTGTGATACGATTGTCACAGTGTAACACCAGAAAGCAGCATCGTGCTCATACTTGTGCATGCAATGGAGTCTGAAGAGTGCTGCAGTAATAAACATTTTCAGCCTTGGATCTTCCTGAGGATGGAGAATTGAGAGAGGGCAAGACAAGGGCCGGAGAGACAACATGTCAGATCACTGAGGCTCCTCAAAACCAAGAAGCAAGTAAGAGAAAAAAAAAATGAGAAAGTAGGGCAATAATTATATGGATGCTTGATAAAGTGTTATGTATACTTTTCTGTTCTATTTGAAATTTTCCTAATATTTTTGCTTTTTTAAAAATTGAGATGAGCTGGGCGGTGCTGGCGCACACTTTTAATCCCAGAACTTGGGAGACAGAGGCCGGCGGATCTCTGTGAGTTTGAGGCCAGATTGGTCTACAGAGCTATTTTCAGAATAGCCAAGATTACACAGAAACCTGTTTCAAAAAACCAAAAACCAACCAAACAAAAAACCCACCACCACCACCACCACCACCACCACCACCACCACCACCACCAAAGAAACGGAGGTGAAATTCACGTATCGATCGCAACCAGACATCTCAAGCTGACAAGGTCAATGGCACTTTGCACATTTATGGCGTCCTACAACCGCTGCCTCTGTCTAATTAAAACACATCTCAGCACCCGAAAGGGAAACCCTACACCCATTGTGCAATTGCTCTCCAATGCCTGTTCCCTTTAGTCTCTGGCAAATCACCAGTCTGTGTTCTGTCTCCATGGTTTTCAGTTTGGGGTACTTTATGGATATGGAATCATACAGTGTGTGATCCTTTCCATCTGCCTGCCTTCAAGGCTCATCACCTTGACAGCGCCGATGGGTACTTCCTACGTCCAGACAGTATTCCGTTGTAGGGAAAGGTGACATTGTGCTTGCCAGGTCCACCTGTCCGGTGGCTATTTCGGCTGTTTTTACCCGTTGGTTACCTTGGTGAGCACCGCTGTGGGCATGTGTGTACACACTCTCACTCGAGTTCCTGCTTTAATTCTGTGGTCGTATTCCTGGGTGTGAAATTGCTGGGCCATAAGATAACTGTTGAAGGAACCACCGAACTGCTCTCCACATTAGCTGAACATCGTTACATTCCTAACAGCAATATGCAGAGTCACTGTTTCTCCATACCCTGGATTGTTAGGGTCCATCCAGGGGGTGGTATTGTAGAGTTTTGTTGTAGTCTTTGCTGCTGGACCTGTTTTTAAAACTAACAGCCAATCTAGTGGGTGGGAGGGGACACCTCAATGTGGCTTTGATTTCCTTTCCTTGGTGACTAACTCAGCTGAGCATCGTTTCATGTGTTCATTACCCATCTGTGTTTCTGCCTTGGAGAAATGTCTGTCCAAGCCATTGCCCACTTTATCATTGTGTTTTGGGTGTTGACATATAATACTCCACCTAAGAAAACACCCCTAGCATGGTCAGTGCCTCTTCCAGCCTTTTAATTTTCCAGCTCTCTGTCAAGACACTATTTCTTCGTATGTACAGTCTATGCTGAGGAGCACTTGAAGGACTTTGCTTTCTTCCTTCTCTCCCAAGGCATCCTGTAAACCCGGCCCTAATCTATAGAGGAAGAAAGACTCAAAGATGGCAAGTGAGACACCAAAGGCTTCTCGAGAAGGTGGCAGGTGTGGGAGGGTGGGGGCAGAGAGCAACTGCTGAGGTAGAAGAGACACACTTTTAAAACAAGTGGAAGGGAGGATTCAGGTCAAGAGGGAACTCTAGAAATCCCTGCTACCACGTAGAGGATGGAGAGCACAGAGTGGGGGTGCGTTTTCACTAACACGTAGTGCTGAGATTTTCCACACCCACAGCTCTCTTTACAGGGATGATGGGGTCCTCCTGTCCTCTCTGTAGATTTGGTTGTCCTGCCTGGCTGGGCTGTCCCTCTCCTCAGATCCAGTCTTTCTGTCATACTGAGTAATTAAAAAGTGGGTATGTGCTCTTGGAGGTTGTGGACCTGCCACCACCAGAGCCCCCCCCCCCCGCCCGTGTGTGTGTGTGTGTGTGTGTGTGTGTGTGTGTGTGTGTGTGTGTAACCTCCCTGCCCCATCACCCCTGAGGCTGAGACATACTCTCTTTTGGTCCGGCCCCTGTAGGTTCCTCTTTGTAAAATCCTGAAGAGTCACCCATTACTTATTCCCAGGTCCCAATATTGGGCAAACACAGGCTAAGAGATGATAAGAACAAGTACTCCCAGGGCACCCAGGGTGCTTTCCCATATGGCCAGGTGCCTGTGTCAAATCCATTCAGTTGGCACTGCTCCAGGGCTTGCTCGGCAGCCCTGACCATGGAAGGAACTCAAGGTTGGAAGGCTTGCTAACGACCTAGATGACCCTGGGCAAGTTTGACCCAGTTCTGGGTCTAGGTGCTCTCATTTGTGAGGTGTGATGTGCAGGGTCTCCTACAAATATTGCTTCCATAGCCTTGGTCTTGGTTAGTCCTGGGGTGTGAAGTCACTTCAGAAACACCCAGGTTGGTTTCAACTCAACACTCATCTCAATTTCAGTGACATCCCTGGATGAGGGAGTCTACTGTCTTTGGTCCACATTCTCCCTTCCTAACCATGCGCTGTTAGAAGCCAGGATCCTGTTGTTAAAATCACCTACATTTTGTTTTCCAAGCCAATGTTCCACACAAAGGATTCTGTGCGGTGGGTGCACAGGAGATGTTGTCTCCACACCACAGAATAAACAAACACCCTCCTGCCCAGGCAAGCCCGAGAGGCCCCTGGGGACTTGAAACCAAAGGAGTTCTGAAGCTTCAGCACCTTACCAGGAGCCCACAATAGAAAACTTTCTCCAAGCTACCGGGGCGGTTCTAGAGTATAAGGCTAGGAGAACCCAGCCCAGGTGCAGTCAGCTCAAGGTCAGCCAAGGGAGGCGACAGAATTCACCTCTCTCCTCCCTCCTTTCACACAGGGCGCCAAGCAAGCGCCAGCCACTACTTTTCTTACTCCCTGATTAAGTTTGCCACAGAGACAAACTCTTACCCCAAAACTTCAAAATGCCAGAAGAGCCTGGCTTCTTTCTGTTCCAAATCTCTGGCGGTCGCATGGAGGGGCCTTTGGTTGGCTTTGTTTACTTAAAGGGACTCTGGGTGGGGAAAACAGGCACCTTGTAAGGAAGCTGCACTCCGATAGGAGCAGAGCTGGGGGAAGAAGTTTCTTTGCACCTGCCTGGGAGATCAATCCGCTATTTTAGAAAGGAACAAACCACCGAGAGATGGGGAGACCCTCTGGATTCGGTCCCCTCCATGCTGCTCGTGGGGCCGGGGACAGCGGTGCAGAACCCTCGAGGGAGCGAGCAGCGTATCCCACCCAGTCCCTTTCCCAGCGCAGGGCGCGCTACCACTCACAAACTCAAAGATGAAGAGCAAGTCAGGGAAGGTGACGAAGACCGAGAAGCCACTGGGCAGGGTGCTGCCACCCGAAGCCGCTGCGGGGGCCATGCCTGCGAGCTGGCGTCGTCGGCCTTGGGATGGGACACGCGCACCTCCGGCTCCGCGCTGACCACTCGCTCGCTCTGCAGAGCCCAGTGGCCGCGGCACCCTCGCGCGTGGGTTAAGAACTGAAGAGTCTGGGCCAGAGGAGGGCGGAGCTCCGGCCACCCGCCCCGCCCGGGTCCACTGCCCCAGGGACAAGGCTGAATTGCCGCGGGCGCCGCCCTGAAACCCAACGGGTGCTCTCTGACGATGTGCAGGACTGGGGGCGGGTGTCTGAACTCTCCTGTCGCGCCCCTGGGTGCCACCTGCCCGAGGGGAGCGGGGAGCGGGTGGAGAGGCTCTGGGGCGGCACTTCCCTGTGCTGCACTCCAGGCAAGTGACCACTATCCATCAATAACTTATCCAAAACCTCCCCCACTTAGGCACCCCATCTCTTTAACTCTAATTGGGTCTCCAGTCTTCCCCAGGTGCGTTAATGTGTGCAACCTTCACATCCAGGCGTTCGGAGGACACATTCCCCATGGCAGTCTGGGGGGTTACAGGGGCGAGTGTGAGACTTGGCAGGGGAGCTATATGCCAGAAGGAGGGAAGGGGATAGCTCCTGGGGGGCTGGCTGACAGTGGCGGTGATGACAGGACAAGTTGCAGTTGCATCCATGGGACAGACATTGCCAGGGAAGATGCCCACAATTCTAGGAAATGGGGCAGACCTCCCCCATTCCTTGTCCTTTGACTCTTTCGACCGCTGTGTTGTTTGTGGGGCTTTCTTCCTCCTGTACCACAATTTTGCGCTTTATTTTTGCCTTTATTTTTAAACCAGTATCATACCTGGTTAACTGCAGTTTATAGCACAACAATACTTGCCTTCTCTTTACATATAATGGCTTCTCAACCTCCAGCTCAGATTTTGAACTCGATCCCCTCCCACCCTACCTTCACCCCCAACTGCCACAACAGTGCATGGTCTCGTGTGTGTGTGTGTGTGTGTGTGTGTGTGTGTGTGTGTGTGTGTTTCCTCCCACTTTCCCTCCACACAATTCTTTTTCCTTTCCACTTCCTACAAGAAGTACACTTCCGGACTTAGTTTTCAAAAGCAAGACTCCATGCCCATCAGCTGATCGGGGCAACAGCTTATGGGAAGGGACCAGAGGTTTGAAATGGGAAGATCCTCTGTTCTATTGTGAGCCTCTCCAGACTGTCAGCTTTGGTGACTTGGGAGTGAGTGCCTCCACCAAGTCCTAAGGTCCCCAGGTCAAGACCTCTAGACATGACAGGCTGTGAAGTTGTCAGGACCCCTTCCCCCACGCCTTCAACCTGGACAACTCACAACTTGTTAGTCCCACTGGATCCTGAGAGTGTCTCTTCCTCCTAAGGAGATTATCGTGGAGGCAAACCAAGCAAGCTGGGCACAGAAGCTCACCACCAGCTGCCTACAAGATGCCCCTCTAGCAAACCCAGTTGAAGCTGGTTAGCAGTTTCTAAGGGGTGCATCCTAACTATAAAAGCCCACAAAGGTGCTGTGGACTGCACCCTGGCTCTGAGGGCCTTTGGTTTGGTTTATTTCAAACCTTCGTTCCTAAGTCCTTCCCACTTGGGCTCATGGCTTAGGGGAAAGGTCTTGGTACACTCGGGAAGCTTCAACAGTTCCAGCCCCACCCACCCCCACAGGATAAAGGGGAAGTCTCCGGCAGAGTTCTGAGGGAGTATTAGAAGGAGGTCATCTCGGCCGAGGTCAAGGAAATTTGCCTCCATCTTGGTGACCCTCTCACCTTACCCAGAGCCTTTTGCTGATGCTCGGCTTCCTAACCGGACTCTGCCCGTATCCACCTGTCACCTTCTTCTCTGGCGGCGCAGCCTGCCCAAACCATTAGTCCAGTGATGGAAAATAAGGAAGCAGAAGGCTTTGTCGGAGCCCAGCCACAAAGGAAGCACTGGAATGGCCCATTTGAATAGAAAGCTCCCTGGCCGTGTGGACAGGAATGTCTTCAGTTTCAGCAGAGATTTTCTAGGCTGCCCTGGGCCTCTTGTTGATGATCCAGGTGGTTCATAGTTATAAAAATCCAGGGCTGTAGTCAGGGTTCTAGAAAGACATGGGAAATCAGCTCTAGTCAATAATTGACTGTAGTGCCCTCAAGCCTTCCTAGGGGCACGACAGTGTCTAGGGTCCAGGGTTGTTTGGGGCTTTTGTCTAACTGTATGGTGGCCTAGGTCAGCGTTCTCCAAAGCAGAGACTGAGAAGTTAGAATTGTTATGTAGCATGAGTCAGGAGGAGGTCACCTCCTGCTTGTACAGAGGTGAGGAGGGAACAGGTTTGGGGAGAGGGGCATGTTCAGGGAAATGTTTGTGGAGCAGAAACTGCCAACAAACAATAGCAGGGTACAATTTGGTTTCGGGGTTTTGAGAAAGGTAACTTCCAGTTTACTGATGGTGTCGTAGGCTCAGAAGGGCTAGGCAGCTGTCTGAGTCCACACCGAGTGGTGGAATTCAGCTCTGAGCCTGACACCATCCTGGAAAGCTTTAGACTCTTGACTAAGACCTGGTCAATACACCCGAAAGACTGCCCCCAGCCTCCCAAATTCAGTCTTAATGGTCATCTCAGACATGGCCCTGGGCACTTTTCCCTGAGACATCCCAGCCCACTAATGGGACTATGAACCTTTCATTTTCCATCTAGGAACTCACAGAAGTTGGGAGGTCATCACCCCCATTATGGATAGAGAAGATGTTTGCAGGCCTAAGAGGAGAGAGCTACCTTGGGGGGCCCTCACCCCCAAAGGATTTTTTTTAATCGACAGTTGCCCACAGCTAAGGTTTCCCTGCATGGCATGAAGGCTGAGGGCCCCTGCTGGGTTGATGGCTTAATGGCTGTCACAGCAGCCTGGGCTTTGGAGGTTAGGGGAGCTTGGAATGACAAAGCCCTCAGATCAGGAGACACTTAGTGGAGATGATGTTTCATAATATCCAGAGCCATTTTGTTTGGCGACACCCTACCACCAAGGCTCAGAGTGTGTGCGTACATGCCCAGGCTACATGGTGGGTAACTAGGCTTCTGGAAGGCTCTAAGACTGGAAGTGGTGGCTGGTTCTTAGAAGGTTATTCTTTGATGGGCTCAGGGGGTGCCGCACGCTCCGCTGCCTCCAGTGATAAAGGGCTCCAGCGCTGTTTTTATTGTTGTTTTTGCCTCTCCTCTTCTCTGCCCATGTTCTTCTAGGACCAGAGAGATATGGTCCTCCACCACTGAGGAGGCAGTGACCAGGCTCCCAAGGCAGGGGCTGGCATTGTCTGGGTGACTCAGAATCAGCATGGAGGCTAGAGGGTGCGTGAGGAGAGAAGAGTCCCTGCTCTCTTGGAGAATAGCATTCCAAAGGTACATGACACACAAGTTGACAGATACCTGACTATGTCCTTCTTTGGGCTGGGTCAGCACAGAGCCCTTCCTGGTCACTGTAGAGCAAAGCATGAAGGGTGGTGTCAGAGTCAGTTCATGCCTCACCTCCTGTTACCATCACATTGGGGGTCAAGCTTCAACATGCAAATGGAAGAAGGGACAAGCATTCAGATCATAGCAGATGGAGCAGGTGGCACACCCACCAGTCATTCTACAATAAGGTTGAGTTGTGGGTAGCCTGCACAGCAGGAGCCCCATTTCTGAGTACTCTGGGATGGAATCTCTGCCCCTGCCCTGAAGGTGTCACAACAAGCTGAATAACCAGCCCTACCCTCAATACCTCTTCGGTCCAAAATCTCTTGGTGCTGCCTAATGGGGAGCCCATGGAGCAAGGCAGACCTTTGTCTTTTAAAGCTTGTAATGGGGTGCAAGAGACAGTTATCAGTCAGATACACACAGTGTAGTAGTATTTAGTGTGGGCTTCAGAGAGCAGGGAGCCCCAAGAGTATCCATTAGCAGGGCCCATCCGCAGCGTAGATTTGGGCAACTCATGGGAGGAAGTGCCCTTCAGCTGCTAGGCAACAGCTTATCAAGTATGGGGAAGACTTTCTTCTCCACATGGGGGCCAAACGCCACAGGCCCCTGGCCATCTCTTGAGGATGGAACAGTGCTGCCCCTTACATTACAGGGCTCAGAGCTCATAAAAAGAGATGGAGTGAGATTGGCGGGGAGCAGGCAGAATATACCCACCCAAGGGAGTCTCGTGGAACAGGGAAGAGCCACGAGTTCTGGAAAACTGATGCTGGTAGGGGAGGGTGAGAGCCTGTGAGGACTTGTTGAATCAGATGAGCCCTGAAGAAGAAAGAAATGCAGGACCAGGGAATGGTGACCAGAGAACTCCAGGCAGAAAGTCTTTAATCCTTGTTGGCAGCAGGAGGCTTCAGGGCAGAGCAGGAAAGAACCAGGGTTGGGAAGAGAGGTAGGGCACGTGCATGAATTGTCTCCACCATCTATTCAACCACAAGAGAAAAGGCTTCGCTTCCTCCTCGCCTAGACAGAGCCCATCCCTTCTTGTTTGGGCAGGGACCCTAGGCACACCTCTGCTGGGCAGCCAAAGTTGGTCAAAACCTCAGGAAACATGAGTCTCACACCAAGACTGGGCCTGTGGGTCCCAGGAATGCAGGCCAGGCAGGTCTGGGGCCCGATGGGCTTGACCTTCTTGGCGCTGGGGTCCCTTTCATTGACGGAACATTTACAACAGCTCTCAGATCACCTTGGTTACACAGCGCATTCTTGGCAGGGGAGACACTTGCTGGGTAAATCTGAAATTTAGCAGGTGCACCTGGAATGACCTTGGCTTTGGAGTTTTCTCAAATTCATACTTCTACCTGAAGCTACCTCCAACTGCTACTCCATCCCGGGGTTTGGGGAGGGGAGCACCCACAGGGACTGACTCCTTCATTAAGGAGTGGAAAGAAAGGAGAAACCTCTTTATATCCTGCCACTGACTGGCAATGGACACTCTTCCAGCTGTGGCTTCTTCTTAGCATTCCTGTTTTATTTTGAATGAAAAAAAAATGATCTGTACTTAGAGAAATAGAAAAAGAGCATTTGACGAGCATTCCCTGATTCTTCCAACTACTTTTCATTTCTACAGATTGTTTTCTAGAACTCATGTAGAGGTGAACTCAGTAGTTCTTTGAACTTTTACACACACAGAGTGACATGACCATTCAAACAACCTCAAACAAATTTCTCAAGTGCCATATTCAAGCTGTTGGGGACCAGGGAGCCAGGCTGGACATGGGGTGCCAGTGGGAACTGGGGTGAAGCCATCCATCATGTCTTCCATTGGAGTATTGTGTGGGTTGCTCTTGAGGCCCTTACCAAGGCCAATGTGGGCTCCTCTGAGGGAGCAGAGAAGTGTTAAACGTCAATGCTTCTTCAGTCCCTGGAATGGCTGGCCAACGCTGAGGTACCTGGACTAGAACTAAAGACACTGGGACAGTGGTGGGGGTGCTGGAGATGTAGCTCAGTTGATCGGGCATATGGCTAGCATGCCTGAAGCCCTGGGTTCAATCCCCAGCACCCCAACACCCCAGCACCGGATGTAGTTTAGTAGCTCAGTTGGTAGGGCACTTACGTAGCATGCACGAAAGCTTGGGTTAATCTCCAGCACTGTATAAAGTAGGTATAATAACATATGCCTTGAATCCCAGCACTCAGGAGGCAGAGGCTGGAGGATCAGAAGTTCAAGGTCATCCTATATCATTCTCAAGCATATTGAGCTTGAGGTTAGCCTGGGCTAGCTGAGGCTCTATCTTAAGAAACAGAAAGAAGGAATGATGGAGGAAAGAAGGAAGGAAGGAAGGAAGGAAGGAAGGAAGGAAGGAAGGAAAGGGAAAAGGAAAAAAAAAACAAGGAAGAGATGGAGAAACCGAGATGGTACCAGCACAGAGCTCCCTGAATTGATGTAGAACCCTAGAGATCAGGAACATCCTGAGATCAGACAGCACAGTGAAGCCCCAGGCAAGTCAAGCTGAGGGCTGCAGAGACCATGGAATGTGTACGCCCAGCTGGGGGCCTGGTCCAGGGTTTCAACAACGGGCACTTACTCAAAACCAGGGAACCTGACAGAAGGGTACGAGGGGAGGACGGTAGGGAGAAAAACCCATCATACAGGTGGGCTTCGGGGAAGCCCAGGGATGCTCAGGCTCTACAGCTGGGCTCCATTGGATCCCTAAACCTGCCACCTTTGACACAAAGTGCTGTATGCCTTGGTTGTTTGTAGGGCTGACTCAGAGGAAGGAACAGTTTTTGTCTGCCCTGGGGTGTTGGCCTATGATTCAGAGTAGCTGATCCTTGAAAGGAAGGGCAGGACCTCACCACCGCCCTACCTAGATGATGGAGAAGGCTCCCAGAGAGAGGTGCTGCTTCTCAGGGGCGTATAAGAAACAAACCAGCCCAGGAGGGTGACCGTAGCCCTTCAACTGACTAGCCCAACCTGTCTGGGGAGCTTGCCTGAGTGAAGACCTGGTTACTGAGTCACAGGAGTGACTGAGACCCATTTCCTACCTGTCTATCAACATCTCAGAACCCACCACCTTCCCAAATAGCTACCGCTCCCAAACTCTTTAAAAACCAAAGCAAAACAGAGTCCAGGATCCAGACCTTACCAGCTTCCCTGGGACATATCAGCGCCCCGTCCTCCTGCCCCCCATTCCTACCCAATCCTTTGCTCCTTATGTAGAACCTGGGTCCAATCTACTCAGTATAGGACACTCACCAGACACAGGAAGTCTGTGCCCAGACTGGGGACACCATGCTGAAATTGGAAGAAGGCCAGTGGGCATCACTGAGACAGTACAGTGGGATACAGGAAAACCTTTTTTCAAATGAAGTAAATCTTTAAAATTTTTGAAAATGTTTTTTGAGAATTTTATACAACATATTTTGATCATGTTTACCTAAAACTCCTCTACCTAATTCCCCTCAGATTAATCTTTAACTCCCTATTCTGTTCAACATTGTGTTCTTTAAAATAACCCATCAACTCCAATTTGTGCCGCTCAGATGTTCTGAGCATGGGATCATCCACTGGAGAGTGTCTGACCTACCAGCTACACCCTTAAAGAAAACTGCCTCTCCCTTCTCCAGAAGCCACCAGCTATCCACAGTTTTTTAGTTAGGGTTGGGAGTTCACGAGTCCCTCCTACTTCACACCAAAGGAAATGCTTTGTTACATGTCCATGCATGTGTGTGTGCCTGTGCCTCTCTGTCTCTCTCTGTCTCTCTGTCTCTGTCTCTCTCTGTCTCTGTCTCTCTCTGTCTCTGTCTCTCTCTGTCTCTCTCTGTCTCTCTCTCTCTTTCTCTCTCTCTCTCTCTGTGTGTGTGTGTGTGTGTGTGTGTATGTGTGTGTGTGTGTATGTTTGTAGTTGGTTTGCTCCTTCTACCAGGTGGGTCCTGGGGATCGAACTCAGGTTGTTAGGCTTGCCTGTAAGCAGCTTTACCTCACTGGCCCCAGGAGAACATCTTTGGGAAGTGAAAAGAGGAATTTAGCTGTATACCTCAGCATAAAGCTTAATCCATTTATCTGAGCTGAACCTGGTATAATTCCAGCATTTGGGAGACTGAGGCAGGAGAATCAAGAATTCAAGGCCAACCTAGTCTACAGAGTAAGACTCTGTTTCAAAAAATAAAATAAAATAAAATAAAAGTAAATGAAAACACATGAGTGCAGGTGGCCAAGGAGACCAGAAGAGTGTGTCCCATCCCCCTCCCCCCCCCCCCCCCCGCCCCGGAGCTACCAGTAGAAGTGATTGTGAGCAGCTTGCCCATGGATGCTGGGTTTGGAACTCAGATCCTCTGTAAGAACAGTACATGCTCTTTACCCTTGTCATCCCTCCAGCCCCCATATTCATATTCTCTCTCTCTCTCTCTCTCTCTCTCTCTCTCTCTCTCTCTGTCATAACAATCAGAGGAAGGCACTTCCCAGTTGCAGCCTGCTGATCTTGGTGGTCCCTTCATCCTGCCTGAGAGTTCTTGCCTGCTGCACAACTGGATGGATGTGAGAAGTGCTGCCAGAGATTTCTTTCTCCCATCTCCCCATCTCCCCGACCTCTATGGTACAGGAGATATGGATGGAAGAGATGACTGTAAACCTGGGATGGGGTGGGGGTGGGGGCAGGCACTCCTAGGTCCCAGAGGCCCCAGCTGGCAAGCACACCTTGATCTTTGGTTTCTTGGACTCCTTTAGGCCATGCATGGTTAGAACCCTCTTGCCTCAGGCTTTCTCTCCACAAGAAGGAATTGACCATTTAGGCACCAAGCAGGCTGTGCCCATGTTCTCTGACAGCACTTGGCTCTGTGCCATGTTGAGTCCAAAACAGATACTCATTTATTTAGAGATCCTCAAGCACCCTGAGGTTACAGAGTGAACTCAAAACTCGGGTGGGTATTAATTCACTCTACTACTTACACAAACTGTTTGATGTCTCTGTGTTTTGCTTTCTTTGACTACACAATGCTGATAGTAATCCCTCTGCCGTAGGCCACTTGCAGGTTAACAAGACTAAATGTGGGGAGCACCCTTCGTGCCCGGCACAAGTGAACTTCAAGGTGTGGGGACACGGCTCAGGGGGTAAAGTGCTTGCTGAGGAAGTATGTGTCCCGAGCAGCCATGTAAAAGTGGCAGCATGCACTGTGACCCTAGTGTTGGGGGACACAGACAGGTCAATCTGGGGGTTTCCTTGCCACCCAGTCTACTTGAAATGGTGAGTTCCATGTTCAGTGAGAGATCCTGTCTCAAAAAAAAAATGAGGTGGAGAACAATAGAAAAAAGACACTGGAGGTTCAATTTTTGGGCCTCTGTATGTGTGTGCTTGGGTACACACTTGTACACATGTATACACACATATATACCACACCTACATACCATGTATATACATATACGCACATATAAAAAACAAAGAAGTTGTGGAAGATGACATTGGTGTTAACAGGGCTCACAGCACCCTGGGACTCATGTTGTCCGTGTTTGTGAACCTTGTCTCAGAAAAAGAAAAAAAAATTCTCCCTGCACGGGACAAAGTGTCTGTTACAGGCCGCCCTGGCCTCTCCCATACACCAGCTTCCCAGCTCATTTTAGGAGGCACTTCCAGGCCTGAAGCCTTTTCTGTTCTTTCTCCTGACTAATGGGAGCTCTTGTTCCATTCTCTGCAGGGCAGTCACACCATGACGGGGACAGAAAGGAAGGTCACAGGAGGCTGCCGGCGCCCATGCCTAACAATGACCAGGAGGCCAGGTACCACTTCACTGCCATCCAGGGCAACCATGTCTTCTTCTAGTGGGATCCCCCGGAACGAGCAACCAGGCTTCTGCTCCAGATAGTCACAGAAGCACTAACTTAGAAGCACACCGAAATGCCTGGCTCAGAAAGTGCCCCGCGATTGGCCCTAAGGTGCCCAACCCCCACTCTAGATATTCCCATGCTGGTGAAATATAGGTAAGGAAAGACTCAGAAATCATTGACCAAACCAGCAGCTGGCAAATAGGCTGCAGTGGAAGCGGAAGTCTTTTCCCAGGCCCTTCACAGTGGTCTGGACCCAGTTAGGAGCCAAGAGCAGTCCCGGGTGGCACCGTGCAAGTCAGTGGCCACAGTCACACTATCCTACTCACAGTGCCAATTGTCTTATAAGGCTTAAAGCATCTTTTGATGGTAGACACAACAAAGACGTTGAGCAGACACGAGGCAGAACCTTTTGTTACTTTAAGTTCCAAATGAGAGCAAGCTGCCAGGCAGGGCCACATAGGGAGGGTACAGCCAGGGTCAAGGTGCCAGCAAGCTGGTGGCTCCTGCCTGTAATCCCAGATGCTAAGCAGACTAATCAGAAGGATCATGGGTTCAAGGTCTTCCTGGGAAACTTACCAAGACCATGTCTCATAAAGGAATGTAGGTTAGTGGTAGAGTGCTTGCCTAGCATTCCTGAGGCCAGGGGTTCAATCTCCCCCACTGCAAGAAAAAGGGGGAAGAGGACTCAGTGCCCATTCTCAGGGTCTCAAAACTACGTCACTATAATCCCAGCTCTACTTCCATAGCCATATCTGTTAGGCAGACGTTAGACCCCTTTTCTAGAGGGCCTTCCCTGTGGGCAGATGTGTCGCTTTTTGTTCTGCTGTTTCTCCCCCACTTCTTCCACACCCTCCCCGCTTCCCCATGCCTTCCGTACCTCAGTAGCCCCCTTCCCCTCTCTCGTCACACGTGACCTTTGCCTCCCCCTCTCAGCACCTATCGGGCCTCGCCCAGTCTCCTAACCACGTGCACAGTCTACACCTGCTCTGTGTCTCTTAATGGCACACATACACACGTTAAAAGTTGGGATTCACATAGGGGAGAACACAGGATTTTGTCCATTTGAGGGTCACTCCACAACATAATTCTTTCTAGTTCCAGCCACTTCCCTGCAAATTTCATAATTTCATTTTTCTTGGCAGCTGAGTAAAGTTCTGTATATATGCAACATTTTTATTGCAACATTTTTATCCACTCTTCTGTTGATGGTCTTTGAGGCTTGTTCCATTTTCTTGCAACTGTGGATAGTACAGTAGTAAACACGGATGTGCAGAAAATCTCTGTGGCATAGAGCCCTTCATGTAGATGCCCAGGAGCCACTTGGGCCTTATGGTTTTCTTTTAGAACACTTTGAGGCCCCAGTACCACCTGAACAAAGGTGAGCTGTGGCCTCCGGATGGCAATTGAATTATAACATTGCCCTTCAATTTGAAAGGAAAATTACCTGAATTCCTTATGCTCAACTTTTTTCTTTCTTAGAGATAATAAAGACCTGGTGTGAGCTTCATCCTGGCCTCTTGGCTCTGATGCAGTCTTTCAGGAACTTGGGGGAATTCTCTTAAAGTCTTCTCCCTACAGCCTGCAACCTCGGCAGGGGGATTCTGAGACTCCCTCTGTGGAGTGCCTGGACTTCCATCTTTTTACTCACCTCGTCGGACTTGGGAACCTATTCCCCAACTCCTCTCTACACAAAATCCTGCATGAAACTTTCTAGAGCCCAGCAGGCTTGTATGTTCTTAGGGGCAGCTAAAGGATGCACCTGGGGCTGAAAGAATTCAGATTTGAGAAAAAATTCTCAGATGACTCTGAGTTTCAATGTATTACGAAGATCTCTGACCTCTTGTGGGTTGACATATACATTTTCTGGGGACAAACTCTTCCCTGGGCTGAGAGACAAAGATTTATGAAAACCTCCCATCTCTGTGGGTTTGGTTACGTGCTCTAACTCAGCCAACTGTTGGGCCAGCAGCTTTTTCTGCTGTGGACCTGGTTTGGGACTAAGATACCCCTGTAGACAGATGGCACCAGATAGATGGCCCTGGAGATAGATGGCCCTATAGATAGATGGCCCTGGAGTTAGATGACCCTATAGATAGATGGCCCTGTGGATAGATGGCACCAGACAGATGGCCCTGGAGTTAGATGACCCCAGATAGATGGCCTGCAGATAGATGTTCTACTGTAGATAGATGGCCCTGCAGATAGATGTTCTACTGTAGATAGATGGCCTGTAGATAAATGGCCCTGTAGCTAGATGGTCTGTAGACAGATGGCCCTGCAGATAGATGGCCCCAGGCTTGTATGATGGTCTGTCTGCTTAGGAGAAGGAATAGGAGAAAGCAGGGGTGATTCCCTAACTATATCATGTTGTCTACTTGTGAGCAGGAAACCAATCAAACTCTACTGACTTCCTTGAAAGTCTCAAGCCTAGCCCCGGCTTCTAGAGCTGTCAACTGCAACTCTATGAGCTAAGGAAACCTTTAAGTTCCCTCTCGGGTCCCAGTTACTACTAACGCCCCGCACCAGCTCTTCTCCTTACTAGAAACTACAGGATCCCCTGGCCATTGACAAGCAGGCTTCTCCAAAACAATGTCTTCTAATAGAATATGAAGAGATTATTCCCTGGAGATGGGCGCCTTTTCTGTTTGTTTTTTGTTTTTTGTTTTGTTTTGTTTTTTTTTTTTTGACAGCCCTGGCTTGCCTGGAACTCACTATATAGACCAGGTTGGCCTTGAACTCACAGAGTTCCACCAGCTTCTGCCTCCCAAGTGCTGGGATTAAAAGAGTGTTCACCACATCAGCTAAGAGAGATGTAGTCTTAAATTTGGCTACCTCTGACCTCTCCCTGAGGATATAAGACAAGCCCTACCCCTTCCTGACTGTCTGGAGGTGCTGTCAACATCTAACTCAGGTCAGACTTACCTGAGTACCCCTAGAGAATGCTAATCACCTTTGGTTTACTGTTGGGAGTTAGTTAGTTTATGTCAGAAGGAAAATATAGGGTAGATGGGCCATTGTCCACTGGAAGACACCACTGTTAATGGAGTTTAGGGTCAAAGCCTGGGCTTCTGGAAGTTCTAACAAACTAGACTTGCCCATCTGTCTGTAGTATGCCAACCACAGAGACAAGAAGTAGTAAAGAGCAGAGAAAAGGTATCTATTCAATGTACTTCACTGTGATAGGGAACAAAGAGGTCGGGTGTCCCCCAAGTCTCTCTTCAGGGTCCTGACATGAAGTAAAGTTTTAAATAGAGAGCAAGAGGTGTGAAAAGCAAGCAGTGGGCGGCTGGAGGACTGGCTCAGTGGCTGACATCTCTTCTCTTGCTGCTCTTAGAGGGGTAGTGGTGGGGATTTGGTTCCGAGTGCCTATGTCAACCGTCTGTGACTGCAGCTCCAGGGGATGAAATGCCCTCTCACATGCACGTGCAAACACACACACACACACACACACACACACACACACACACAGCAGATCTTTTTAAATAACCTGAGAAGTCTGGTCAAGGTGAGGTCCTGACCATCACTGACCCATCCTTGTCTGGGTTCTAAGCTCTCTGCCAGGTGTCAAGACCTCAGAACTGTGTGCAATCTCTTCTGAGGCACAAACTCTACCTCTGGTTGGCTCAGTCTTCAGTCTTTTCCTTCTGAATAAATTCCTGAGTAATAAATTCATAATTGAGACAATTTTCTCAATAGTCTGATAGCCTAAAGAAGGGACACACCTATTTCGCTTTAGGATGGCCTTTCTTTGGCCAGGATGGTTGGCTGCCTGTATTTTGTTAGGTTTGGCTAGTGGGAGGTTCTGGCCAGTTCTTGGGGAGCAGCAGGCAGTGTTCTTTCTGTATGCTATGAATATGTGTTGCTCCCATTGGTTAATAAATAAAGCTGCTTTGTCCTATGGCAAGGCAGGATAAGAGCCAGGTGAGAAATCCAAGCAGAGATATAGGAAGAAGGGTGGAGTCAAGGGTAGAGGCCATCCAGCTGCCCAAGGAGCAAGATGCCAACAGACTGGTAATGCCATGGCCATGTGGCAAAATACAGATTAATAGAGATGGGTTAATTTAAGTTGTAAGGGCTAGTTAGTAATAAGCCTGGGCCATCAGCCAAGCATTTATAATTAATATAAGCCTCTGAATGATTATTTTATAAGCAGCTGCGTGATCGGTCAGGACTCTGGCTACAGTTCTGGCCAGTTCTTGGAGGGCAGCATGCAGTGCTCCCTCATCTTAATTTGGGTAAGTGTACTGGCCACAGTGGGCAGCCCTAGGCTGCAGGGGCCTTTTGTGGTGTGTATGCGCCTGTATATAATGTACAAGCACACACACACACACACACACACACACACACACACACACACAAATAAAACAAAATCTTAACAAAACAAAAGAAACTCATGTAGACAGAAAGAGATCCTTGTTTACAGGCAAATTGCTCTACTATTAAAAAGGCAAAATTTTCTCAAAATTGATCTATAGAATAACAAAATCTCTACCAAATTCTCAATGGTTGTACATAATATGATCATATATTTTAGGCTGACCCATAATTCACATGGAAATGCAAAGGATCCAACATAGCTAAGATAATCCTTATATTTTTTTAAAATCAGAGTTGGAGTTATTAAGAAGAACTTTAATATTAATTTAAACATGGACTTTGTGAGGTGTGTACTTAGAAAAAGGAGAGGACACATGTTCACATATGTGCAGAGGTTCTTGGAGACTGGAAGAACTGTCAGATTCCCTGAAGTTGGAGTTACAGCAGATATTGCTGCTAGGAACTAAGCTTCTATGTTTGCTATTCTTAACCACGGAGCCACCTCTCCAGCTCCCTGCCCCCACCCCTTTGAGACAGCATCTCATGTACACCAGGCTAAACTCAGACTTGCCATCGCCAAGGATAGCCTTGAACTCCTCATCCTCCTGTATCCATTTTCCAAGTACTAGGAATATAGGCATCTGCTGGCATGCCCAGCAAGACTCTCTAAAATTTCTCTCAGAGGCGTTTGTTTTCTGTGCCTTGTTATGGAATTTATTGCTAAAAACTTTATTATTTTTGGAGCTTGTACTAAGAATTAATCTTCTTTGTGGGGATGTTTGTTGCTAATGTGTAGCCAACAGTAACTTTTAATAAGCTTTTGATTAATACCCGGTTTCCACTGCAAACTTAGTTACATCTTCCAACATCCTGAACTGCCTTTGAAACTTGCCTTTAGCAAGCATGCTTCTGTCTTAAACACCAAAGGTCTGACGTTAAAGACAGAGAGTCCCTATGCCTATAAGCTGACTTGACATTTGGTGACCTTTACGTTTTTCCAAACATTCCAACACTGATAGTAACTTAGATTTCAATATAAATTCATAAATCTAAATCACGTGGGTACACACCGGAGCTCAAAACCTCCAGGTCTCCAACCCATCACCTCATCAGTCACTTTTCCTGTTGCTGTGGCAAAACACCAGACACACGTGAGCTAGGGAAAGAGTTTACTTTGGTTTGAAGTGTGAGAGTTTCTTCCATCATGGCGGCGAAGGCATGGCGGCAGGAGTATGAGGTGGCTGCCCACATCACGCCCTCGGTCGGGAAGCAGAGAGGTGGATGCTGGGGCTCAGGTGGCTCTTTTCTTTTATTCGGTCCTGGACCCCAATCCATGGAATGTCATAGCGAGTTGGGTCTTCTGCTCCCCTTCAAAAGTCCCCGGCAAAGCCCTCACAGGGGATAGATACTCTCAGCGGGTTGTCTCCCAGGTGATTCTAAACCCTGTTCAGTTGACAGTCACTATCAGCCATCACACCAGCCTACAATTTCAAATACAGAGACTAGGGAGTTAGCTTAGTTGGTGGCCCGGTTTGCTTTTCTGTTGTTTTGATAAACACCAGGACCGAAAGCCTCAGATTGGTCCCAAACTGTAATTTCCCTCCCTCAGCCTCCCACATGCTGGGATTATGTGTGTGCACCATTACACCCAGCTACCTGCCAGTCCTGTGGGTGATGCCCGAAAGAAATGTTCTGGCAGCCTTAGTCTGTGATTATAGTCAGTTCAAACAAATAAATTTACTTGAATAAACAAATTCAAGTTTCCCATCAAGTTTTGGAAAAAGACTGTTTGATGCTATTTTTCCATTTGGTGCCTCTCTTGTGATTTTTTCATTTTATTGTTATTAAATGGATAGATAATACAAATAATTTTCCCACTGTTCTCCATATAGTTACCCTCACTCAACCCAATGTGCAGAATATATGTTGTGGGTCCACAACGCACATCCCACGATATGTCAAAGGTAGGAAAGTAAGATACAAGGACCTTTGCTGTGTGCCTCTTTTTTTGTTTTGTTTCTGCTTGAGGCAGAGTCTTGCTATGCAGCCCAGGTTGGCTTACAATACAATATTCTTCTGCTTCAGGCTCCTGGGTGCTGGGATTGCAGGTGTGTACCACCATGCCCAGCTCGTGCTGGCCTCTTGAGCCACATTTGCTCATCTGGTCTTCATATTAGAAGGGCAATAATGGCCACAGATAGGGGCTTTGACTTCCATGGAGTTGGCTTTCCAGAGCCACTGGACAAAGGAAAAGATGTCCAAGTATATCAATCACACTCTAGTGTGAACTTACTTCAAGAACAGTATTTCAATTCTATTTTGTGATAAAGGCAAGTGGTTGCAGGATACTTTGGCCTGATTCAGGCTTAGAAATTCCAGAGACCTTGAGCCAAGGCTCTACCTGCTTTGTGAGTTGGATGAGCAGGGGGGTGAGGGGCTCCCTGGGAAGCCCAGAGCTTTGCAAACCATTCCATAGATCAGGGTCCTGGACTGAATAAAAAGGTGAAGATGAGCTGAGGCCTGGCACCTATCCCTACTTCTTAACTGTGTGAATACAATGAGCTGCCTCAGGCTCCCACTGCTGTGCCTTCTCAGCCAGGGGACCATACCCTGTGAGCCAACGTAAAACCATCCTCAAATTGGTCTCACTAGAGGTTGTCACAGCATCAGAAAGTAACGACCGTATCTGCTTTCTTCTGACATCCTTGTGGGGTGTGTCTTAGTTACTGTCCTCTTGCTGTGAAGAGACACCATGACCACAGCAACTCTCATAAAGGAAAACATTTCACTGGGAGCTTGCTTATAGTTTCAGAGGGTTAGAGTTTATCATCATCACGGCAGGAAGCATGGTGGCAGGCATGGCAGGTGTGGCGCTAGAGCAGTAGCCGAGAGCTTTGTCCTCTGATCCACAGGCAGCAGGCAGAGAGAGAGAGACTGGGCCTGGCTTGGCCTTTTGAAACCTCCAAGCCCACCCTCCAGGGACACACCTCATTCCAACAAGGCCACACCTCCTAATCCTTCTCAAACAGTTCCACTCCTCGGTGACTAAGCATTCAAATGTATGAGCCTATGGGAATCACTCCCTTTCAAATCACCACAGGTGTTACTAGCCGCATTTCTTACTGGCCACCATCAGTGGACCCAGCAGTCCTGTTTCTCTGAACTTTCCTTCAGAAGGACAGGCCACTGGGGACTGTTCTAGGCTAGACCTAGCAGCATCGCAGACTCCGTGTGTGTACCCACCCGGCTGTGTGCACACCTGTCCATCTGTGCTTGCTTATACACATGCTTTACAGGTTGTCATTGCCCAAAAATAAATGTGACTCTTCCCAGTTTTGTAAATTTGTGACATGAAAGAAATGTACAGAAGCTTCAAAGTAAAATTCCATGTTATGACTCCAGCAGATCATCCCTGACATAATTGTCCACTCCGTGTCACTAGGCTCTTCTGAGAAACTCCGAATTGTCAACAGTTAAACTGCAAGACCAAAGCCAACCAGCCCAGAGAACAAATGTACAAATGTATATGGAGGGTGAGCTAAGACTGAAGATGGGACTCAGGTTCAGGCTAGCCCATGATGGCATCTAGGTTCAGGCTAGCCCATGGTGGCATCTGGGCTTCACCCTCACACAACCTTGCTGGCCCTCTCCCAGTACCCCTCCTGGTTGGTCTTTTCTGGTGTGTGCAATCTCCTCAAGGGCAGAGGTCATTTCTTGTTCATTCTGATATTCAGGGCCCGAGGCCCAGCCTGGCACAGGGCAGGTGCCCAGAAGCTGTCTGTCAAGAGTGTCTGAGATGGGTCTCAGGTCCAGCTGTTGAACTATGTCACACTTCAAGTGGCATCCCGCACCAAGGCCTCCCAGCCCCATGCAAAGATGTGGATCTGTATGGTGAGGGAAAGATGGTGTCGTGAGCCTTTCCCCAAGGCTGCTGAGCTGGGCCTGGCTAGAGTCCCAGGTCATTGGGCAGGATCCTAGGGGCTCTTGTGATGGTTGGACCAAGAGGACTTTGGGGTGGTGGAAGCCCTTCATCCCTATTTACTCCCTCCCTGGGAGACACTGGAAGAACCACCTTGTACCACCCAGATTTCCCAAGTAGAGATCCCAATGACAAGGGAGGAAAGGTCCAGATGAGGGCTTATTAGCTCCTTTCAGGGTGCTACAGCCCTGGCAGTCTGTACCTAACTGAGAGAGGTGGGGTTGGAGTACAGCTCACCTACCTAGCAAAAGCCTGCCGTGTGTACTGGGTTCAATCTTAATGGCAACAAGGTATTTACAGGGGCAACTTTTAACTCTTAAAGAAGTCAAAGTGTGTTGGATCTTGAGAAGTACTCAAGCCCCCAAGAGGCTCTGGCCACCTCCCCTCACTGTCCACTGGACCTCCTGTGATGGGTAATGCAGGCAAAAGCCTCATCACTCTGTTCATGGCCTGTAGTGGCCCCTCTTCAGGTTCAGAGGCATCATTTCAGCCATGGGTAGGACCGTGTAGCACAGCTGTAAGCACAACACATCTGTGTGGGGCACCGCAGAGCTAGGGTGGGAGCTGAGTCAGGCCAGGAGGCCTCTGGAAGTTTCTGGGAAACTTGAGGGAACAGGTTGGTTTTTAACAATATGTGCCTGCCAGTGGTTCTCACTCCATGATCCCAGGTCTTCTTCACCCATCCTCATTGCTCAGCTTTCCCTGGAACCCCCAGCATGCATTTCTGTCCTGTTTAAGGGCAGAAGTCCAGATTTCAAGCCCCTTGTGGAAGAGACCGAGTGCAAAGGAGCAGGTGGTGTAAGTGGCCTGGAAGGGACCTCTGTCTGAAGTCACAGGCTTCCATGTGGAGCTGGCCATTTCCCTATGGCAGGGCCTTAGCCACCACCAGCCCACAGTGACAAAGGGGCGGGGCACTCCATGTGACACCTGGCTCCCTTCCTTCAGCCCTGACCCAACCTGCAACCTTTGCCAAAGCAAGTTCACCTTTCGGTCAACTTTCCCTGACCTCAGTTTCCCCATGTGCAAGGCAGTAGGCAAAGCTTCAAGAGAGAGGATCACGTCCGGATGAGCTCCTGTGTCAGAGGCGGCGTGGGCTGGCAAGATCCCCAGGGCTCTGGTGGAGTACCCAGCCTTTGAGCCTTGACACACCAGGTAGTGCCTGGGATGCACAGTGCTTTCAAGTGCCGTGGTGGAGCCTGCGCGCCACCTAGTGGAAATGTCTAGTAACTGACCTGAGCTCTAAAGACCAGTTTCTCTTGCTTCACTGGGTTTATTGAATTATGTCAACCTTCAGGAGAGTCTTAATTCTAAAACCTGAGCATGGCTGAAGGGTCATCCTCTTGTGGGTTTCTGCCTGCTTCAATGATGCAAGTCAGTAACGCTAATAATTTATAGGCTCTCTTTTCTTTCTTTCCTTTTTTTTTTTTTTTTGTCGGGGAGGGCCTCCTGTAGCCTAGGTTGACCCTTGAACTCACTGTATAGTTAAGGATGACCTTGAGTTCTGGATCTTCCTTCCTCCACCTCCCACATGCTGAGGTTACAGGCAGGCACCACCACATCCTTCCGTAGGCTTTCACACCTCCCACAGACACGATTCTGCCCGTATCTGACAGTGTGGTGACACCCCACGTCTTAGTTTGCACATAGCCAAACGCCACAGGGGTGAGACACATGCAGGCTGAGCATCGAAGATAACAGTGGCTGTCTTTCTCACTGCTGTGACAAAATCCTCGACAAGAGCCAGTTAAAGAAGAAAGGGTCTCACAGGTCTCAGGGATACCGTTCATCACGGCAGAGAAGGTACAGCACCGGGAGCATGAGGCTGCTGGTCACATCACATTCGGGAAGGAGAGAGAGAGAGAGAGAGAGAGAGAGAGAGAGAGAGAGAGAGAGAGGGAGGGAGGGAGGGAGAGGGAGGGAGGGGGAGGGAGGGAGGGAGGGAGGGAGAGGGAGGGAGAGGGAGGGAGGGAGGGAGAGGGAGGGAGGGAGAGGGAGGGAGGGAGGGAGGGAGAGGGAGGGAGGGAGGGAGAGGGAGGGAGGGAGGGAGGGAGAGAGAGGGAGGGAGGGAGGGAGAGAGAGAGAGAGGGAGAATGCCGGGGGGGGGGGGGGTCTCCAGCCCATGAGACAGTACCACCCACATTCACTTAGCCCTCTTTGGAAGCACCCTTACTTAAGTAGCCAGATGTGTGCTTCCTAGGTGATTCTGAAGCCGGTTGAGCTGACAGTAAAGGCTGACCATCACAAGGACAAAATATGGCTTCCTACTTGCCTTTCTGAAGGATCTTCATGTGGTTCTGAGTGCCCCTCCCTTCTCTTATAAGGGCACCACTCTATTGAATTAGGCCCTGCCCTTATGGCCTCATTAAGCATTAATTACCTCCTTAACCTCTGTTTCCAAATATAGTCACATTAGGAGTTGAGGCTTCCATCTATGAATTTAGGAGGAGGGTACACAGTTCAGTCTTCAGCACCCACCTTAACATAACTACATCTTAAGAAAACTATACTTTACCCTACAAGCATTTTTGTATGGCCATCCCCTTCTATACCTACTCTTTGTGGGGATTCACTTTGACATGCTTACATCTTCTCACCATGCATCTTAATTCAGCATCTTGACAATGATGATCACTGTGCATCCAGTTTAGGGACAAAAATTCAGGCCTTTTAACAGTGTCATGGTTTGTGTAAGTTGGAAGGGCCAGAAAGAGGATTATCTCAGGTGCTTTATCATAGTAACAGAAAGGTAACGAGCCCACCTCACTCTGGTCAGTCTTAGTGTGCCTCTCACCCTTGTCTGCGGAGGCTCTGAGTTATTGTGATTTCCACGAGAAGGTAGAGATTGGTCTGGCTTGCAGATTCTTTTTGAGTATGTCTTAAGCCTCATGTTATGAATGGCTAGTATGGAAGTAAGTTATCTGAAGTATGATGCTGAGCTAAAAGGAAAGCAAGCCCTTGAAAAATTTCACATATTTTATGCCATATCTCTACACTGTCACATCTTCCATATACAATCACTGAAAAGTTTGTATTTCATAATAAGTATGGAAGCTGTGCTGGGTAATGTTTTGTCAGCTTGACACAAGCTAGAATCAAATGGGAAGAGGAACCTCAACTGAGAAAATGCTTCCAGCAGATTCTGCTGTAGGCGAGGCTGCAGACATTTTCTTGATTAATGATTGATACAGGAGGGCCCAGCACCCTGTAGGCAGTGGCACCCCTGGGTTGTGGTCCTGGCAAGTGGTCCTGGGGTGTATAAGAAAGCAAGCTGAGAGAGCCAAGAGGAGCAAGCAGCACTCCTCCATGGTCTCTGCTTCCTTTCTTGCCTCCAGGTTCCTGTCTTGAATTCCTGCCTTGCCTTCTCTTGACGATGGACGGCAAACATCTGTTCTTAGGCTTGGGGCCTGGTGTAACTCACCATAATGCCTTCCTCCAGGGCCTTTCTATTGCATAAAGTCCATCAGATTCAACTGGTCATGCTACTTCAAAACAAACAACCTTATTGAGAAAAATGTATAGTATGAAAGCTATGTTGCCATCCCTAAAAATACAAGGAAAACACAGGAAGCCGGTGGGCTTCTGTCTTAGTCAGTGTTCTATTGCTGTGAAGAGACACCATGGCCATGACAACTCTTATAAAGGAAAACATCTCATTGCGGCTGGCTTACAGTTTCAGAGGTTTAGTCCATTATCAGCATGGCGGGAAGCATGGCAGCACTTAGACAGACATGGTGCTGAAGAAGTAGTTGAGAGTTCTACGTCCAGATCTGCAGGCAGCAGGAAGAGACTATGGGCCTGGCTTGGACTTGTGAAACCCAAAGCCCACCCCGCAGTGACACACTTCCTCCAACAGGGCCACACCTCCTAATCCTTCTAAGTAGCACCACTCCCTGATGACTAAGCATTCCAATTATGTGAGCCTATGGGGGGACATTCCTATTCAAACTACCACAGCTTCTGATGGGACTGGGGTCATGAGCGCTCTGACCTACTTGATGGACTAATGTATTCACAGAGTACTAATGTGATGGGGAAGTGGTAGAAATGAAGAGGATCCCAGTTGAAGCAAGTGGGTCACTGGTGCTGTGGCTTGATGCTGGGCTTGTGTCCCTTCTTGTCTCCTATTGTCACTCTCTTTTCCATGCCACTGATGATGCTGAGTCTCACCACTGGTCCAAAGTGATGGTTTGTTTGGAAATCTCTCCATCTGTGAGCCCACACACCACTTTCTTCTCTGAGTTGTCCCTCCGGTATTTTGTCCCAGTAATATATCAGCCTTCTTGGATCTGTTTGCCTCAGGCCCTGAAAGAAGTTGGCTGGATGACAGGTAGAGGCAATCCAGGTTTGCTGTGAAACAGGGACGATTCTCTTATGGTGTTTGCTCACAACTACTCCAGATGAAAAGGTTTCTATGTAAAGAATTTTTGTTGGCCATGCTCTGGGTATATACCTGAAGAGTACTATGCCCAGGGTTCAGTCCCCAGCACCCCAGAAAAAGTATTTAGGGACATAGCTAACAGGACTGTTGAAAAGAAATAAAGGGGGCCGCAGAGATGGCTCAGCCATTCAAAGCACTGGCTACTCTTCCAGAGGACCAGGTTCAGTTTCCAGCACCCACATGGAACTCCAGTTCTAGGGGATCTGACACCCACTTCTGACCTCTGAGGGCACTGCACACGTGTGATACACAGACACACATGCAGGCAAAATGCCCACGCACTGCCTGTGCCCACATGGCCCAGATGTTAGAAGGGCTGGTAGCTAAATAGGACATGTTCTGTGTTGGTGAGAGTTTTTATTGTTCTTTCTCTACTAAAGCAGTTGGGCACATAGTTATTGGTAGTATTTAGCAGAGCCTGACTTCCTCAGCTCTACTCAATTTGTAGCAAATTGAGTGATACCAGAAAGGGGTTTTCTTTTTAACCTTGCTATAACCATGCAACCCACCAGACACCTGTGGACCACCTGCGCTCTTGTGGCCCATCCCAGGAAGGCCTTTCCCTGAGCTCTTCATCATTTTTTGGGTAGGCAGCATAAATAGAAGATGCCAGAACTGTCACCGGGGAACAGCTCCTAAAGTCCCAGCGACAAGAAGAAAATACTGGCAAGGTCTCGGTCAGTGGTGTCTAGTCTTGTCTTTAGTGCACCAGGTCCTAAAGAGCTGCATGTGGCTGTAAGGATCTCAAGGGCTGGGAGGGGTTTCCCAAGCATGATTTCACTGGTCTTTGCAGAGCTGTGCACTGAGTAGGACACATCCCTTTCCTGTTCTACAGAGGAGGGAGCAAGCGCAGGGCTTAGGGACCAGCTCACATTCTTCAGGTTGTAGTGGCGCATCCCAGGTTTTGCAAGCTCTGCTTCAGGGCTCCTTCTCCAATGCAGGTTCTTTCCATTTTCCATTTAGTGGTGTTCTGCAACTTCAAGACAGTCTTTTGAGATTATGGCCATCCTCTGGTTATTTGTATTATGGTATTTTGAAGAGCTAGCATACACATTTGGTAGAATTGAGAAGACAAAAGAGCACCTTTGGCTAAACAGTAAATCCATCTATTCTTACCCCCAAAGATACACACATTTATCAGTTCCTTATGTGTTCCTCCACAGGCAGGTATATGCATGTCATGATGTATCACATTGAGTTTTTGATCATATACTCCCTTCAGTGTTTTTTACTGTAGTAGTGAATACTTCTTGTTTCTGGGAATGACCTGAGTGTTGTAGGACAGGAGAATCCCTGGCTTCTACCTACAAGGCGACAGAATCACTCCTCCCCTTGCTCTGACAGCCGTCACTGTCTCCAGACATGACCTAAGTTCTCTGAGGTGCAGTCTTGTCCTGTACTGAAGAAAAGTAGAAGGGATCCATACTGTGATCGGAGAGTGGAGAAGAGACACCAATGTCCCTATGTCTTTTTGGAAGTTTGGAAGTAGGGTCTGTTTCCTCATTGCCATCCTTGGCTTCCTGAGTGCTGGGATGACAGGTACACACCACAGTGTCTGCTTGACTGTCCTTTGGACAGGTACACACCACAGTGTCTACTTGACTGTCCTTTGGACAGGTACACACCACAGTGTCTGCTTGACTGTCCTTTGGACAGGTACACACCACAGTGTCTACTTGACTGTCCTTTTGGATATGGTATTTGTTGTCATGTGCTTGATTCTGGAGAAGGGCATAGGCCTTTCTCTCCAGGAAAGGAGAAGGAGGACAACAAGGCTTTTCAGGGCACGCCTCTTATTTCTAGCACTCTAGAATCCTTCATGCAGGGGCCACATTACCAGCATCTCGGGGAAAGGTGGACATTTTCTGTGCAACCTAATCATTATTGTTTCTTTCCTCAGTTTCTTCCTTGGAAAACTGTTTAAGGACCATAAGCCCTGTACTTTATCCCTGAGGCGGGGGAACACCTTGAAGGTGGGTCTTCATTTTCCCTGTGGCCCATCTAAAAGCTTCAGGGCATCACAGAGTGACTGAGATGTAAGCTGTAGAGATTCTGAGCACCAGAGTGGGAGAGGAGAGCTGGGGCCCCCTCTGCAGCACACTTTGGAGTGGGCTGACAGGGTCAGGCTAAGGTGGGGTGCGAGGTGTTGCTGCCACACCCGACTCAGTTCTTTCCCACTTCAGCAACATTAGAACTGTCCTAACTCAGTTTCTGTTTTGTATGGCAGAGTTTAAAGAACACAGCCCTTTCCTAAAGCTGAGATACTCATTCTGGACTCTTGGGGGAAAAAACCGCCAGCAGTTACAAGGTACACCTGATACGAGTCAGCGACGACGGCACAGGGGCAGGAAGAGGTGCCCTGGGGTAACTATGTGGTTTTTAATGTGCTAGTTTATCAGAGGGGGCAAAGGTCCACAAAAAAAAATAAAATAGTGGTGGTGAAATGGAGGCATCAACCAGACTTAGCCTGCGTGTCCAAGAGGGACAGAAATCTCTCATTTTCTGCAATAGCCAGAGCAAGAAACCTGACCATCATGAAAATCTTCACCAGATTTTAAGATTCCTGAACTCAGGATTTGGAAGTCTGACTGATAAGTGGTTTGTTGGTAATATTTGGTCTTTCTGGCAGCACCCGTTGAGTCATATCTGGAAGTTAGTTTAGGCTTGTGGAGGACACCCAGGGCTCTGCAGTGCTCCCGTGTGGGGAGGGGGATGCACAGTGGACACCCTTGCACTGTTGTGTCTCTGGACTGTTTCACACCCTGGTGCTGACAGTCAGCGGAGGGCTAACAGCTCTGAGCTGTCCGTTTCTAAGGTAGCTAGCGAGGGAAAGGAGTTTATGACGTGATGGCTTGTGTTGTTTTAAATGGCACTGAGTTGACGCCATCATCAGAAACGTTTTGGAGGCTTCATTTCCAGTTCGAATTCCCCAGAGCCCCCAAGACAGCAGGTGTAATTCTGGACTCGGATTTCTTTGGCCTGTTTGGGATACAGAATACCCATATTGGCATAGACCCTGACTAGAACTGTGGGGAGCAAGTAATGGGGGGACAGACAAAGTGTGTCAAGGTTTTGGTGAAGGATACAGTGCAGGGCTGGAGAGGTAACTTAGTCTGTAAACTGATTACTTAGTAAAGAAGAGGACATCCAGCCTCAAAACCCATATAAAAAGAACAGTATCAAAAGCCAGCAGGCTGGTACCTGCTTGTAAATCCCAGCACTGGAGAGTTATAGGCAGGCTGACCTCCTGCACTTGCAGGCCAGGGGGAGCTCCAGAAACCTTGTCTCTCTCTGAAAAAGATAAAATGGACCCCATCCAAAGATTGACCCCAGAAGCTGATTTCTAAGCTCCACGCATGTGTATACACATTGCACATACACCCACGTGCATATGAATATCCATATACACACACACAAATAAACACATATACAGAGACACATGTACACACACATATACACAGAAAAACAAAGAATGAAATGCAGCAGGGTATTGGTGAAATTATTAAGGCCACTCCAAATAGTTAAAAGGGAGGTTTATTTAGTGGGTAACTTACAAGTGAAGGGATAGGTGGGTTGCAGGGTCTGGGAAAGGCGTGTTGCAGTCTGGCAGTGTTCTCTGGAGAACTCTGCTTGGTCTACCTCCAGCGTCCAGGGTCCAGGCACCAAGTGAGCACGTATCCGGATCTCAGGTCTTCAGTGTCCTCTCTTGGCCCCACCTTGTAGGCATGACAGTTACCGAAGCCTCAATGGGGGTTGGAACTTCCAGATCAAGGTTGGAATGGCTACCCACTACAGCAGGGTACCAAGAAGATTGGGACTTCCATTGTCCTCAAAGACAGCTGGACAGTAGCTTAGGAGAGGGTGACTGTGGCTGTCCTCCGTGGTTCTTGAAATATCAGGGAAAGTAAGCCTTCTGGGTTGGGAAATAAGACCCAAATAGGACTATACCTCAGACACCTCTATGCTTTTTCTTCTGAGACGTAAAGTGTTAGCCTAAATGTTTTTCTCTCTGTAGGAAAAAGAGTGGAGGAATTTTCTGAGAGGGTTATCCTTTCAAAAGAGCCAGGAAAACTCTGACAACAACTTTCCAGAGAGATCTGGGAGCATAGATCGTCACCCACCTGGGCCATACGGCCCCTGCTAAGTCCTTATGAAGACGTCCCCGCAGCATTGGGATTAGCCATACAGGATGAAAGCTGTTACAAAGACACCCCACCAACCCAGTCACAGCTGTTTGTGACTCGGAGCATCCTTGAGAAGATGTCCTCACCACGTTAGTGTCAGCCACACAGGCTGAAACCTGCTACACAGAGAACACACCAGCTAAGTCACCAGGAGTTGGTGACGTGGAAGATCTGTGTTGGAGATGCGGTCCCGTTGACATCTGGCTCAGACACACAAGCTAAAGAGAATGTCATGCTAATTAGACCAGGTAGGTTACCACTGGCTCTTCACTCGGAAAAGCTGTGTAAAAATGTCGTCTCCATATCATTGTGTCAACCACACAAGCTTCTGCCTGTGACCTAAACGCTACCAGCTAAGTCAACAGTGCTTTGTGTTTTGGAAAGGTCCTTTACAGCTGTGGTCCCCACCACCTCTGGGTTAGCCACACATGCTTCACGGACTGGAACACAATGACAAGGTAGGTCAGCCCTGGCGGACAGGTTCCTGCAACTCGGAGCACTGAACAATGCAGGAGGTGTGCCTCTGCTTGCTGATGCCTCCCTCCATCTCTTTTGCCTCCACTGTCCCTCTTCCTTGGCTCAGGCTACAGAGTCTTGTGTGGTACTGTTCTGTGTCCTGCCATGCTATCTGATAAAAAGAAAAAAAAAATGCCCTTTAGATTGTTAAGCCAAGTCAGTTTTCAGATCCTCAACTTTTAAGGGTTCTACAGAAATTTGGTGATTGCCGATAGCTTTTGGAAGAAGCAACTTTGAAATGTCTAATACCGCTGTGCAGATCACACTGCAGCCGAGAAAGAAAAGGCAGGCCGCTGAGTCGTGCTGGCCCTGGAAACACCCCTGATCTTGAAGGGGACGGATGAGTCAGTGCAAATACTGTGTTTGGGAGGTGATAACTCAGCTTATCTAAAAGTATTGATCTTCTAAACAACTGGCAATCAAGAAAATAGCAACAGTTTGAAATAATGAGGAAATCTTGTTAGATTAAATTTGTGAGAGTAGGAATCGACTTTCAAGTAGCAGTCATTAGAAAAAAAAAGCTTTGTGGAAAATCCGTTTTCAAATACATGAAAGAAAAAAGGGAAGGAGGTCTGGGCTCCGAGGCTCTCCAGTTTTCCCAGACGCCTCTGGTGTGCTTTCCTACTTATCCTGTGTTCTGGGGAACATTGTCTAGATGGTCTTACCCAAGGGTTGTTAACGTTTGTCTCCTATCTAGACTCTCTCCGTTTCTGACTTCCCTGATTTTCTTGGTTTCTCCAGCTGCTCTCCCTTCAGTCATCGATTCAACCCTACATGAAACTCCCAGAGCTTTTTTGAGCTCACACACCTTTAGTTTAATGGATAGTGTAGCCATTTGTCAATAGTTAGACTTCCTGGAGGCCTTGAGTCCATCTTATAGCTATGAGCGAGGGCAATTGTTCTAGAAGAGTCTAAAGACTGAGCAGGGCTCTCAACAGCCTTTGTCCTGCAGGATGGAGACTCTAGAATACCGGTGGTGTGGCTCAGTCCATGTCTGAAAGAGGCAAAATCAAGGAGGCCGATTGTGCAACTCAATCTGAGGTCTGAGAACCCACATCCTGGAGTCCAAAGGCCAGGAGACCTGGAGTTCTGATGCCCAAGGGCATAGAAAGAGTGTACCAGTTCCAGGACAGAGTCAGGGAAGAACTCTCCTTTCCAGTCCCCTTTCCTCCTATCCAGCTCTCACTGGTTCTGTGGTGCCCACCATACTGAGAATGGACCTTGCCCACTCAACCCATGCACACGCACCAGTTTCCTTAGAAACCCTCACAGCTCCACCCAGGAACAATGCTCTGTCCACTCAAGCTGACACTACAGTCTACTGTAGCAGCTCCCAGTCAGCTGTGGCCAGTGCCTGGAGAAGAGACCTCACATGTCCCCTTTCTGGTGCCATTAAGATAGGGAGCTACTCATAGTCTGAAGCTGGGGTTAATCCTGGTGACTTAGCATTGCTCTCCCAGGGCTGCCAAATGATTTCTTCTTGGGAGACATGGTCTTATGGTCTCGGATATTTTCTCACTTCTCCACCACAGTTGAAAGCCTTCACCACGTGGTTGTGCCCCATAATCTTTGCTTCAAGTTACTAGAGTCCACCAAAGCCAACATCGCTTGAAGAACAAAAAGCTGTGGGGTGCTATGCCCGACACTGGTAAAGAAATGCAAGCTCTTTGCTCAGTTGAGACTATTTCTCCCCCCTTGGCCTCTTGTGACTCTTGGAAAAGACACCCAGGGTGTGATTCCATGTCAATCCTCCCACGGAAGGGGGAACAGTGGACTGTAGGACATGCTCACCTTGAGGGTGGTGATTGGTATTTTTGCCTCTCTTTGGAGTCCCTAGAGTTGAGCTGATCACTTCAATGCTGTACTTATTTCCTTCTAGCAGGAGTGGAGGCTCATGCCTGTAAACTAGCCCTTGGGAATCTGAAGCTGGAGGCTTTTCACAAGTTGGAGGCCAGCCTGGGCTAGAAAGTGAATTCTGAACACCTCATAGCGGTAGACCCGGAAATATAAAATAAATAAAGGCTTGGTTTGTGCCCACACAAAGTGCTTAGTGTCTTTGTAGAGTCGGCAGTCACGCCAAAGGATGAGGACATGCTGAACAGGGTGGGCAGCAGCATCCCTCGGAACTCTGAGGAAGGAAAGATCTCTGAGTGCAGAACCTAAAGCACCCATTGCCTGCTGCTGAGGGAAGCAGAGCAGACGTCACCTGGGTAGAGACAGGCTGAAGAGGGAGACTCTGAAGAGAAGAGGGGTGGGCCTCTCCTTGGAGCGCCTCAAAAATTCAAGCTAATGTGTTTGGCTGCTGCAAGAAATCCTCCAAAGGCTGTGCTGCTGTCCCAGCTTGTGCAGAAAGGGGCTCTAGGGTCTTCATCATCTGTCGCTTTACAGAGTGACAATGTGCAGGAGCGGCCAAGACTGGGAACCACAGAGGGGAATGATCTGGGAAAACAAAAGAACCTACGCTGCAGATTTGGGGAAAGGGCCATCACTTGGGTAGATTTTTTTTTTTTAATTACCACTTCAGAGTACACTAGGGAATTGTGACCAGTTGTTTTTGCCTTTGCAGGTGAGAAACCAACACCTGAGTCCAAGCATGATGACCCCAGTTCAGGAGGATGGTCCGACTCAAGGAAGAAAACTTCACCCACTGAGTTTCTGACCTCAGGCTGGATCCATGTATGCAAATGCGACTCTCTGAGGGCTCTTCCTGCCTTCTTGTCGTGTTAGAAAAACAGTTCTGTCTCTCAACAGACCAAATCTAATTTAGACCACTGACCTCCCCTTGCATGTGGTTCTCAGCACACTTGACCATTAGTGCTCCACTACTGGGTCATGAACATTTCCCAGGGCTTTTACAGTTTTCCTCAACTTTATCATTGACTGGTTACTCCACCTCTGAAAAATAAAATAAAATCTGTACCAGCAACTTTCAAGTATATAATACATTGTTTTGTGTTGTATGCTCACCATTTTACAATAAAGCTCTCTTGAACTTACAAAGAACTCAACAGCCTCTTTACACACTTAACTCCGTTTGTTCTCAGTGCTGGGAAGGAACTTACTGTGAATTCCAAATGTGTTCCTTGTGGTTATAAATAACTCTGCACTTGAAGAGGAGTGGGGGGGGGGGGTAGCTGTAGAGAGCTCCTCGGCCCTGACTTCCTAGGCAGACAAAGCATGATTATCAGGACTCTCTGAGAAGTCTATGACTTGTTTTACCCTCTCACACCCACATCCAGAGAGCCTTTTTGTCTAGTGCAGATTCACATATGTACCGCACACACTGATGAATGCTTCCAGAGTCCATGGTGGTTGTGTGCTCCACTAAACACAGTGAGTACATGGATGATTCTGGGTGTTACAGGGAGGAAAAGGCCTCTATTGTTGAGACCTTTAAAAAGTAAACCCCGTAAAATAGAGTATTAGCTGGTGGGGTGGTTTGAATAGGCATGGCCCCCATAGACTTATGTGTTTGAATGTTTGGCCATAGGAAGTGGCACTATTAAGAGGTGTGGCCTTGTTGGAGGAAGTGTGTCACTGTGGGGGTGGGCTTTGAGGTCTCAAGCTACACCCAGGGTGGGACAGTTCACTTCCTGTTGCCTGAGAATCCAGATATGGAACTCTCAGCTACCTCTCCAGCTACCATGAATGCTGCCATGCTTCTCACCATGATAGTGGACTAAACCTCTGGACTCTAAGTCAGCCCCAATTCAGTGTTTTCCTTTAGGAGAGCTGCCGTGGTCCTGGTGTCTCTTTACGGCAATAGAACACTGACTAAGACAGCTGGCTGCTCCGAAAGGCTTCCTTTAAACCCCAAATCAAGACACTTGGGAACAGCAGTTCTGACAGTAGAGGTGATTATTTTTATACTATATTAACATTCTGTGGCTACTGTAGCAAATGACTGCAAATCTGGTAGGGAATTACTTTTTCATCATGTAGAGGCTCTAAATCTGTGATCAGGACTCTATTTCCCCTGACAGGCTTGCAGAACCCGCCCTTCGCCATTTCCAACCTCTGGGTGCTCCAGACATTCCTGGTGCTTTGACTGCAGAACACCCGCTCCTGTCTCAGGCTCCACATACCTTTTCTGTGTCTTTCTCCTGCATTTCTTAAGAGGACAGTTGTCTTGACATGGGGCTCTCCCATCTACCTGCCTCTTGGATGTTCTCGGAGTCATCATTTAGGCCAGTGGTTTTCAATCTTCCTAATGCTGCAACACTTTAGTACAGTTCCTCATGTTGTGGTAAGTAGCAGTTATTTCACTGCTACTTCATAACTGTAATTTTGCTACTGTTATGAGTGAATTGTGATGTAAGTATCTGATATATGAACCCTGTGGGGGTCGAGACCAACAGGTTGAGAAACATGATGTAGGCAGTTCCCTCAAATGGAACCACACAGAGCTACCACTATGCAGTGCATTTGTGGTAGCCCTACTATGTGATATGCCCAGAACAGGCATCCAAGTCAGGAGGTGGGAAGGGCCCAGCTTCCTCAGCAGGCCTGATTTCCTTATAACCAGCTAGTTAGGTCCAGCCTGGGCTCTGGGGTAGCTTCACTGTCCATAGTGCGGGAAGGAGAGAGATGGCAGCTTCTCCGTGGAGCCTCAGGGTACATCTAACAGAAGGGAAGCCAGGCTCCAGGGGTATAGTACGAGATGGGAGAGAGACAGCAAGGTTTCCACGTGCAGCTGTCTGCACCAGTACACAAAACTGTTCCAAGCGGAAGAGGATTCAGCCATCTTTTACAAGGTGCTTCCCTCCCCTCTATGAGCTAACCACTGGGAAGTGGTGGGCAGGTGCATCAGAGATGGCAGAGAGAGCCCCAAAGACACTAGGGGAGTAAAGGGACCGGGCAGCACTGTGCCCCAGGGAGGACCAGGTGTGACTAAGTAAGACACCTAATGTACACCTTGGTTTCTGAGCTGTACACTTTGGGGGGAATGGGCGATGTTCACAGTGTATTCCCATTGAACAAGAGCCTGCACGTGGTCCTCCATCACAGGGCCCAGTTCATCCTGAGATGTGCTTCACCTCAGATTCCCAGTGGGATGGTCAATGTCAGATTGGGGGGTCGGGGGATCAACACCCTGACAGCTCAGTCACCTTCCAGTCGCACTGCGACCCCAGAGGTGGACTTGCTTTTCAGATTTTAACATTTTATTTCCCCTGTCCCTGTCTTTTTAAAATATCATAGGTTATTTCCCAGATTAGAGTCCCTGGCTGTCCCAGACAAAACTTACTCAGTACAGGGTACCTGTGTATGACTTATGTTTCCCTAGTGCTCAGGAAACACATAAGATTCCCTGGGGACAGTGTCAGGGAGTTATTCTCCATTCCCTCCAAAGCCAACTGTGAGATGGGACCTGAGTGTGGGACCCTGGGAAGGTAAGTGGGAAAGGAAGGGGTGCTGATCAGGACAGGGAGAAAAAAAAACCAACAAATCCTGCCATCCTTTTGTCTACAGGAGGTAAGGACCTGAGATGTCTGAAGGCCTCAGGACTTCCCTCCAGGGGCTTGAGAAGAGGGGACGCAGTGATATAGCAGCCGCTGTGCGGAAGGGAAAGGTAGCCAGGCTTGGGTTGAGCACCGTACAATGTGAGTAGGGTGGGTGTGTCTTGGGAGCGAAACAAGACTTGTGTTATGGGGGTTGGGAAGGAAGAATGGAAACGGGAACAAGGCATCTGGGCTTTGATGGAGACCTTTCTGTCTCCCCCAGCTCTGGCTGGTGGGACACCAACTGTGTCTAATTGTTTGAGGTTGAACTTGCCCCCAAATGATGGTGATACCACAACCTGGAGACAGATTCTACCCTCCCTGACACGTAAGACAGAATGATTGTGTTTCTGCCCTTGGGGATTGTGGTGGTTTGAATAAGAATGGCCCTCATAGGCTCATATATTTGAAAGCTTGGTCCTCAGTGGAACTGTTTGGGAGGGGTTAGGAGGTGTGTGGCCTTGTTGGAGGAGGTGTGCCACTTGGGGTGGGCTTTAAGGTTTCAAAGGCCCATGTCAGGCTTAGGCTCTCTCTCTCTCTCTCTCTCTCTCTCTCTCTCTCTCTCTCTCTGCAACTTGCAAATCAGATATGAGTTCTCAGCTACTTCTTCAGCACCATGCCTTCCTGCCACCACACTTTCTGTCATGATGATCATGGATTAACCCTCTGAAACTGTAAGCAAGCTCCCAATTAAATGCTTCCTTTTATAAGTTCCCTTAGTACATGGTGTCTCTTCTCAGCAATAGAACCCTATGACAGGGACTTAGCTATAGAAACTTAAAACAATCCCAAGGGGGGTTTTGACGACATTGCATAATAAACTTTAAAAAAAAAATGTTGCCTGGGTCCAGCTTCCAGCAATATGAAGGTGACAGATTCCACACTTCCCACTATACAAACATCTTTTATTTGTACGTGGCCATTCAGTAAATATTCAATGGTGAACGTCACAGATAGCTGCCAGGCTATAAAATAAGAGATAACTGTTGGCTTTTCAAGACATCAGGGCAATTAGTAAGTGATCCCTACCCCCTCTCAACACACCCGAATGGAGAAAAGTTAGATTCAGCTAATTCCCTTTTGGTAATTATTTATTTATTTAGGCAGTTATGGGGCTGTGCCCTGTTGGCCTGTTGGGTGAGGAAACCCAGCCATGCAGGCGCCCTTGGCAAGGGGCTGAGACCCTCCAGGGTGGTGATGGGATAGAGAGCCCAGCTTGCTCTAGGAGTATTGACTTGACTTCATACTTTTCTTTTCACAAGGCCTGGTCTTGGAAAAATAGCCCCCAAACTCAAATGCCTTTCTATAATGAATGCTGCAGACTGGCCCCACCCAGAGAGTCTCCAGAAAGAGTTGGGGGCACACAGAAGTGAGCACAGACCTCCAGAAGGGTCCTTTCACAGCCCCTGCAACAATATAGAAACTGCTTCTTCCCGCTGTGTTGGGAGGAGCCGGAAGGTAAATCCGTGCCTGCGATGTGCCCATCTCCTTCGCTGAAGTCTTTCCTGAAGGACGCGGAAACTTCTGGTCCTTAGGTTGGTCTTTGAGGCTCCACGCAGGCGCACTGAGCCCTATAGTTTCCGAGTGACCCGGCTTATGCATCAACTGGCTATGTCCTTCCCATTATGACTCTCCAAACCCAACCGTTTATTTCTCCCATGAATTTGCCCTCAGAGTTGGTTTTATGTACATTTTCCTCGGATCGTCAATGCAGAGGAAGTAGGAGTGGGATCGGAGGAAGGAAGAAGGCCGGTCAGGACCACGGCTCCAGGGCGGCAGCAGAGGCTACAAGGAAGGTCTGTCTGCGCACGGGCATTACGTTAGACCTTCAGGCCTTCATGGAGCCTTGCCTATTTTAGAAAATAAGATTGAATATTCCCTAAACCTATCATGGGGAGCACCAATGCCGAGACAAAAGATCCTAAACAGGTGTGATGGCAGAGCTGGCATTTTGAATGGTGAGGGGTTCAAAGTTGGTTTTTTAGAAAAGCTGAGTTCACGGTCAGGAAACCTCAAGAAGCAGTCGTCTTCAGGGCGGGGATGTGGGGGTAGATCTTCAGGGTAGGGGCCAGTCATCTTTGGTGGCGGAATAGTTTTCTCATAGTCACCGTGAGGAGCAAGAATGTCCAAAGAGAAAAATGCCCAAGTGGGTCTCCTCACACATTCCAGAAAGATAGTCTGTTGACCCAGTGAGTGGCTTGGGGGATCTTCCATTTATCACCCAGATGGCAAATGGCAAGACCTACCGGGTTTGGTTCCACTGCACTTCAGTGGTAATAGATGCTGAAGGCATGCAGAATATAGAGCAGGGTGGTGAGGAAGGCGAAGAACTGGAGGAAGACAGGGAGCGTTAGAGAGGGTCCTGCTGGGCCCACCCTCAACCCTAATAGCTCCAGATCCCCACCCAGCCTTGCATTCCGTGCATGGCCTGAGAGCAGCAAGCACTGGGCAGCGGTTCCACCCTCTGGGATCCTCCCTCCTTGGGCATTGCTGGGGCTACATTTTCCAACTGTTCTAGCTCTGAATCTTCTCCAGCTGCAACCTGGGTTTCTTTATCTGTCCATAAACGCTATACTTCTCCTTCCCTGCCCTGGGACCTGTGTCATGCTGAGCCGACTCCCTGAGCCCATTTCCAGTATGAGCCTTTGTGCTCAGGCCACACCCACAGCTATGCTCACTGGCCCAGAACTCTGCTAGGAGCACCCATCTGTGAATGTCCCAGGTTCTCCTAAAGCTCTTACTGGCACACACTGATCTGCTAAAGCCACAAAGTTTAGTTAGAGGATCTTCATCCCCTCCAGCTATCAGTGACGGAAACCTGAGATCCCTTTCTTCCATCTGACTGTCCTGGCCAAAGCCAGCCTCAAAGTCTGCTGTCTGACTAGCTCTTGGTACACCCACACCTCCTTTGTCTCGGCCACCACCACCCCTCACTAGGGCTTCTCAGGTCCTCAGTTCATCTCCTGCCTACTCTGCCTCTTCTATTCTGTTCCAGCAGAAAAACATGACCATAATTAAAGTTGAACTTAAAATGATACAATGGCTCTCCTCAGGATGGAGGTCACTCCAGCCTAACTGTCCTTCTGTTCACTAGCCCTCTGTTCCTGTCCATCATCCATCCATGCACCATCCATCCATTCATCCACCCACCCATCCATCCATCCCTCCATCCATCCATCCATCCATCCACCCACCCACCCATCCATCCATCCATCATCCACCCACCTACCCATCCATCCATCCATCCATCATCCACCCATCCATCCCTCCATCCATCCATCCATCCACCCACCCACCCATCCATCCATCCATCATCCACCCACCTACCCATCCATCCATCCATCCATCATCCACCCATCCATCCCTCCATCCACCCACCCATCCATCCACCCATTCATCCACCCACCCATTCATCCACCCATCCATCCATCCATCCATCCATCATCCACCCACCTACCCCTCCATCCATCCATCTATCCACCCATCCATCCATCATCCATCCATCCATACATCATCTACCCACCTATCCATCCACCCATCAATCCATCCATCCACCCACCCACCCATCCACCCACCCATCCACCCACCCACCCATTCATCCACTCACCCATCCACCCACCCACCCATTCATCCACTCATCCATCCACCCACCCACCCATCCATCCACCCACCCATCCACCCATTCATCCACTCACCCATCCACCCACCCACCCATTCATCCACTCACCCATCCACCCACCCACCCATTCATCCACTCACCCATCCATCCACCCATTCATCCACTCATCCACCCATGCATCCATTCATCCATCCATCCACCCACCCATTCATCCACTCACCCATCCATCCATCCAAATAGCTTTAAGCACCTGCTGTGCTTCAAGACTAGCTATTGCTACAACAGTGAGCAAGACATGAAAAAGTTCTTGCCCTTAAGACATACCTGGTGACACGTGCCTTTAATGTCACAACCAGGTGACTAAGTCAGGAGAATGACAAATTTGAGCCCGGCTACATAAGTGAGACACTGTCACAAATGTGGAAATAAATAACACCTGCCTCATGGAGGTTACATTTTGCAGCAAGAAGCCAGATAAGCAGGTCCTCTACAAATAGTCCAGATGGGTATAAGGCCAGGAGAGTGTGAGGTAGAGAGGGCAAAGGGGGGGTGCTGGGTGAGGGTTGTGGAGAGGCCGGTGTTTGGGGAAAGGAGCTGCCTTGCTGATCTGAGATGTGAGCATCCCTGCCCAGATCGTGAGTGAGAGAGTCTGTGTGTCTGGGGACAGATCGGGAGCCAGCAGCAGTGGCAAGGCCATTAAAAGGCCATCTCTGGGACTAGGAGTTTAATGAAATCCAAGAGCCCTGACAGAGAGGAAAGGAACCAGGGAGGCTGGAAGGCAGCTGGGAAATGCTGTGGCCTTCCCAGAGCCCCACAGTGTCTGTCTGGTACCCCGTCCTTACTCTGGAGACAGTGCCCCCGAATACAGCCTCTGGCATGGTGTGGGAGCCTGTGGAAGCCAAAGGGTGACATGGGTCACGTTGTTTCACACTCAAAGTGGAGTCAGCTTCTTGTCACAAGTGGGTTTTATTTCACAGTAGAGAAAGGGATAGGTGGGCTCAGAAGCCTACCACTTGGGTGCCAGCGCCTGGGCATCAGGCTCTCTCCACAATTTGCTGTGCACACCTTGCCTTGGCTTCCATTACTTAGCAATGCCATTTCTGTGGATTTCTGTCATTGAAACAAAAGGACTCAGAATAGCTGACTGTGCACAGCAACCCAGGCTCCACAGCAAGGCTGCTGGACCTCTTAGCAGATGTCAGTAAGAAAGGAGAAATGTGGTTCCGTTTGTCTGGGGAAAGGACAAAACTCTGAAGACTGTGGGGATGAAGACTGAGTGGGACAAGCACAAGACAAGAGGTGGCCCTTGAAGTTTGGACGCATGCACACACATACATACACTGCCCCCTCCTCCAGTGTCCTGCAGCTTGACACAGTTGTCCAAAACACCCAAGAGAGCGTTGAACTGCACATAATAAACGCCCTCCAGGGGTGCGTGTCTGTGTCACTGCCCAGTACAGTGCAGCTACTCACCGAGGCTGCGGTATTGATGTAGTAGTGGTTTACGTTATTAGGTTCAGATATGATAGTGGCGTGTGCTTGCAGGACGGCGGCACTCATGTACAGGATGCCCGTGGTTCCATGGTACAGGCTGTCCTGGAAATGCAGAGGCCGGGGCCAATGTTACTCAAGTGAGCACCTTCCCTTTCTCTCTCCACAGCAGGGAAGAGGGGGACAGAGAAGCAAACCCCTCCCTACTGCCCTTTCTTTATAGTCTCTCTCTCTCTCTCTCTCTCTCTCTCTCTCTCTCTCTCTCTCTCTCTCTCTCTCTCTCTCTCCCTGCACCGTGTGTGTGTGTGTGTGTGTGTGTGTGTGTGTGTGTGTGTGTGTGTGCTGTATGCATGTGTGTGTATGGAAGCCAGAGGTCAACTTCAGGAGTCTTCCTCAATTTCTTTTCAAAACAGGGTCTCACTATGTAGCTCTGGTTGGGAACTCACTATGTAGACCAGGCTGGCCTTGAACTCACAGAGATCTGCCTCTGCCTCCCAAGTGCTGGGATTAAAGGCTTTAAAATTAATTTTTATTTATGTGTATGTGCCTGCTTGTCTGTATGAGTATCATACAGGCATACAGTGCTTGTGGGTGTTGGAAGAGGGCATTGGATCCTCTGTGGCCTCTGGAGCTGGAATTAGAACCAGTTGTCTGCTGTCTGGTGTGGGTGCTGGGAACTGAACCTAGTTCTGCAAGAGCAGCAAATGCTCTTAACTACTGAGCCACCTTCCCAACCAGCCCCTCAACATCTTGTTTTTTGAGACACATCTAGCTAGATCAGCTGCTGAGCAAATCCAAGAATCCTCCTGGCCTGGCCCTTCCACCCTTCACCTCCACCAAGTGCCGGCTTGGCTTTCATGGGTGCTAGGGATATGAACTCAGGTCCTCGTTTCTGTACAGCAAGCACTTTATGAGCTAAGCCATCTCCTCAGCCCTTCTTTGCAGTGTTTCTAATGGAATATCTATGCAGCATACAAGAGTGGATACATAAAATGTTGTAATAAATACAAGTGTAATAATACCAAAACCAGCTAAATGGTATCAAATGCTTATTCCATGCCCATCTCTGTGCTAAGCATTTTCCCATTGGACTTTGCCTGCTGTAAGGCAGGTCTGATCTTAAGGAAATGCAACCTCAAAATTAAGATGAGCGCCAAATGGGTACGCAAAGGTTTGAACCCATGCCTCATGAACTCCAAGCCATTGCTCGTAACTGTGGACACCATCCTGGGACAGACAGCTATGCTGAGCTATACTGACCTCAGAACAAGGCTGTTTTGCTTCTGGTTGTTGTGGGCTTGTTCCTTCCAAATAGGACTGTTATCTCCTCAGAAAGAGTGGACCATAACAAGCCCCAGCTGCAGGGGTGGCAATGGAGCAGGGCCTGACTGTGTGGACTGCTGCCTGTGTAGACCTGCCTTCCATAATACTCCAGAATGCTTCTGCAGTCTCTCTCTGCTGTATACTACTGAATATCTAATGAATCTTTTACTTCTGCCTTTTCCTGTCTTGGTGAATTCTTTTCCCACCCTTTTCCACGTTACACTACAGCTTGATGAAGACCCGCTCTGGGCTTGCCACTGTCTGGACAATACACTTCCGTATTGTTCTTCTGTAATGTTCGCAGTTGACGTCACAGGGCAGTGTTTATTATTCCCAACTTATAGACAAGGAAACTGAGACTCAGCTGATGCTGGGGCCAGGAGAGTCTGAATTCTGACTTTAGTTGTCTTTTTAAAAGTTCTTTTACATCTGTGTGTGTGTGTGTGTGTGTGTGTGTGTGTGTTTGTGTGTGTTTGTGTTTGTGTGTGTGTGTGTGTTTGTGTGTGTGTGTTTGTGTGTATGTGTGTGTGTGTGTTTGTGTGTGTGTGTTTGTGTGTATGTGTGTGTGTGTTTGTGTGTGTGTGTGTGTGTGTGTGTGTGTGTGTGTGTGTGTGTGTTGGGGAAGGGACACAGCACACGTGTGGAGGTCAGAGGATAACTTGTGGGAGTTGCTTCTCTCCTTCCACCATGTGAGTTCCAGGGATTGAACCCGGGTTGCCAGGCTTGGCAGCAGGCCCTTTCACTTGCTGAGCCAGCTCGCTAGCTCCTGCTTTTAGTTTTGATTCTCTGTTACTCTGTCAACACAACAGGAAGGTCCTGCAGTGATTAAAATGCTCACTAGCTCTTGAGGGAATGTGCATTGGTTGATCTGCATTTTGCATCCTCTAAGAAAGTGTAAGTCACACATGGCATGGTATGCCCTTGGAAGTCAGAAATTCTCCTGTCCCCAATGCCCACCTCACTGTGGGAACATGAGGTCACAGATGTGTCCCACTGCATGGGGCTTTATGTAGGTTGTAGAGATTCAAATGCCAGTTCTCATGCTTGCAATTTACCTGCCAATCCATATCCCCAGCCCAGAATTATTTTTTAAGAGACAGGGCCTTTCTATGTTGCCCAGACTGGCCTTGAACACCTAGGTTCAATATATCCTCCTGTCTCAGCCTCTAAGTTACTGGGAGACTATAGGTACATATGACCTTACAATATTTTTTAGTTTAAGTGTATGAGTGTTTTGCCTACATATGTATATGCTTACAGATATATATATATATGCATACATATATATAAGTATGCATGTGTGTGTGTGTGTGTGTGTGTGTGTGTGTGTGTGTGTATTTCTGTGTACCACATGCATGCAGTATCTATGGAGGCCAGAAAAAGGGTGTCATATTCCCCTAGACTTGGGGTTACAGATGGTTGTGAGTCTCCACGTGGATACTGGGAACTAAATCTGGGTCCTCTGCAAGAGCAACAAGTACTCTTTACTGCTAAACTATCCCTCCAGACAATATTCTTAACTTCAGGAAGGTGTGTACCATCCTAACAAGGAAGGCAGTGGAGGGAAATACAAGGAAAAATGTTTCCACTTTGGATTGGTAATCAACACACTAAAATCAGAAGCCTCGGTTTCCTGGGAATCTATTCCCAGTGGGGTCTCTAACCCCAGGTCTTTCATCCTCCCTCCCCGCTTGGAGAAACCCATCGTCCTTTCAAACGGGGACACCAGTCCAGGAGATGCCACCCCCTGGTTCTTACCAGGACCCTCCAGGACTCGAATCGTTTGTAAAACCCCAGCAAGTAGGACAGCAGGAACATCAGGGAGATGAGAAAGGAGGTGAGCGACACATACAGGACCCATCCCTGCAGCAGGGGCTCCGCTACGTGTGTGGCAGCCACCAGAGTCCAGACCAAGAACCCAAACACCTGGAAGAGAAAAGCACAGGGAGGGCTTCATTTGCATCTTAGCCAGTGTTCCGTGACCACAGCGACTCTGACAAAGAAAACATTTCATTGATGGGGCTCGATTACAGTTTCAGAGGTTCAGTCCATTGTCATCATGGCAGGGAGCATGGCGGCGTGCAGGCAGAGGTGGTGCTGGAGCTGAGCCTGCTACATCTTGCAGGCAAGAGGAAATCAACTGACACACTGGGCGGTAGCCTGGGTATATGAAACCTCAAAGCCTGCTCCCACAGTGACACACTTCCCACAGAAGGCGTGGTCCAGATTAAAGGTGTGCCCTCCAGCCTCAAGGTCTGGATTAAAGGCATGTGTCATCCAGCCTCCTCCAACAAGACCATACTTCCTCCAAGGCCACACCTCCTAATAGTGCCACTCCCTATGAGCGTATGGGGGCCAAATAATTCAAACTACCAGTTTGCTTGTGCGTGGTTGGGAGGGGGGGTCTCTTTGCAGAGCTTCTCTGGTTAAAACTCAGCTGAGGGTCAGAAAACAGACCAAGGAATTTGCTCTCAGCCCTGACAGCCAGAGAAAACCTACTCTCCCAAGTTGTTCCCTGATCTACACATGTGCACCATGGCATGTGTATGTGTGCACACAGAGGAAGCTGGCCTCTCTGAGTCAAGGTCAAATCTAATCCTGTAAAATTAAAGGCGTTGACCAGCCTTGCAAGAGGAGAGACCTCCAGTCAAGTTTAGTCACATCTTTGAGCCTAAGCCGTGTTGATAGGTAGTTTTTTAAGAGTATCTGAACAAGTTGTCAATATTTAAAACAGGACTTTTCACATGAAAAAAAAATTACACATTTTTTTCTTGAGAAATCCATGACTCGGTGACTCAGTGACGCAGACCAGAATGAGTTGTGACTGATCTTTTAAAAGGACCTAGAGGTGTGGTGATATATTGTGCATCAAATAAAGCTTGCCTGAGGATCAGAAGACAGAACCAGCCACTAGATTAAACATAGAGGCCAGACAGTGGTAGCACACACCTTTAATCCTAGCACTCGAGAGGCAGAGATCTGTCTGGATTTCTGTGAGTTCAAAGCCACCCTGGACTACATGAGATTGATTCAGTCTAGGAGAGAAACAGAGCCAGACAGTGGTGGCACACACCTTTAATCCCAGCACTTGAGATCTCACGTCTTTGCTACCAGTATTTGGGAAACACATAGGCCATTAATCCCATCACTAGGAAGGAAGTGAAAGGGCTGGGCGGAGAAAGGCATATAAGGTGTGAGGAGACAGGAACTAAGCCCTTTTGGCTGAGGACTCAGAGGCTTACAGTCAGAGGATTCGTGGAGACAGGATCTTGCCTAACATTTGGCCTGAGGATTCAGTAGTGGTGAGAGGTTTCTCTAGTGGCTTGTTCCTTTGTCTCTGATCTTTCAACATTTACCCCAATATCTGACTCCAGGTTTTTATTATAATACCATTTAGGATTTGTGCGACATAGAGGGACTGGAAAGATGGCAGTTTAAGAGCGCTGTCTACTCTTCCAGAAGACCCAGGCTGGAGTCCTAGCACTCACATGATGGCTCACTACTGGTCACTCCAGTTGCAGGGGATCTGACACCCTCTTCTGGACTCCTTGGACACCAGGAATGCATGTGACACACGGACACATGTGCAGGCAAAACACCCATATATATATAAATAAGAGGGCCTAAAGTTCTTAGTGTTGGAATTCCTGGCCACACCCCAGCGACGTGACCGCACATGTGCAGTCTAGTAGCCGGCCAAGATGTTTAGTCATTCCAGGGCTTTACGTCCTATGTAATCTGTGCGCTGCCTGATCAAATAATTTGAGCGCAGTGTGATCGTGTAATCTATGCGCATGCGTGGCGTAGCTACGTAAGCCCATATGCACATGTGCAGGGGGAGAGTCCATAAAAAGCGGGTCACAGACTCCTCGCCCCTCTTCTTCCTCTCCTTGCACGACCATTCCCATAGGCCTAAGCACATCATTCCTTAATAAACTCTCATTATAGCGGGCTTTGTTGTACCTCGTGGCTTTTCTCACTCGGTAAACAGCTCCACTTAATGAATGACACAGGGCCGCATAATAATAACTAACACTTAGCAAGCCTTGTCCTCTACCAACCCCATGTCACCCTGTGGCACATTCCTGTCAGCTGCTTCTTCCTGTGCCTCTCTTTGCCCACTGAGGGCTCTCCTGGCCCTGTGAGCAGTTGGCTCAGGGTCCTCAGGTCATAGTGGCTGATGTTCTGGGATCAATTGCCAGTGTAGTTCCAGCTTGATAGCCTCTAACTCTGTCCAGGCATTTGTTGTCCCCTTGTCAGGGACACTCACCCCATCTCCCTCTTCTTTCTGCAAGTGTTTCCTTTGCTCTAAGCTGGGCTCAGCCATGGTGGGGGGAGCCAGGGCCATGGTGGGGGAGCCAGGGCCGTGGTGGGGGAACCAGGGCCGTGGTGGGGGAGCCAAGGCTGTGGTGGGGGAGCCAGGGCTGTGGTGGATGATCCTGGGCTGTGGTGGAGGGGGCAGGGTTGGAGCTAAATGTTCAACAGATGGAAGGCTCACTTGAAAGCCTGGAGGGAGAGAGTCCACACAAGCACTACATGATTTTGTTGGTTTATCTCATTTTCTGAGTAGATCTCCTTCCAGGTGCCTCTTTGGTGGGCCACTGAAGGGCCCTTGGCTCTCCATCTCCTCACTTTCATTAAAATGGTGGCTCTTTTAAAAGAAATAATTGATGATGTCATGTTATGTTCTTTTTTTTTTTTTTTTTTTTTTTTAAGATTCAGCCAGGCTGCCTCTGTCCCTCTGTCCCTCTGTCCCTCTGTCCCTGTTGGAGCTGAAAAGGACTCCCCCAAGCCTTTCCTGCCATCAGAAGCTGCCATGGTCGTCGCCGCTGTGTGTACGTTATTTGTCCTCGTGAATTTAGTCACCACCGCTGCCTCTAAGGAGGGGCTGAGGCCTGGGGTCTCACAGGTAGTATGGAGTGGGGCCTGCACACAGGGAGGACATTTGTGTGGCTGTCCTCCAAACCAGACTTCATGCTGAGGGCGGGGGAGCTAGATGCTCCTAGAAAATGCCAGAGGTTGGTCACCTAGAGCCACAGTGAGAGCCTTGGTACAGTTAAAGGCCTCAGTGGGACTCTCAAGCCCGCAGAACCAGAGGGCCCATTTGGACCATCGTCCTCTGGTTTCCAGCCAAGGTTTGGGAATCCTTATTCCCACTATTCACTTTTACACCAGTCAAAGACCTCTGAGCACGGGGAATCTACTCAAATTACACGGAAATTTTCTTTAAATAGCCCTGCTGTAAAATTGTTATGCAGAGGAATGTTGTTTGGTTTATACTTCCACACCCCTCCGCTCTCTAACCAGCAGATGGGATCCGGGCCAGAGACCAGCTCCAGGTGAGTGAAAGCCCAGCGGTGTTTGGTGTCTCACCTCTACCCCAAGCAGTCTGGGTTGGGAACTTGATTTTCAACTTCTTTTTAAAAGCTCATATTTAACTTTACGGATCTCCTGGCTGCCTACACTGCTCTCCCATTTTGGCCCCCATTTTACCTTTCCAAGAGCAGGGCATATTTTTAGATGGTGTGGCCTGCCCACCCCCAACACATGGAAGGATATTATGCTACAGTTAGACATTCAGAGTAAGGGTACCTCAAATACAACCCTGGCAGGGTCTTTTTATTATGAAGAAAATGAGCATTTCTCATAGACATCCTTCCTAAAGGACTAAACTCAAAGGACCTTCTACAGTAGCGTGGTAGCTCATGCCTTTAATTCCAGCCCCCAGGAGGCAGAGACAAGTGGATTTCTTTGAGTGTGAGACCAGCCTGGTCTACATAGTAAGTTCCAGGAGGGCTAGAGCTGCATGGTAAGACCCTGCCTCAAAAAAAAAAAAAAAAAAAAAAAAAAGGAAAGAAAGAAAGAAGGAAAAGAAAAGAAATGTAGAATAGAGTTGAGCCAAAGGCTTGGTCATTTATCTTGGAGAATAACTCTATTGTTAGGTGCTGGTAAGATGGTTCAGGGGTTAAGAATGCACACTGCTCTTGCAGAGGACCTGAGTTCAGATAGACCATGTTGGGTAGCTCATACTTTTGTTACTCCAGGGCTAGAAGGATCTAACGCCTCTGGCCACTGTGGGTACTCATGAGTATGTACTTACCTATCTACCCATCTACACACACACATTGGGGGATGTCGAGGAATGGGTGAGGTAGAGGAAGCAAGCCTGGGCATGGTATCACTACATAGTAAGAAACCCCCAAGAGGGTCATGGGCTCAGACCAAATGTGGGGCCCTTTAAGGTTCTACTGGATACAGTAGCTGCAAGTATTAGCTTCAGTTAAATTGAAATGCAAGAATTCTAAGGAATACTTTTTTAAAATTTTTATTTTTTTATTTTTTTGTTCTGAGACAGGGTTTCTCTGTATAACAGCTCTGGCTGTCCTGCAACTCACTGTGTAGACCAGGCTGGCCTCAAACTCACAGAGATCCACCTGCCTCTGCCTCCCGAGTGCTGGGATTAAAGGCATGTGTCACCATGCCGGACTACAAAAGAATACTTACAAACAAACCACCAAACTTTTGGAACATCTTTGCTGTCTTTGAAAACAGCTTAATGAAGGAAAAGAATTCCAAATACAGCACAGTGGTAAAGAGCTTCTAATGTACATGGGGGTGGGGGGGCTGGGGTGCAGCTTGATGGTGGAGGTTTTGTCTGGCATCATCTATGCCGCGGGTTCGGTTCCCAATACCACAAAACAAAACAGAAGACAACAAAATCAAAACAGAAACCCAGAGAGGCTTGGCACCACCTTAGGGCAGGGCTCTGAGTCCCTGGGTTCCTGGAACTCTCTGTGCACTCTGAGACAGCTCGGCGGTCTGGGCTAGGCCCCGGAGGTGCTGCCTGAAGTGGCCAGGGAAGCTGCGTTGTTGGCAGCTCTCCAGATGATGATGCTGAAACCAAACCCTCTGCCAGTTTCGTGTGCTTCCACTCTGCCCCATTTGGATCTGCACATCACACATCTGGGTTGGAATCCCAGCTCTACCGGGGGTTAGATAACTCACCGGTGCCTCTGCGCCCGTCAAACAGAGGAGGAGGTCTCTCTGGTCCCTGCCGTGAGGACTCTTAGATAAAGTTAACTAGTCTCGCTTTGGCTTGTGGAGAGAGTCAGATAACCATTAGCTAAGGCAATAATAACCACTTGAAAGGGCACAAGAGGACAAGAGGAATGTTGCATGGGAAAGAACCAGAAGAGCAGGTGGCCTAGCTGGTCTTTTTGAGGGGTGGGAAGTTCACATCCAAGGGTGGGGATGGGAAATGAGAGACTGATACGCTGGATGAGTGCAGTATTATTTGGGGGGTAAAGACCTTTTTCACAGACTAGATGAAAACCTTTAAACACACACACACACACACACACACACACACACACACACACACACACACGCATGCACACACAATTTTTTTGCCTCCAAATTTAAGAGACTCATAGACACTCCCCCCCACCCCCCCACCAACCATGTCCATCTGTAACCTGTAAAGTCCACATTAATACCTGATTTTTGTTTTTTGCTTGGTTGTCATTTTTGTTTGGTTGGGTTTTTTTTTTTGAGACTGGTTCTCACTGTGTAGCCCTGGCTGTCCTGGAACTTACTATGTAGACCAGGCCAGCCTCCAACTCAAGAGATCCCCCTGCCTCTGCCGATGTGGGATTAGAGGCATATGCTACCACGCCTGGCAAATACCTGTGTTATTAGCCACTCTGCTATTTCAGAAATACTGATCAACACATTAATTTAAATTGCCCCATTCAGTAACGTCACTTTTCAAAATTGTCCTACACATGGATACACATTTTGTATGCTTGAACAAAATGAAGAATGAACAGGGTTGCTTGCTGCATCTTCGTTAGATACGGAAAAGATAGGAATTGACCCAAATGCTCATCCAGAGGACACCAATGAAATCAGCCATGCCTGCCAAAGCAGGACCCTCTGTGGCCATCAGAAAGAAGGAAAGGGTTTATCTCCTTCAGAAGGAAGGAAAGGGTTTATCTCCTTCAGAAAGAAGGAAAGGGTTTACCTCCTTCAGAAGGAAGGAAAGGGTTTACCTCCTTCAGAAAGAAGGAAAGGGTTTACCTCCAGAAATGGAACAAGACCTAGCAGACCGCAGCGTGCCCAGCAGGCTCAGGTTTATGTGCAACGAAAAGAAAAAGAACAGAGTATTTCTGCACAGAGACCCTGTCTCGGCTTTGGGGAGAACTGGTTGACCTGAGGACAGGCTTCCCTCCATCTCACCACAACCATCAGGGAACAGAGTTTTCAGTGTGGGACCGTGCTCATGTTTAAAATGATCCCAAACAAATAATACACATTTTTTTTTTTTTTTTTAAGAACAAGAAGAAAGTAACTGTTTGGGCGGTGGTGGTGCACGCCTTTAATCCCAGCACTCGGGAGGCAGAGCCAGGCAGATCTCTGTGAGTTCGAGGCCAGCCTGGTCTACAGAGCAAGATCCAGGACAGGCACCAAAGCTACACAGAGAAACCTTGTCTTGAAAAATCAAAAGAAGAAGAAGAAGAGGAGGAGGAGGAGGAGGAGGAGGAAGAGGAGGAGGAGGAGGAGGAGGAGGAGGAGGAGGAGGAGGAGGAGGAGGAGGAAAGTAACTGGGCTGCATGAGAGAGGGTCCTAAAGCATCCTGGTTAAGACCTGCCTTCCCAGGTGATACAGCAGGAGTGAGTGCTGTTGACTGAGGAGGGCCTGCTCCACTCTCCCTAGAGATTCAGAGAAAGACTACCTGAGTGATGGCCCAGGAGGGGCCCAGGAGGTGGCGGGGATATGCAGGTGTCAGATCTGCACGGTGGGGCTCCAGGCCAGGGTGGCTTCAGTGTGGAACAGACAAAGAGCTGCAGATGGGAGGCAACACAGAAGGTGACAGGTTTCTCTGCATAGCTGGGTGGCACTTCAGCAGGGCAGGTCACACTCCCTGCCGATACTACATTCCTTTCTTTCCTACCTGTCTTTGTTTTCACGACAGATTCCTCCCTTACTTGGTTCTTGGGTGACAACAGAATGTACCATGAATTCCCATGAACTGAGAGGGAAAAGTCAAATCGAATGATGGGTGAGGCTCGTAAAATAGGGCTCCCATGACTACTGACAGCGTGGGAGGACTGGGTCCCTTAGAGGACTCATTCAGGCAAGGTCCACGGTGGGAACCCCGATGCCCTGAGGCTGCCTGGGACACTGTGTTGCTTCAAGGTAAAGAAAACTATTGTCCCTTGAGTTCAGGCTGATGAAAGCCAGAGTCTTTGAGATGTTGTACACCTTTCCTCTTTTTAAAAATGGTACTAAGTCATGTTGGATTCTCAGCCTTTGGGCCAAGATAAAGTGTGAAAATCATACTAAAATACACAGAATTACCATATTAACCATCTTGTAGGCATGTAGTTTAGTGGCATTACACACATGAAGACTTTATGGAACCATTGCCACGGTCCAGCTCCTGATCACAAGACAGAAGCTAACCTCCTGCTTCCTCCTTGTCCAGCCCCAGCACCCTTCACTCTCTCTTCTCCGTGCACCTGACCACTCCAGGTCCCTTAGATAAAAGAAGTCACACAGACTTTCTCTTCTGGGACTGGCTGGTTTCGTTCAGCATATTTCTTTCAGGCTCTGTGTTTAGCATGTGTCAGAATTTCCCTTTGTTTAAGGCAAACTAATGTTCCATTGCCTAATACAGTCCTTGCCTTAGAACGGTTCGAGGCTTATCATTCTTGGCTTCACCACATGCATACACGACAAGCATCTGGTAGAAGCTTTCGAGTTTTGCCTAGTGTTCTGTGACAAGGTGGGTCCTCTGTCCTTTCCTCAGGCAGCAAAGTGAGCCAAGGCTCCCAGATGGCCGGGAACTCATGGGTGGAAACCAGGGACACTCTACAGTGGACCTGTGCGCTGTTAAGTTAAAATGTGCGGAAGGTGACGTATACTCAGTGCGTTTTCAACTTAAGATAGTTTGAGCTTACATGGTACTCATTGGTACAAAACTCCCTCGTAAGCCAAGAGGCATCGTATTGCTCTTTGCTTATCCTCTCATCTGTGTGGGTCGCTTCCACCTCTTGGCTATTGGGAATAATACCACTACACACACAAGGGTAAGCAACTATTCCTTCAGTGGAAGAATGAGACGCCTCTGAGCCTGCCTGGGCTCTGTTTAGTTCTCGTCAGGTAGTGCCCTTGCAAAAGGCCTGAAGAATGGCGATCCATCAAGCAGGCATTCCTGTTGCTGTGGACATTGCTTGAGGGTTTGTGACATCCAATCAAAATGCCTCGACTCCAGGGAGATTTTAATGAAAGCAAACAGCAGGAATTACCATGGAACAATGAGATTTTAAGTTGATTGTAAACCAGCGTGAACAGTAGAGGAATTTTTCATCATGTTTTGTTCCTTCCCTGACACAATTTTAGTGAATACTTCTTTTCCAGTGCTGGAGAAGGAACCCAGGGCTTTGTGTGTGTCAGGCAGTACTCTATTACTGAACTGTGTACCCAGCCCATGCCCCATTAAACAGACTTATTTTTAATTATGCATATGTGTGTGGGGTGGTGGTGGGCGTAATGTACACCTGTGAGTTCAGTACCTGATGAGTCCAAAAGAAGATGTCAAATGCCCTGGGGCTGGAGTTATAGCAGTTGTGAGCTGCCCAGTGTGTGTCCTGGGAATAGAACTCTTGCTCTCTGCAGGAGCAACCCAACTCTTACGTTCTGTGCCATCTCTTCAGATCCCTGATTGCAGTGACCTCCTAGCCAGGGAGGAGCATCACAAGCAATGCCAGACTCCCCAGCTTTCAGCAGTACCCTCTCTACGGTGGTTTCCTAACCTCCTCCCTCCCTCCTTCCCTTCCTTCCTTCCTTCTTTTATTTTTTGGTTTTTCGAGACAAGGTTTCTCTGTGTAGCCCTGACTGTTCTGGAACTTGCACTGTAGAACAGGCTGGCCTCGAACTCAGAGATCTGCTTGCCTCTGCCTCCTGAGTGCTGGGATTAAAAGCGTGTGCCACCACGTCCAGCTCTACTGGAGCTTTCAAATGTGGACCCATTTGAAGGTTATGACTTCATGTTAGTGGTTCACTGACCAACATGAAGACATCAAATAGACCTGAGTGGAAAGTATAGGAGTACAAATGTCCAAGGAAAAGGAAATACTGTTTCCTGAGTCTTTTGTTTCAACACACACACACACACACACACACACACACACACACACACCAACACACCAGTTGCCGTGGAAATATATCTCTTTCTGTGAAGCACAGTCAGTTGTGCCTCCCTGACACCAGAGGCTTTTGTAGTGTCCTGCCCTAGCTGGCCTCCCTGGATGGCTCTCCCTCCCAGCAGTAACTCTGGGTCAGGACCTCAAGGCCCATGGCATGAGGATGGAGGAGCGGGTCAGAGGATGAGAAATGCTGGGACCTGGATGATAAATGGGAGCCACCCACAGGGTGGTAAAGGGAACCACAGCTGAGATAAAGCCAGAGCAACGGGAGGGGCCCTCGAGTATGTCCTTTCTACGAGTGTCATGGAATTCGATGGCTTCTTGGAGGAAGCCCAGCCAAGATATAAACGTGAAGAGTTACATCCTGCAACAAACAGGCAAGGAGAGTGCAGGAGTCATGTCTAAAGCTCCATCAGAGCATAGGAAGCCTGGGGATTTTATTCAGGGGACTTACATATATTTATGTGCGGTGGGTCCATTTCTGAGCATGCTCAAGTTAAGGTCATAATTTAAAAAGAAAAGAATAGACATATTATGGTTGGGGGTGGCATTTTGCTCAGAATCTCAGAACACGTAAACAAAGATTAAAGTGATGGACAGGAAAGCCTCTGAGCATGCTCGGTGAATACCAAAAAGTTTTAGCTGAAAAATGAGCAGTATTTTGAAGATGCATTTACAGAGGTACCTGACTTGCTTAGTCACTAACACAAGGACTGCCCTCAATGCAGACTCCCACTAGGAATGACCCCTGGTGGAGGCAGAGACCCACCGGCAGCACTGGCCTTATCCAGAGGCGTTGGGTGTTCCTGGGCAGGCTCTGCTCACCACGGGTCTCTGTGGGTAGCTGAGACATGAGTTCCCACAAGGTGCTGTGTATAGCCTAACATGCTGGTTTGGCCGCTTTCTGAAGCTTGTGGTCACACAGCCTTACTTCCTTTTCTTGGGAGGAAACAGCTCTGAGAGGCCAAGGAACTTCCCCAAGGACCTCCATCGGGACCCCCAAACAGCAATCATTGTATGGCACGTCCATGCTCAATAAATACACACAGGACTCTTACAAATTCTGAGTCATTCTGCCCTGACTCATGGCGAGAGCATTTTTCTCTTTGTGGCTTTAAGGTTAGCAGGAAATTGCTTGCCCAGCCTGCCCAGGCCTCCTGTGAAGCCATTTCTTATTCTGGACTCTCCAGATAGTGTGGGCTGGAGCCCCATGGGCCACTGCTGCTTACAGAACAGTCACATAGGGTCTCCTAAGTGCTCTTCAGACCTGGCTGAAAGCCCAGGAAACCTGGAGCAAACGGACCAGCACTTCCTCCCTGCTCTGGGGGCTTCCTGCTCCAGGACCACACCCTCCCATTCAGACCCAGGACTGACCCGAGTTTTATTGATGAAACTGCACAGATTTACAATGTAACATAAAATAGAATGATAAAAACATTCTTATCTACCCAGAGGCTAAAGGCACTTTCTTTCGTGATTCTTCATAATAAATTAAAAATAAAACACTAGGTGCTAAAGAGGCTTGCTTTTCATTTTTCTTCTCCATTGGTGGATTTTAGGAAGTTAAACTTGCCCCTCCTTTAGGGCTGTGCTACCCCCAGGCTTCACCACCCCCAGGCTTCACACCTACGCTCTAGGACTAATTTTACTGCAAGCTCTTAGTGAGTTCTTAGGAACCCCCTGGCTGTGCTCTAGACATCCACAGTATCCGGGAACCCAGGTATGGGTTCATGACAGTCACTCCTCTCTTTCACTCCATCAGGCACTGCCCCCCGCAGTGCTCCCACTGATGCACCCCCCCCCAAGACCACCTCAGCTCAGCTGTGACCAGTCCTTAGCGGGCAGGGTCCAGACTGATGTCACCTCCTCCAGGAAGCCACCCGATCACGCCTCAGCACCCCTCTTCTGCTGCTACCTCTACTTTGTCTCTCTCTTTTGCTTGCTGTCAGGGCCCTGAGTTTCTGAGGCAGGAGTGGGCCCTGAGACCTTCATGTCCCCAGCATCAGGCGCAAAGCTCAGCATCAAGCGATCCAGAGCAGAGATGACCACCTAGAGAAAGACAGGTCCCTGGGCATGCTAGCCGGGCAGCACCACCTGATACCTTCTGGGCCTGCCACTGTGGCCCAGCTGTGAGCTGGTACTTTTCCCAGGAGCCTCGATCAGCTGATGGAGAGAGAAGCTCATTTACCTCATTGTCACCCACTCTCTGCTCTGTTCCTTCCCAGATCCCTGAGATTCTCTGTTTGGATTTTTCTTCCCCAACTGCTTCTTCCTTGTCCATTTCCCACATCCTTCCCCATCCTAGGCTGACCCAAAGCCCTGACGTGAAAGTGTGCTATTAAAGATGACAGCGTTTAAATGAATCACTTGGGCAGAGAGGGCATCTAGACGGGCAGGGAGGGGTTGAGGGCTATAAGCCCTGCAGAGGCAGAATTAAAAGGGAAAGCTCAGAAAACCTACCCACAGCAGGAATTTAGATGGACTTGTCTAAAACACATCAGAACACTCTAGGGCAGGGGTTCTCAACCTTCCTAATGCTGCAACTCTTTAATCCAGTTCTTCGTGTTGTGATGACCCCCAACCATAACATTATTTCTGTTGTTACTTTGTAACTGTAATTTTGCTACTGTCATGCACGAATTGCAACATAAATATCTGTGTTTTCTGATGGTCTTAGTGGCTGTTATGATTCCCCCACCGATTGAGAACCACTGCTCTGGACTCTAGACCTCTGGATGGGAAGCCCCTTGAAGCTCCACTCTGGGTATTTTATAGGTGCTGCTGTGGCCAGGCAGTGGGAATCTGGACTCCAGATGGAGAAGGCCCAAGGTGGTGCAGCTTCAAGGTTGGCTGGCAGGGATGGAGGATGGAAAGGAAGCCTGCGAGAGGTGGTGACCAGAGTGCATCTAGGGGCAAAGGCCAAAGATCTCGGACTCCTCCTTGATCTGACCTGCTTCCTCCTTTCACCCGGGACAACTCTCAAGAAACTATCCTGACTCTCTCAGCTCTGCTGTGATTGAGGGAAAAGTCATGTGGTGGAATGAACTGAGTGCCCAGGCTAACCCTTCTTAGTTTCTTTGTGTAGCCTTGACTGCCCTGGAATTCACTCTGTAGACCAGGCTGGCCTCGAACTCACAGAGATCCACCTGCCTCTGCCTCCTGAGTGCTGGGATTAAAGGTGTGCGCCACCACTGCCCAGCTAAGGTTGTTTTCAAGCAGTACTTTCAAATAAGAAATCTAGATTCTCCACTACACTGAGCAAAACCCTCTGCTCTTGGTCCCAGGTTGTTTCCTCCAAGCCGGATATTTGCACGAAATCACTCTAACCAGCTAGCCTTCCAGAACTGTCTGTCCATGGCTGTCTGTCTTGTTTGTACTGAGACAAACCACGTATGTAGAGAAAGTTGCTGATGGTTTAGCTGGATCGTGTGGCCAGAACAGACCTAGAAGTTTCCAAAAGGTAGGGAGGGGGGTGGGATGCAAGCTGAACAGGCAGTTTCCTAGTGTGTCTCTTGTGTCCTGCTCCTTCATCTTCCTTGGGGCACAGACTTCCTGTGGCGTTCTTGCCAGGTTCTGGTGGGGGAGCTAGAGAGAGACTGGTGAGTGGGCTCTTTCCGTAGCCTTTTCCAGTCTTTCTCTCCAGGAGCAGCTGGCTTCACCCCTGGGACCCTGTGGGCCCTGTCTGGGTGAACATTGCTTCACAAGAGCCCCTCTGGACAGCGATCTGAACATCACAAGCCAAGGGCTCCTTTCAGAGTTTAAGTACCAGCCACTACTTCCCCTTTGTTCCCCTTATCTGGAGGTGGGCAGTGGTCTCTTCCTGTGTTTACTACTCTCTGTCTTAACCTTTGGGATGCTCTTGTCTTGGTGTGTGTGTGTGTGTGTGTGTGTGTGTGTGTGTGTGTGTGTGTGTGATGTATGCATGTATGTTTGTATGTGTGGTGTGTATGTGTGCACATACAAGATCTTGTGTGTGCCCATTTGGAAGCCAGATGTTTAGCACTGGGACGTCTTCTTCAATGGCTTCTTAGCTTTTTTGAGATAGAGTCTCACCCTGATCCTGCAGCCCGCTGCTCTGGTTACACTAGCTGGCCAAGTGAGCCCCGAGATCCACACATCTGCTCCTCAGTGCAGGGGATACAGCTACCGCTCCTCTCGGTTTTTACCTGAGTGCTGAGGATCTGAACTCAGGTCTTCATGCTTTCACAATGACCGCTCTGCCCCAGTCTCCCTTCTGGTTTTTAGGCAGCATAGAACAGAGCCTGGAGCTGAAGCAGAGGTCACAGGAGAAGTGACTTCGTCAGTCTGTGAGGAACAGACTTCATGTTAGCTGCTCGCACGAACCAGGGCCATTGGAAGGTGAGCAGGGGGCAGCTAGGGACAAAAAACCCAACTCCTAAGGGAAGCCCCTAATTTCTCCTTGCAGATCACCCGGTTACTGTCAGTCTTGGCAGGGTTGGCTCTAGCTGGGCTCTGTGCAGTTTTAAACAAACTCTTAAATATGGCAAAATAGGGGGGAAAAAAAGCAAGCAGATTGGATTCGAGGTGCAACCGGGAATTTGGGGTAACACATAAAGATGGGGTGAGGTGGGAATGAACTTCTTGGGGCATCTCAGTGTTTCCTCCTGGCCAATGTGGAGATGAGAAGTGCTCAGGGAGGGGAGCATCCAGCATCAAACAGCGGACTCAGGCCTCCTCCCCTTTTAACTAGCTGGCTCTCTAAGAATTTCCTCACCCTCTGCTTTTTAATTAGGCAAAAATCTAATTAAAGAGTAAACTAATGAGAAGGGTAAAGTTCAGATGACTTCCTCAGACTCTCATTCATAAAGCATTCCCCAGAGACAGCCACTGGGGTGAACTCTCGGCTTCCACCTTTCAGCTTGCCAAATAGCTCAGGAGTCAACTGATACCACCCAGGCCAGGATGCCATGGGCCCTCTGCTCTCACAGATGCTGGCTCTGCACAGAGAGGTAGGGCTGGCTGCCATGCTCACCCCAGGCTCAATCCCAGTGTAGGAGGAATCCAGTGCCCACACTCTGCATGGGGTGGGAAAATAAGTGGAGGTCTGTTCTCACCTTAAAACCCTCTGAGTTCCTCACCCTCCCAGGTCGTTTTCTTTCTTTCTTGTTTCTTTTCTTTTGTCTTTTCTGGTTTTTTTTTTTCTTTTTTCTTTTCTCGAGACAGTATTTCTTTGTGTAGCCTTAGCTGTCCTGGAACTCACTCTGTAGACCAGGCTGGCCTCAAACTCATAGAGATCCACCTGCCTCTGCATCCAGAGTGCTTCGATTAAAGGTGTGTGCCACTACGGTGCAGCTAAGGTTGTTTTCAAGTAGCACTTTCAAATGAGAAATCTAGATTCTCCACTACACTGAACAAAACCTCAGTTATGTTAATGGTTCACACCATGCTAGTGAAGAAGAAAAAAATGCAAAACAAACAGCAAAACATTTTCCAGCCACCCTGGAAAACAATTTGTTCCTCTCTTAATAACAACAAAACAGACACCTGCTCTTCTAGCTAGCAAGCTACACTTAGGCCTTTCCCCCAAGAGAAGTGAACATGTACTCCAACAAAAGCCCGACGTGAATGCCAACAGCACCTCTGTTTAGCTCTATTTGAAACTGCCAAGAACTGGAAACAGTCAGTAAAGGTGGGTTAGAGTATCCTTATCGTGGAATATTACTCAGCACTAAAAAGGAACAAACTGTGAATACAGACAACTCAGGTGGACATCAAGGACATTAGGCTTCACGGAACGAGTGAGTCTCAAAAGGTCTTATACTGTTCCTTTATTTATATAACTCATTTATTTATTTATATAACATTTATTTATATAACTTTCTTGAACCAAAAAATTACCTTGTGGAAATGCTTATTTCTAACAAACTGTTTGGAATAGTGAGAAGTAACGTGGGATGAGTTGAGGGACCCTAGAGAGTAGCAAAAGGGGGCTTTTTGGTGTGATGAGATAGTCCTGAATCTTGGTTGCTCTTAGACAAATCTACATGGGTAAGCTGGAGATCTGTCTTGCCAACCTCAATTTCCCAGTTTTAAAACAATTCTAGTTAGGAAAGACATGGCCACCAGGGAGCTGCAGGAATGCAAGTTCCTATGGAACCATCAGTGTCACAGGATTAAAAGTTTTAAAGTGTGAATTTTAATGCTGAAGATTGGGAAATAAAGCATCGTAGGCAAAGGTCACTAGAGTGGGCCTCTGGGAGCCTGAGCTACCCTAGCCTGTCATCTTCAAGAGCCATAAAGAGCCAGAGGCGGTACCTCTTTGACAGCCAGGATGTCTCATGGCCAGAAGGGAAGACCCCAGCTTGTCCCATTTGATCTGCCCACTGGCTCCATGTGGTACTGCACAGACAGTGACTGGTGGTTGAGGGGGAGGGGGTCACTGCAGACACCACTGTGCAATGTCACCCGAACTACCCCACTGTGGAATCACTACACCCTAGTTCCCAGATACTGTTTTCTGTGCTCTGCAACCGTGTCCTGGCCTCCCCGATTCCTAATCCATTCTATTGTCTCAGACCAGAAAGCAAAAAGAAAAAGAGAATAAGATATGAGATAGATCATTGAATCTACTCTGAGAAAAAAGATAAAGAAATAATAGGATAAATAGGTAGATCACTGAATCTACACTGAAGAAAAAGGGAAAGATAGAAAAATGACAAAAGGTAGACTACTGAATATATTATGGAAAGAAAAAAGAGAGAATATGGATATGGGAAATCCATAGATTTCCAGAAGTGTCAGGAGTCCCTGGAGGCATGGTGCTTCAATGGATAGCAAAGGGAGAATACACCAGACTGCCTGAGCCAAGGAAGGGCCTGAGCCAAACTGGTTCAGCACACATACACATCTTCCCAGCTTCTGTTCATGGAATCAAAGCTTGATCCTCCCCTCCACCTCATCCCTTCCTTCCCCATCTTCCATCCAGGCACATATTCTGTAGTACTTGCTCATGGCAGGTGCAAGCAGTATGTGCAGGATGATGTACTCAACACACACACACACACACACACACACACACACACACACAAGCCGCATGTGCTCCATCTGTGAACTTGTGAACATGTACATACATACAAGTTTCACCCATTTCTGTATTTTCCAAGTTTTCAACAATGAATAAGGATGACTTGCAAATTAAAAAATAGAGCTACAGACAAGGTGAACTAGAAGGGCACTGTCCATAACGGACTAGTACTTTCTTTAGAACACCACGGCGAAGACTGAGGGGCTGCCCCAGATTGAGGGGGGAAAGAACAGCCAAGCACAGTGAGGAGTTTTCACCTGGGTCCTGGACCAGAGCAAGGACCTTAGTGGGAGATGAGCAGATATGACAACAGTGGTCCACAGCAGAGGGCTAACGTTAACTTCCCACAACAGTGGTCCACAGCAGAGTGCTAACGTTAACTTTCCGGCTTGGGGAACCCTGTGGTGTTCAGAGTGAAACAGACTTCTGTACTGTGTCCTTTAGGAGAAATCTAAAATTATTTAAAAACAAGTCAAGAAAATCAAGCCAGTGACAATGTCCTCATTCCCTCAAAGTCCCAGGACACCATGATAGTACTCTTCTAAGAATCCATCTGCAGGACGAGGACAGGTGGGGACATCTGCCAACCCTCTAGTACCAGTTCTCTGCCTGGCTGCTTTCCTGCCTTCTGCCAGTGGCAACAACTCCCAGTGACAGGCTCGGGCCCCTCCCTGACCTGGGACAGACCGTCTCTTCTTGCTGGTGCTGCGTTTAAACGGCACAGAAAACACTCCCAAGCCTCTCTCCAGCCCCCTGGAGGTAGCCACCCTTCCCACAATGATTTGCGTGACTGACAGCATATGCTCAATAAAAAGTGTCAGCCTCCATCCTGTCATCCGTGTGGCTGTTCCAAAGTGAGGGCCACACCCAGGGCCTGGCCCACGGAGCTCAGGATGTGATCAGCCTGGCAGAATGCCCACATTTGTGAGGGATTGGGGCTGGAAGAAACCTACCTCTTAGGCGGGGTCTCTGCCAAAGCCGCCCACCTATGGGACCCGGCCAGCCTGGCTTCCCTTTCTTGATTGGCAAGAATGGCTGTCGTTTAACCAATTTGCCTAAAGTTCAATCGTTCCCAACCTTCCAGCAGACCAGGAGAATGGGAAAGGTTGGTCCCTGGCGCCCATTTTATGTAAGTCATCCTACTGAGTCCTCCTCCCGGCCCAGAGGCAGCTCTGTGAAATTCAGCTAGGAAGAAAAATTCACCCACAAACTAGATTATCACAGGAAGCTTCGGGGAAGGTGGACGAGCAGGAGCGGAGTTTCCTACTGAACGCATTGCTGAGACCAGGCAGGGGATAACGCCCATTTCTGCTATGCGGTGCCCCAGAGTCGGGCAGTGACAAGTTCTCCGGGATAACCTGGGCGGTTCAGGAGATTGTTTTATGGACGATGCTGTCATGAACTCCCTCCTGTGCGGAGCGCACATAAACCAAAGTTCAAAGTCAGCTGATGTGATTTGAGAAAATACTGGGAGACCTTCTTTCCGGAGGCCCACGAGAGAGTCCCCTGGTTCTCTGAACTTTAGGAACGTACGAACAGCTAGCGGGGAAAGAAACCGTGTACTAGACTATTCCGAGGGGTCTGGGTAGTCTAGAAGGTGGCTGCGCCCCTCCAACAAACAAGTGGCCTGGGGGTGGTTCCTCATCCGTTGGGAAGGAGGAGAATTCGCTCTAGAGGGACGCAGTCTGGGGTCAGGTGAGCGGCAGGGAAAGTGGGCGAGCAGCCTTTCCCCATCCCCGGAGGGGGTGGAGGTCGGGCGCACGGGAGAGGTGCCCAGCCCGCTCCGCCCCTCCCTCCCCGCAGGTAGCGGCGGCCGGCCGCACTCACCAGCTCCGGTAGGAAGAAGGCAAAGGGGATGGTGAGGAGCACGGCAACGACCCCCGAGGGCACGTCGGGCGGGGCGTAGCTGGTGGCCGGTGGTGTGTCCCGGGAAGCCATGCTGTCACCTCTGCCGGCACCCTTGCTCCGCGGCACTCGCCCGCGCCCGCAGCTGTTCAAGTATCACCTCCCGCCCGACAGACACACCCATCGGACGAGGGACGGACGTCGCCTGGGAGGGGAAAAAAGAAAGGTTCCAGAAGAGCTGGTCCTTCTGCGCTCTGAGGCCAGCCACCCGGGAGAGGGGACAGGACCGGCTTCGCGGAGGCTCTTTTCTAGACTTTCCCTCGGAAGGAACTTTTGAATCCTGGAACAAAGGACTCCAGGAGATAGGAGTGACAGCCATACGCTCAGAGTAAAAGCAGGTTTTTTTTTTTTCTTTGTTGTTGGTATGCTAAGATAAAGACCACTTCTTGAGGACCTACTATGTGTAGCCATCAACAGACACCTCTGGAGCTCAGGTAGTCCACCACGTGGCTCTGTTATACTTGTCCAAGAAGGGGGACTGGATACCGAAGAGGTACAGTCAAGGTCACAGAGTGGTCATGCAGATTGCCTTTCTTCCCATCGAGGCGACTCTGGGATTCTAACTGAGGGATTGGAGCAGCCAGGCTTTTCCCCTCCCCTCCTCAGGGACTTGGTGTTGCCCCACTTGAATCCCTCTTTGGGGTTCTCCTCTTGCTGTCTTCCTAGTCCAGCTAGGACCCAGGGTTGGGGCCAGGCAGTTCCTTCCCTAATAGAGCCCGGGGCTGACGGCGTTGCTCTGCTTCCACACACAAAGGTGTTCCTTTCACACCCAAACCAGGTCTGGAGACTGGGCCACTTTCTTCTTTACCTTCCAACCCACTGACCTTCATTTTTCCACAGCTCTGAGGGAAAGCTTGGCGCCCCAAAGTCTTCTTCCTTTCCTCCCTGGCTCCAGCAGGCCAGCTGGAAAGCCTCCCCGGGCAGAGGAGAGGATGCACGGGAGAGGAGACGGGATGTCCTGCACAAGAGGCCTGTGTCTTGTTCCTTAGCAACAGCAGGGAATTCCAGGGCTTGTCCTGGGCAAGGTGGGAGGAGTAGCCAGTTAGCTCCCTTGGCCTGGGCACAGCCAGGCGGGGGGGTTGGGTAAATGAAGCTCAAAGCCAAGGCCTTGCAAGGAAGGGCAGTAACAGGCTCCTCAGTAGACCTCAGGTCAGCCTGTCCTCAACTCTTCCCAAGTCCTAGAGCTTACAGTACACAGGCTCAGGTCCCTACGTTGCTGACAGGATGGATCCAAAGCCACTATTTTCTCTTGGAATCTCACCTCTCATCACCTTTTCTGAATGCCACAAACACTATGCCACCCTTGGGGGCCCCCTTTGATCTGACCATAATCTACATGGGGCAGTAGGAAGCTGTTAGGGTAGAGTTCGGGTTCCAGGGATAGAACTTGGGTCATCAGGCTTGAGGGACAAGTGACTTTATCTGTTGAGCCATATCACTGGCCTAGAAACTATTAATTCTGAGTAGTCTGTAAAGTTAACTATGCACGTTGTACTTCCTAGAGCAGCTTCTAAACAAATACTAATCACACAGACACAGAACATCGCTGGTGCTTTTTATTGGATGCCAGCCTCACTCCAGATTCACTGAGAGATCCTGTCTCAAGGGACAATGGCAGAGCATGATAGAGGCAGCATAAGTACACACCTGCATGTACACATATGCACACTGTGCCCTTGGGTGTGTGTGTGTGTGTGTGTGTGTGTGTGTGTGTGTGTGTGTGTATGCGCGCGCGTTTGTGCACACACACACACACACACACACATGCAAGTTCTGGCAAAGGAAATTATACCAGTAGGGAGCTTGGGGCAGTAGCAATGAAGGAATAGAGACATGGGTGATAAATATCTGGGTAAAGTATGGTTGAAGTCAAAAGCACTGTTGGTATTATTTTTAACTTACATGTATCTAATACAATGACCACCACAGGGACAAGTGAGAGATAAAGGGACCATACGATAAGAAGGTTTCTGTATTCTAGCTGAAGTGAAAAATATTTTTATTTATTCTTCTCTCATGCAATACATCCCAACTGCATCCTCCTCTCCCTCCACTCCTCCCAGTCCATCCCCACCTGCCCTCTCCCCCAGATCCACTGATCCTCCATTTCCCTTTAGAAAAGAGCAGGCCTCCCAGGGATAGCAACTGAACCCGACATAAGATGCAGTAAGACTAGGCACAAACCCTCATATCAAGGCTGGACGAGGCAACCCAGGAGGAGGAAAAGGGTCCCAAGAGCAGACAAAAGGGTCAGAGACACCCTCTCTCCCACTGTTAGGAGTCCCCCAAACACTCCAAGCTAAACCACGGCATGTATGCAGAGGGCCTAGCACAGACCTGTGTGGGCTCCGTGATGGCTGCTTCAGTCTCTGTGGGCCCCTATGAGCCCTGCTTAGTTGATTCTGTAATATTTTTATATGTATTTTCATTTCACACAATTATTGTGTGTATGTGTATGTGAGAGCATGGAGGTTTGCCATTTTAGAGCAGTTTATCTTTCAACTTGGTTCCTGGTTTGCATCTTCTGCTCCCTGTTGAGATGTCTTCTGCTAGCTACAGGTGGATTTTCCGCCCTTTCTTGGGGCATAGTTATAGTAGCTGCTTTAATGCCTCAGTTCCAGGAGCTATGTTGTCTTAGACTTGTTGGTGCTTGTCTTTTCTTTTTATAAATGTTGATATTTTCTCCAGTCTTCAAAGATGGAGTGATTTTGGGATTGTCTCATGGACATTAGGAGTCTTGCGTCGTGGGATCTGAGTCTTGTTTAAATCCTATCTTGAATACTAATATTTTGTCTTGTTTTATCAGGCAGTAAGCTCTGTGCCTCCTTTGGGCTGTGGTTTCGATGTTGGTTCAGTTTTTGAAGGTTTTGCAATGGTGTGCTAGCTTTGAACCCAAGGCCAGCCTGGGATGCTCTAGCTCTTTGGTGTTTTGTTTATGGTCAGCTTCAGGGTGAGCTCAGGCCATATGAACTATTTTTTTTTTTAAAAATTCTTCTCATACAATAATCCCGACATTGCCTCCCCTCTCTCCACTCCTCCCAGTCTCCCCCATATGGACTATCTTATGGGGTGATTTTCTTGAGCTATGTCCCTGCTCTGATCTAACACCTTCTAGAACCCAGAAGACCGCAACTTCCACTTCTATCTTGGTCTTCTGGCTAAACCCAGTTTTTTTCTTTTCTTTGCTATCTTGAGGACCAAAAACACAGTAAGGGTGGCGTGGGCAAGAGCGTGAGGGCCCAGGGCTGGAGCGGGAAAGGCGTACAAGGGCTTGCGGGATAATCAGTATTATTGATGTGAGAAACACAGCTCTCACCTCAAAGGGAGTAAGAGATGGTTTGTTCTGGAGCCAAATTTGAGTGCCCATGGTCCAAGAAACACAGAGCTAGGTACCTCAGGTTCCATGTTTCACAAATTCTTATAGCTGTAGAACAAAGAAAGTCATAAATCAAAGTAATTTTAAAATTAGTGCAAACATCAGAGAAGTGAATCTCTCCTTCAGGCCATAGACACTATCTGATGACCTTAGCTTTCGAGTTGGTGGAAGCTTGTAGTCTGCTAAGCTAATAAATCCCAAAAGGTTTTTAATCTATGAATCACAGGATGTTAGGTCCAACATAGAAAGTGAGCAAGGAAATGTCTGTTTAGATGGCTAAAGCTAAGAGACAGGATAAGATATAATTAGGCGGTGGGCCTGCAACATCCCAACCTTTCCATATCACTGCAGTTCCAATCTGTCAATCAGTGTTTGCAGTCATAGTTTCTTTCCAGGAATTCTTCATAGTATTGATCGCCATCTCGACAGAATCTACTCAGGAGACAAATCCCCTCTGGGTATGTCTGTGAGGGAGTTTCTACATTGGGTTGGGGTGGGAAGACCTACCCTAATGTGTTGACACTGCCGTGGATGGGGTCTTGTGTTAAATAAAAAGGGGCAAGTGAGCTGAGCACTAACCTTCTTCGCTCTGCTCCCTGCCTGCTGGTGCGATGTGGCCAGCTGCCTTAGGCTCTTGCAGCCATGCTTTCCGTGTCATGCTAGGCTGTCTTCTCAAAGCATGAGCAGTCAGAACAAACCTTCCTGAAGTTGCCTGGTCAGGTGGTTTGCTGCAGCTTCGTGCACACTCTCTGGTTCCCAGGGCTCTTTCTAGGCCAGGCCCCGATGGCTGCTTTTAGAGGTGTCTTTGCATTCTGTGTCCAGTTCTGGGTTTCAGATGGCCTATGTGTCCATGGCTGGGAGGTAGCAGAGGAGAGAAAATGGGAATGGTGGGTATGGTGATTTACAGCTATAATCCCAGAACTTGGGAGGCTGAGGCAGGAGGGTCACTCATGAGATCAGGTCTACTGAGACTACAAAGTAAGTGTCTCTGGCTACAGAGTGAAACCATGCCTCAGAAAAAAAAAAAAACAAAACAACCAACCAACCAAACATACCAAAGTAAGGAGAGCAGGGGGAGAGAGAGAGAGAGAGAGAGAGAGAGAGAGAGAGAGAGAGAGAGAGAGAGAGAGAGAGAGAGAGAGAGAGAGAGAGAGAGAGAGAGAGAGAGAGAGAGAGAGAGAGAGAGAGAGAGAGAAGGAAGAAGAAGAAGAAGAAGAAGAAGAAGAAGAAGAAGAAGAAGAAGAAGAAGAAGAAGGGAAGAGGAGAGAAGGGAAGGAGGGAGAGAGAAGGTCCCTACCAGCTCGGCAATACTTTTGAATTCTGCTTTTCTTCCCCAACTCACTTGTTTTTGTTGGTCCTGATCAAGGGCCTCAGCCCCACCCAGTGGGCAGGCAAAGGCAGACTGAACTTGTCTTGAGTGAATTCTCTGCAAACACTCACCACTACCGGCAGTGTCTCTTGCTTATTTACTACTAGCTGCTTGTCCCTGACCCTTGGCCCTTGCCCTTCCTTAGGCTGTGGGCCTCAAGAGGAGCTGAAGAATGGGAGTATTCTTGGGGTGGGCCACTGTGCCATCTTGAATGCTGCCTGGCAATGTGGAGGACCCCAATGAATGTTTTGAATGATGAGATCTCTCATTTCTCCAATCATAAAGATTTTAGAGACAATTTTTCCCTCCTCATTTGTCCCCGCCTCCCCTTTCTCTCCTCCTCCTCCTCCTCCTCCTCCTCCTCCTCCTCCTCCTCCTCCATTTTCTCTTCCTTCTCCTCTCCTTCCTCCTCCTTCCCCTCTTGCTATTTTGTTAGCCTCCAGGTTGGCCTCTGAGAAAGGACAAAGTTCTGCATTAATCTTTACTGGCAGTATTAGACACAGATGAGCAGGGTGAAGTCCAAGCTGCCTTGTAGAGTATAAGGAAGAGAGAGTGTGCTACCAAAGTCCCGAGTGTGAGCCGCATCTCATTAATAATTTCTGGGTTATTGTTGCCTGCAGCTCCACAGGTCCTCAGTGTCAGCCACCACGGAGTCAGATGTCATAGGCCGCCAGTGTCCTACCCGTGTGGCAGTTTAGGCTCTGGTTGTTTCCTTATCCCTTATTCCTCCCTCCCCAAGTTGACAATCAATTACTGAACCTGATACCAGGAGCTCGGCTGGATTTCGACAGATAGTGTGATCAGACTTATGTGGTTCCGAAACAGTTTTGGAGTGTGGCTGTTGGAGTTGAGATGACCCCAAGGTCAGGAAGTGTTTTGGGAAGGGAGTGTCGCGACAGGAATGTGTATTGAACACGTACTGCTGACTGTGCTGCCATCAGACCAATAATGCCTCCGTTACAGAACTATTGGAACTGATTGCCTGTGCAGGTGTATATGGACACGTACGTGGAGACCAGAGGGCATCCTCAGGTGTTGTCCACCTTGCTTTTAGAGACAGCTTTCCCCGGCCTGGAGCTCACCAAGTAGGTTAGACTGGCCTGGCAGTGAGCCCTGGAGGAAGCTGCCTGCCTGGGCCCTTCCAGCCAATACCTTCCATGTTGTTCCTGTACTTGGCTTTTTTTTTTTTTTTTTTTTTAATGTGAGAACTAAACTCAGGGCCTCATGTTTGTGTAGCAGCTGAGCTATGGTCACAGCCCAAACTGTTAGAATAGACGCCATAGGACCTCATAGCCATCGTACCCTACTGGCTACTTGGTAAGCATGCTGTACGACAGGACAGAAACAGCACTCAGCTTGGTAGCACAGTAGTTGCCCAGCAACACTTGGAATAAACGAGGGAGTACACAATGACACCCCTCAGACGTGCAGGTACCTAGGGCTCTGTCCCGACTGCTTTGTATATTTGGAAAGAGTATACACAGCAGTGAACCAGCAACTCGTTCTGGCCATTGTCCCTGCCAGAGAACTCTTCTGACTTGGGAATGCTGTACATAGGAGGAAGTGTGGGCACCCTGCAAAGGATATCCTATCACACTGCAGGCTGACAAAGCCCTCCCCTCACGGATGACACCTCTGCTTCCTTATTCCTTTGTGGAGATAATGGCTTTCCAAGATGCTCCTGGGATGGGCAGGCAAAGCTGTCCTGTCCATAGGGCTGCTGTAGAGTCTGGAGGCTCCACAGGAATACACAAGACCACTGACTCACCAAAGCCTGAGACTTCCTGCCCTTAGCATCATCTCAAGCACCCAGGCATGGGGACCTCCAGCAGACCTGATGGTAGAACACTCAAGCAGTGGCCAGAGGGGCTGAGGAAACAGCTCAGTGGGCAAAGTGCTCGTTGTGCAAGTGTGAGGACCTGGGTTCAGATCCCCAGCACCTATATACATCCGGTGTATAATAATCCCAGTACTCCTAAACTGAGCTGGCAGGGCAGAGGCAGGAAAATTCCAGGAAGATCATAGGCCAGCTAGCCTGTTATACAGAGCAGAGGACAAGAGACCCTCCCTAAACGAGGTGTCTAGGACTGACATCTCAGATTGTCCTCTGAGCATCACACACACACACACACACACACACACACACGCACGCACGCACGCACGCACGCACGCACGCACGCACGCACGCATGCACGCACGCACACATATGCACTCTAAAAGGCAGTAATAAAGAGGCTAGGAGTCTGAGTCTGAGGAAGAACCGGCCTTGTGATTTAGTTTACATGGTTCTGATGCAGGGAACCTCCTCACCTTCCAGGGAGGCCCCTGTGGAGAAGGCTTGTCCTGACCTGTCTTCTCCCACCACTCCCCTCCCCTGCAGGCCTAACTCAGCCTGCTGCTGAGCCTCACTTCTTGACACACATGCCCCAGGACTGTTTCCAGGATGTTTTTGGCTCCTTGACAACGCTTTCCTGTTTTGGAGGCGAAAAAGTGGCATTTAAAAAGCCAGAGAGGTTTTGCTGAAAAAACAAGATTCCATTGACTGAAAAGGAGGAGTTTCTCATGGGCAAGGTACGTCACCCCATGGCGCTGTCTGGCTGACTGGCCATGTCCCTCCCTTTCTGACCCAGCGTCACCCGAACTGTCTGTGGCTGTCTCTGTACTTTCTCCACATGTAAAAAACTATGAGGCTGTCCACGGGTGTCAACTCCTGACACACTTCAAATGAGCAGGGAAGACAGCTTGAGAGTTCTGAAAGCAGGTCTCCCTCCTGGCTTCATATCCACTGAAAGGAACACCAGCATTTATTTTCATCCCAAATGCCCAGCCCCAGGCCAAGAATAAGCCAAGTAGTTAAAACAAAAACGTGGATTCTAGCCGGGCGGTGGTGGCGCACGCCTTTAATCCCAGCACTCGGGAGGCAGAGGCAGGCGAATCTCTGTGAGTTCGAGGCCAGCCTGGGCTACAGAGTGAGTTCCAGGAAAAGGCGCAAAGCTACACAGAGAAACCCTGTCTCGAAAAACCAAAAAAAAAAAAAACAAAAAAAAAAAACCGTGGATTCTACAGAAACCCTGACTTCACAGTGGGTGGTGGTGGTGGTGACATGGTTACAGGTTCCTTTAAAAACAGGCCTCCTGGAGACTGGGGTGGGGGTGGGGCAACTCAAGGGCTGGGTAGGACAGAGTCCCTGGAGTCCTGACCAGGCAAAGCCTCTGGGGAACAGCTTCTGGAGAGACCCTGGGAAGGAAAGGAGCCATCTAGATAGTGTGCCTTGGAGTGATGGGCAGAAAGGGTATCCCCAACAGCTTCTTATGTTGTGGAATATTACTTTAACTCTGTAAAGATGTGTCACATTTGTTTCTGCTGCAGAATATCACTTTAACTGTGTAAAGGTGTGTTACATTTCTTTGTGCTGCATTTGTTTAATTATGTAAAGATGCCTTTGTTTCACCTTCCTTGCCTGCCTAAGGCACCTGATTGGTCTAATAAAAAGCTGAACAGCCAATAGCTAGGCAGGAGAGGGATAGGTGGGGTTGGTGGGCAGAGAGAATAAGTAGGAGGAGAAGTCTAAGAATGAGAGAAGAGAGGAGAGAATGAGGGAGAAAGAGAGGGAGGTAACCAGGGCCAGCCAGGCAGCCACCAGCCAGTAGACACAGAGTAGGACACACAGAAAGGTAAAAAGCCCTGAGGCAAAATGTAGATGAAGAAAAACAAGTTAAGTTATAAGAGCTAGCAAGAAACAAGCCTAAGCTAGACCGAGCATTTATAACTAATAAGTCTCCCTGTTATGATTTGGGAGCTGGTTGGTGGCCCAAAAGAAAAAGCCTGGTACACCCTTGCCAGTGACTGAGGGCAGAAGGGCTCACACAGAGGGGCACAGTGAATACTTCTTTTCAAGGCCAAGTTCCTACTTGTTAGTCATATTATGGGCCAGGAATCCTGCCAGACCTTGTTAATTTCTGAGATCAAGGACCATTGTGGTTTGGAAATACTTTAAGTATGTCCCCCTAGATTTCACAGGTTGTAAACTTAGTCCCAGTGTGGCAATGCCAGAAAGGAATGTGACCTTTAAGAGCTTGAGCCTAGTGGAAGCTGGAATAGCTCAGAAGTGTTATGACAAATTTCTAATAATAAAGGTCTCTTATTGGTCAATACACTGTTAAAATGTATGTTGGGGACTCTATAACAGTTTAGATTGGCCTCTTCTTCATTGATCCATATTTTTCTTCAAATATCTTTCTTAAATTTTATTTGCACATTTTTTTTTCTTTTAAAGAATATTCTACATGGGGCAGCAGGCTTGCAGTAATAAGAACTGCTTGTGTGCACATACAATTCTCAAGTCTGCATGATGATGTAGAGCCTCTGAGGCAGCAGACATGATACATGGCACATCAGCTCTGCTGCTGACTAGCTCTGACCTTATGTGAGTCATATAACCTGCTTGGTCTGTCTCTTCAATGGTAATGATCAGAACCTGGATCCTACAGTAGCTCAGATCACCTCGCTAGCACCGAGTACTGATAAATACAATCAGGTTCTCAGGAATGACAACTGCTACTTCACTATTAACCAGGTTACCTGGCAACACATCTGGGCACCCGAGTAATGCCTGGTACTACTATCATTAATGATAAAGGTGTGAGACATTCTGCAGCCCTTGTGAGTTTATCTGAAATGCACTAAGTCCTGGGTGTTCCATGAAAAATCACATCAGCACCACTCTTCAATGTGGGTAAAAAAATTTAACAGAAGACTTTCTATACTTACTTTAAAAGTCAAGGACTCTCTCTGCATTTGTTCTTATCTGGGAGAAATCAATCCAAATGTCAGACTGAATGAAATGACTAACCACACAATTTCTCAGATGAACTAAAATATCATTAGCAATATCCAGCAGTTTAAATATTCTGCATATCAGACTATTTGTCTTTGCAATGCTGGGGTTGGAGCCCAGGGCCTGGCATGTACTAGACAAGCACTCCACCACCAAGCCCTGCCCTTGGACACTAAACTTGTATCAGTCTTATGACTTGGAAATACCTTCTCCCAGGTGGTTGATTATATTTTCACTTTCTTGGATAATCACAAATTTCGCCCTTGATAAAAACTCTGCTTTCATAGGCATCTGTACCTTCAGATTGACACTTTAGTAATGTTTTGAAGAAAAAAAAAATCAAACTTAGCTATAACAGTATTCCTTAAAAAATTTATTTTATTGTTTTACATACAATAAAATTATTAGACATTTCTTTGAAAATATAATTTGTACACAAAAGAATATGATCTAAGTTCTAACCAGTCCACTTCTTTTGGTTCTGTCGTTTGAGCCAAGTCATCATGGGAGCTCACGGGGTCCAGTGGGAAGCACCAGCCATGGCCACCATCAGGCTGAGTTCTTTCTTATTTCTCCCAAGAAGTCGTAGGTCTGCTCTGAAAGGTCAAATGGCTCATGAACCCCATCTGGTGACAGCAGAGCCTTCAGGGACCCCTCGTTCTCTCTGCTCTGCTTGAGGAAGTCAGCAATGGCTTTCCACCGAGCAGTCTCCGTCTCTTCCTCGGCCCACCTGAACGGGGGCAGCAGTGTAGAATACAGAAGAGGGAGCACACAGTCATGGTAGACCAGGAGGAACGCGGCCTTCAGGAGCTCTTTGTCTCTCTGGGGAAACACATCACAAAGGAACTATGACTAGACCAGTGCCATTGCTCTCCGAGGACAAAATCCTGGCAGCTGTCTCCTAAGCTGCCACTGACAGCTTCATATGTTCCATCAAGGAGACCAGAGTGTTGCAATCTACTCTAGTCTCACAGACACACAGACACAGACACAGACACACACACCACATACACACACACCACAATGCAAGGTGGCTGTGTAGACTTAGCTGGATTGTAGTCTGCCAGAAATAACTGTCTCAATGTCAGAAAGAAATGGGACTGGGCATGGTGGCGCACGCCTTTAATCCCAGCACTCAGGAGGCAGAGGCAGGTGGAACTCCGTGAGTTCGAGGCCAAGCAAGTCTACTTAACAGGGTCCAGGCCAGCCAGGCTGGTTAGTAAGAACTTAATTCAAAAAACAAAACAAAGGGAGAAGTGCCAGGCATCCTGTGGGCGCTGGACAGAAGAGGCCCAAGCAGGGAGACTCCTGGGGAGGAGAGAGGAGTGTTCGTTCATCAGTCCCAAGGGCATCAGACCCTCCCCAGACAGGGCATCAACAGGCTGGGGGGGGGCTCTCAGAGCACACTGCAGCTGCGTGCAGAGGCCTCCACACGCAGTGGGCTGCTCCCATGGAGTGCCCAGGCACACCTCACCCACTGCTGTTCTAGAAAGGTCCATAACTGAAGATGAAGTAAATAAAGTGCAGTGTCATAGGCCATGCGGAAGCTCAGGTGAAGACCCAGTGAATGTAATCCCCCCCTGCCCCAGGGTTTAGGCTTTTTCAGTTTTGTTCTTTTTTTTTTCTCTAACATTTTTTGTAAACAATTAACACTTTCAGGTGTATCCAGCCTTCTGACATTGGGACACAACATGTCATCTACAAAGTTAACTTTTGGAAACCATGCAAAAAATTCAAAAGAAAATCTCAGTGGTTTAAGTATTTTTACAATTTTGTTTTGGTTGCATATATAGCTCTCCCAGGGCACATGTGGCACCTGCCAGAAGTACACAACTACAGGCCAAATATGGCCACGGCCTCCTTTTGTAAGCAAACGTTTGTAGAAACACAGAGCTCTGGGCTTTCACACGCTGTCTATGGCTGCTTTTTCTCGATGACACTAGCCTCACTGTGGGAGAGACAATGAGCCTTACAAAGCCTGTCTGAAGTCACTACCTGGTCCTAAACAGAAAACGTCTGTTGAATTTTCTGTGTAGTGGATTCTGGCAGTGACATCCCACCTTACTGGTCAAGGCCAGGCTTGCCTGGCTAGACCATGTTTCTGCAGCTGTGGAAGCCTGACCCAGGCATTCCATTCAGTGCACCCCACCACTTGGGCCGGCTTTCTTTCCCCCTCTCTTTACTTGATATGTGTGTTGAGAGCTAGAGGTTTTTTGTTTGTTTGTTTGTTTTTTTAAATAAAGGGTATCTGCTAGCTAACTGTAAGACTGCTTTACTTCACTACGTCAAATTCAGGGATCTGAAATGACTGACCTGTTCAGGGCAAACATGCTTTCTTAGACTATGTTTGTGCAGCCACAATGGCCTGCAGAGTCTAGCTGAGTAACCAGGGCTGCCTCACTGAAGCAGGGGCTTTGTTACAAGGCGTGAGAAATCAGTCTCGAGGTCAGTGTGAAAATCGTTACCTTTTCTGATCGTTTTAGTGTGCTTTCTTTCTCGGCCCACGAACTCTAAAGAAGAAAATAGAAATCCTGTATTAGTCAGAGCACCCACAAGTCCTGGCAACACCTTCTGCAACTTCACCCTGTAGTTAAGTTATGGGCAGGGTCAGAATCACTGCACAGCGTCCACCACGCAAGAGGCGACACCACTGCCAGTAACTCAGAACCAGCCCGACAGGGAAGGCAGACACATTGGTAAAGGACACCTCAGAAACCTGTGTTATTAGAAGGTAAAACCAACTCACAGAAAGAATGGGTAAAGCAGATGTCTGCGCCAGCCAGCCACAGTGCCGAGAAGTCATGAGCTTCTGAGGTGAGACAGCAAAATTAGGAAGCCCTGCCAAGTGCCCCACGCCAGGGACTCTGCCTGACACACTGGTGACAAGGGGTGGGATGTGCAAGAGAAGTCGATTTGCAAGTAAACGTTTCCAGCCTGTTCACAGGCTTCACAAAAAGCTTCTTCAAATAGAGAAGCCAGAGATCAACAGATCCCACAGCGATGAACTGAACACCTTGGCAAAGCAAGTCCCTGGCAGTCCATAAGGCTGGGGGAATGTGCCCAGCCTCCAGGCTGACTGTCCAGGACTGATTTTGTATGTATTTATAGGTAACTACCTATTGGTACCTAACTCTACAGGTAACCGGAAAGCATCAGCCCTTCCTGGGTAGGGCAGGCCCTAGTGCCTATGGTCACAAGGTGCTGAGACAGGGGCCCCTTCTTCCACCCCCTGGAGAAAGGATGTATTGATGGGCTGACCATGAAGTCTTGGTATGGTCAGGGTTATTTCTGCCTCCTGGAACTGTGACATCCCACCCAATTAACTTTACCTACTGCCTCTAGGTTGAGAGAACCTGTCCAGAGCCACAGCCTTTTACAAAAGGCCAGGTGTCATTATTATTAAAACACTAATCACAAACTGAACTCAGCTAAGTAAAGCCAGGAGACTCACATACTTCAAATGTAAATCTTAAAAGACAATATGGCTTAATGTGAACGCCACTTAGTAACTTAGACTCACTGTCTAGAAAATGGCCAACTGTTTGTCAGTCAGGTGTGAAGACTCAACCTTAGCTTTTAGCCCACAGAAAGCAGTGCAGGATTTCACACAGAGGGACTCAGTGGGGACAGAAAGCATGTGTGTGTGTGGGGGGGGAGGTCACTACCCCCTCACCAAGACCCAATCCTTTCCTTCTGAATCAAACAGAAGCCTATCTTTCCCAGCTCCCTTCAAGTTAAGAGGATCACATGCCTGGTTCTGGCCAATGAAATGAGAGCAGAAGGCTCTTGAGACAAAGACAGTGGAAATCCCAAGGTCAACCTTCACCTTTTCCTGCAGGGACAAACAGCAAAAGAGAAAGCTACTCATTCCAGATGGTTCTAGAAGAGAAGAGGGCTTTCACCAGCCTTCGTCCTTGGGTAACTATGGAATGGAGTCACGCTGGATGACTACCATGAGTGAGGAACAACCCTTTTCTAAAGACACCCTACTGCTTCTCAGACCTCCGCTATGAAGCCTGCCTGCTTTCTTGACCTCTGACTTATAAAGTACACCTGGCCCTCTCCCTCTTCCAACTCCCTCCCCCTGCATCGGCCGAGATCCTCAGCCTGCTGGTCCTGTTGTTTTTGTCTCTCAGAATCCAATATGAAAATATTCTTGCTCTGCTCTTGCAGGTCCCTCTGATATTAAAACTGGCAAACTCATCTTCAACCATAAAAGCCCCACTGTTCTAAAGGTTGTACCGCAATTGGGATTGTAACTGGACCATGGCTTCCCTTTTGGAGTTCTGCTATGCTCTTCAAGAAAGCTATGTCAAACAACACCGGACACAGCTTACTTCATGAATAAAACCTAATAAAACTGTCCTCAAGTTTCCTTCTGGGTCTGTTCTAAAATTCTTTACCTATAAGACAAAGAACCTATAAAAGGGAGCTTATGCTTCCCTGTCTCATGACATTACTCTCAGCAAGAATTTCAACTGACATGGCCACAGTCCTGCTGGACATGTGTTGTTCTGCCTCTCTGCACTGCCAGAAGAATCATCCTTCAGTGAAATGTCCTGGTCACCCAGCACTCCCTGCCTTCCTCGATCTCCACATGCAGCCTCTGGTCTTGATCACTCATGGCTCCTCCCCATATATCACGCCAAATTGGATCCAATCTGCCTCAAAGGGTTTCTGCTGATCCTCCCACACCTGTGCCTTCATCCCTGTCAACAGGTCAAACTGTGGCCCCAGCCTTTCACTAGGTCCCTTTCACCTAAGGATCTTTAATGAGACCGAGTTCTGATCATCATGTGCTGCTTTCCTTAAATCTCTGAGGCTTCCAAAACAAACCTGGCCATGGCACCTACCATATTATCCGTGTATGAGCCTTGCATGGTCACAAGGTTTCTCTCTTTGTTGACACTAAAGCTTCAGGCTGAGACACATAAGACAGTGGTTTTGGAAATTCAAATTTAGCCCCAAATCAGAGATTTCAAACTGTTCACTTTAACATCCAGCCTATATTTCAGATAGCACAGTATGCTGAATTCAATTAAAGGATGTTATGTTCACCCTGACTCTCCTGAAAGTTCAGCTCGCTGTCCACAGACTGCTCTGGAGTTTGGCTCTTAGAGCACCCTCTTGGGCATCTTACATGGAAGAATATAACAGGCCAGAAAGTCCAGTGCTGACCTCAGCAGTCCCCCTGCATCAGGAAAGGTAGCCCCTGGGGAGTAATATTCATTATGCTTAGAAGGATGAAACTGAGGTAGCTAGACAACGAGCAGGAACTGGGAAACACCGGGTTACAGCAGGTTTTATCATAGCACGTGGTACCCACCCTGAGAGCATCCATCACGTCGGGCTGCTCCAGGAGCATAGGGAAGGTGGCCAGCACTGGATGACTAATCAAATCTGAAACACACATCAGGAAGAGTTCAAACTTCATTCACATTTTACTGTATCTGATCTCAGAATATGTATTCAGGTTAAAAGTATTATGCCAATTATTTGCTGATAACACTTTTACACACTTTGACTTCCAGGAGGGTTCAGAGGCTCAAAGCTGTCCCCTTTAATTTTTCTGTGTCTCTACATCTAGGAAGTTCTGAAATGGGGTGTCCAATGAGGGTGGCCATACTGTGTCCTCTGTAGAAGAGCGTGGAAGAAGGTAGAAGGGCAGTTAGAATTCGCTGCATCAAGCCCTCTACAAAGACACCTACATCCACTCACAGGGTCATGGGCACTGCTCTTGCCCTGATTACCTCTCAAAGGCCCTTCCTCTTAAGACTGTCATAGTGGCACCCCAGGAATTTTGAAAGAGACATGTTCAAGCAGTAGCATTTGTTTCTGAAACGCCAAGAGCAGTATGTTCCCCAATCCTGTGCTTCAGTAGAGAACCACAGAGAGAACAGCCTCCTTGCCTCTAGGAACACCAGGAAGCCTGCTTTTGAGCAGTGACCCTGGTGAAGGTTCCAAGTTGTTAACACCAAGGGCACGTGATGGTTGAAGCCCGAGAGTCACTCCCTGGAGTCATGAATATTTCTGTGGACGTTTCTGTGCCTCTTTTGACTTTGTTCTATATTACTGGGGAAGATGCTGGTGTAGACTCCTCTCTAACAGGGAACATAACTGTCCACAGTGTGAGCATCACCGGGCTGCCCTGCTCCTGCTCCATCCATGCCTGCCTGCCCTCAACTTCGATCACGCCAGCATCCATGCATTTTCTTGTCTTGGACCTCCAGGCACATCGGTTACTCTAATCAGAAATGATTCTCTCACACATCTCCCCACGGGTTTAATCCCTTGTCAGGTTTCATCTTTGATATCATCTGCTCATGGAAGCCTTTCTTCTTGCTGCACATCAATTCAGGTCTTCTCGGTGCATGTTCTCTCTGTGAAGTTTCCTTATGACCAATTATTCTAAAAGGCTAAAGGGCGTGTGTTATTTTATTTTGAAGCCTGGTTGCTCCATTAGGGTGGATACAACCATACTTACTTCATTCATCACACAATGGCACAACATCATAGACCCAGCAGGCAACAGGTATCTGGACACACTGATTTCTAGTTTGGGTGATACACAAAAGAATTAGGATGTTTTACTTTGGGGCTAAATTCTTATAGCACGTGCGCTCCTTTTGGTAGTTCATTCATGTATGACAGTTTGTTGATTTTTAAAATTATTTTTAATTTTTTACTTGGAAAAAAGTTTTGAACTCCAAACAAATGACCAAGATTGGGGACATGGTTGAACGGTGAAAGCATATGCCGTACAAATATGAGGACCTGCGTTTGCTCTTTCCAGAACCCATGCAAATGCCAGTGGGGCCTAACAGCCTACCTATATTCCAGTAGAGAGTGGATCCTAGAACTAGCCAGGCGAGCTGTAGGGGAGAGCTCCGGGCTCAGCTGAGGCCCTCCCTCAGTGAATAAGGTAGGGATAAAAAGATGCCGAATACTAAGCTTGGACCTCAACACCCATGTGCATTCATGTGCACCCTTGCACATCCACTACACATACATAAAATTAAAGAGAAATACCAAGGATAAAAACAGTGCATAGAAACTAGAGCACTATTTGATTTACTGACTTGTAACCCACGGACACACTTCAATATTTTAAGAACAGCTATTTGGCATGACTCTGGTTTCTTCCTGAAAAAGATGGCATGCATAAGTCACAGGTGAAAACAGGTGATTCCAAGCCCGAAAAGGAAAGTGTTTCTACCCAGGCTCAGGATCTGAAAGTCCCAGAATGGAAAAGCAGTGGGAAAGAACTGACTACATGTGAGCTCACAAAGCTGCTCCTAAGTGATGTGCTGACGCCAGCACATCTGTAGGCAGGAGGTACAGGCAGGTACAGCTATATACCTTCCAGGGTTACAGCATTAGCACAGGGAACAGCCCAAACTTACCAGCACTTTGTAGGTTCGCCCTGTCTCTCAGAAGCACATCTCCAAGAATTTGTCGGTAAAATATCAGTATATGAGTGCAGCACATACTTCCCACCAAGGTTTCTGGCAGCAGGCTAACAGAAGAGAGGCATTCATTAAACAGACCCTTTCAATCCAACCTACTGGGTTTTTTCTTCTAGGTATGACTTGAACAAACAGTTCCAAGTTTTACTTTATTATTGGAAAAAAGATTTTACAGCTTTTATCACAACTTGGGCACATTAAACCAGAGATAACTGGACTCCCCAGATACACACTTTTATATCTCAGCACTGGGCTGCATGCTTGTGCTTCTACGCTAGCGTACACACCCGTGTTAAATGTCAAATAAAAAGGAAAGTCATTAATGTGTTGTTTTTGAAAGGGACTAGTGAGCTACAAGCTTGAACAAAAGCATGTTGCTGCCAAGCCTGATGTGGTGGAAGAAGAGGAAATGCCAGTTCAGACTGTTCATGGGCTGGGTGGGACACAGGAGGCGGGACAGACCTGAAATGAATCCTGACTTTGCTACTTCCTAGCAGTCAGACGAGGGATTAATTAATCACTCTCTGTGTGCTTTTGTTTCTTTATTTGTTGGATGCCAAGAGTAATACCGAAATTTCAGGTTACTGAAAGGATTAAAATGAAGCAAGTGTAGCATTTAATATAGTGTCTAGTATATAGCAAGGGCTCAAAAAAATTTAATATTAAAGTTTAGATGGTACTAGTTTAAAATAGATTATTACAACTTTGTGGTACAATATGTAAAAAAAATTTCCATGGTAAACACACACACACACATACACACACACACACACACACACACACACACACACACACACAATCTACAGACTATACACAAATGGAAATGGAAAAGTGTCAGTGCAAAAAAAATCAACTAAACAGAAAGGAAGACAATATGAAAGAAAAAAGTTACAAGACATACAGAAAATAAGTAACAAAAATGACGAAATGATGGCACTCCCCATGGGCAACTATATTAAATGTAAGTGGATCAAAACTCCCCAATCAAAATGTATAGATTAGAAGAAAGAATTTTAAAAGTTAAGTTCAACTATGTTATCTATAAGAGGCTTCCTTTAGATGCAGGAAAAACATAATTCAAAGGTTACAAGAAATTAGTCTCAATTTTTATAGTTAACCCTTTATTTTAATATCTAGTGAATTTTAGAAGGGACAATGATCACACAGGTGATGCTCAGGCTTCTGGCTGGTTGGAAGAGGAGATGGGTGTGGCCATTAGGCTGGTGTGCAGGAGCAAAGGAGTCCATGGGTAAGTAGCTTCATGGAATGGAGATGAGCATCCCCAGCCACTCCTTATCCCTGCATTTCTAGGGTGTCTTACCATAGTCACATGAACTATTTGGTTCACTGAGCATGAAAAAATATTGATGTGGTATAAAGTCAAGATAGATTTCATGGACTGACTGCTGAGGACCACTTACAGTGCCCTGATGCCACTATGCTGTGACTCCTAGGGGTATTCTCCACCCGGCTGTGGCCTCTGTGGGCAGTGCTCCATGGTATGCCAAGTACAGGGCTCATGCTGAACCAGTCACTGATTCTGCCAGGGGAAGGGGTGGACCCTTCCTTCCATTGCCCCCTTTTCCTACAGATCTGTCTGCTCCATCTGTCTGGAGGGCATGGGTACTCCTTAGTGTGGGCACTCCTTAGTGTGGGCACTCCTTAGTGTGGGCACTCCTTAGTGTGGGCACTCCTTAGTGTGGGCACTCCTTTCCTTCCACCTCCCTTCTTCATGAGGCAGTGGTGTCTCATTTTTTTTTTCTTAGAAATTTTCTCATTTTTTCCAAACCTAGGATGACCAGAAAGTTCTAAGCTAAAGGCTGAGCCCAAGAAGTGAAAACACACTTTCCTTTAACTCCACCTGGAAATCAGCAAACAGGAACAGAGTGCGGGGAATGAAATGAATGGGTCCAGCAATAACATTCTTACCACACTTTAAATAAGAGTAAACTATAAGTGAAAGAGAGAAAGGGATGGGAAAACACCAAACAGATGAAGGAAAGTAACTTCGTAGGGATTATAGAGACCACTGCTCTGGACCAGTGTTTCCTGACATTCAGGACCCCGAGAGCTTCAACTCAGAACTCTCTCCTCAGGACACAGAAGTATGCCTTGGGTCAGACTGAATCAAGTTAAGCCCCTTTGGAAAATGGCTCCAGGTGGGGGTTGGGGGTGGTCCATGCCTTTAATATCAGCACTCAGGAGGCAGAGGCAGGTGGATCTCTGTGAGTTCAAGGCCAGTCTGGCCTTCATAGGGAGTTCCAGGACAGCCAGAGATACATAGTAGAGATACCCTATCTCAGGAAAAAAAAAAAAAGAAAAAAGAAAGAAAGAAAGAAAGAAAGAAAGAAAGAGAGAGAGAAAAGGAAGAAAGGAAATGGGACAAGTGTTGGTGGAGTTGAACATGGAGTTACTGTCAGGTAACAGCAACCACAAACTGAGGCTATGGGCCCAGGGGGTGCACGGCCCTTCCTTGTTCAAAGAAACTGGTTCAAGAAGTGGGACTTAGCCGGGTGGTGGTGGTGGTGCATGCCTTTAATCCAAACACTCAGGGGCCAGAGGCAGGCAGATCTCTGAGTTCAAGGCCAGCCTGATCTACAGAGCAAGCTGCAAGACAGCCAGGGCTGTTACACAGAGAAACTCTGTTTCGAGAACCCAGAAGAAGTGGGTCTGCACTTTGTATCTTCATGTCTTCTGATATACAAATGATACATACCTAGGGCCTATGCAAAACTGCTGGATGGGTGAGGGGCCATAAGCAAGCTGGAGCTGGGTCTTAGGGGAAAATGGGCATCAGTGAAAATTCGGACTGGGCTTCTTGCCAGGGGCTCTGCCTACACTGTTATATGCGTCTTGGCATAATGGAGCATCTCTCGCCACTGAGTAAAACAGAACTGTACTTAAACAGGGATGAAGCTGGTCAGCAGGGGAAGGTGGGGCTAGAAGTGGGATATACCTTTGAAAGGGGAGAATAATGTGGAAGGTGTCATACCCTTCTGGCACCCATGGAGAGTGGCTTGTTAGGGCAGTGAGGATGCTGAACAGGACAACCCTGCCTGTCTTCCCTTCCCTGGTGTGGAAGCTCGGAGAACTGTGTGTAAAGCTCACATGCTGGTGCCCAGTCTCTCACTTTGAACCCACAGCACAAGTCTCACAGCCCATAATCCTCTGGGCCCAGACAGTCCATGCATGCATGGCCTGGTTTCCATGAGAGCCAGCCAGTGCTTGGCTCACACCCACAGGGTGCTCAAAGTAGAATGGCAATTTCCAGACACAGCTCAAGTCTGTGGGTCCACACAGCAGACAGGCAGGAGAGGCTGGGGACAGCGGGAGTGAAATCTCTGAGAAGCACAAGAGGACACACAAGCAGGAAGAGCTCTACTTGGAAATCACGTCACACATCTGTTTCTGTGCCTACTGTGAGGCGCACACTGTAAGGTGGGTCCCTGACATCTGGGGGGCAGGGACTAAGGACTCTTGCTCATGACCCCACAACACAGGGCAGTGTTCGGCACTTCAGACAGATGGTTGCCTTCCCGACCTCACAGGCCAGTTTGATCCTGAGACAGTAAAGTGTATCTGAGAAGCAGAATTTGAGCCAAGGAAGCAGCATTAACAGCTGGAGTCTGGCCGCAGCTGAGCAGTGGGCAGCAGCAATAAGAAGGATGAAGACAGACAGTTCTCTTACAAAGGCTGCTACTGTGAGGCTTTTGTTTTCTTCACCTTGAAAAGGAACAATTTTTCAAATAAGACTGGCCAAAAGTAGGGGAGGGTGGATTAGAGGCTCTATGGATATCTAAGGAGGAAAAAATAAAAGAAAGCCAAGAGTAACTAAGACCCACGAACATATTATTAATGGTTGCTGACAGACTGAACTGTAAGTATACCTCACATTTCAGCAGGAGGCTAGAACAAGGGCTGTCTGGACTGACAGCCCAACCTGGGCTGAAGACAGCTACGCTCGAGGGGCAGACCAAGCCTCCTTTCACTTCCCTACTTCATTACAAATTTGAAAACCATACCATTCACTGGTTGTGTGTGTGGGTATGTGCATGCCATAGCATGTACGCAGGGAAAAGAAGACCACCTTTAGGAGTTGTTTCTCTCCTTCACCTCGTAGACCCTGGGAATCAAGCTCAGATGGTCAGACTTAGCAGCAAGCACCTTGACCTGTGAGCCATCTTTCTGGCACCTCTTCCCCACCTCCTGTTGACTGGTGAGCAGAAAGCAGGTCCTGGCAGGGTGGCCCTCTGCAGCAGGCTCCGCCCTATATGTATTTTTCCCTTCCCCTGGCTCCCTATGTGCCCCACAGTCACACCCCTTCGGCCCTTCAAGGCCTATTTAAATTCCCTGATCTTACCAGCTAACACATATGCTCATTTGAACAAACCCTGGAACGGCATTTACATTTACCTATGCAGAAAATGATTACACTAGCACATACAGCGAGCACCACTATGTTTGGGTGTGTGTCACACATTATAAATATAGGCTAATGGTTTTTATATGCTTCCTTTTATTAAGTCTTATTGCAGCTTTGTAGGGCTGACATTGTTTTAAAGTTTGGGATCCTGGGAGAGATGCTTACATGACTACAGGGCACTGAGTGAGGCATTGGCAGATCTGAGATACATATCACTCATGTAAAATCATCACCCCAAGGAAATTCAAGTTAAAACAACAGGGGTAAACATTTCTCACATCAGAATGGTCCATCCAAAAAAAAAAAAAAGATAATATCGACTGCTGTCAAGAATGCCCAGTAACTGAAACGGATGCGTTGCTAGGCAATGTAAACGGCACAGTCATATGGACAACAGTCTGGCAGCTTCTTATCAAGTTAAGGCGACACAATATGAGCTAGTAACTCCATTCCTAGGCATTTGTGCCATCAAGGAATGTAGACAGATGCACTGTATGTAAACATTATATGCAAGTATTTGGGGAAGTTTGACCCCTGACTGATCAGATCTAGAAACACCATTTAGAATGAAAAGGACCAAGTTACCAACACACCCACAGCCGGGCTGAGCCTCCAGTGCATTTTGCTGAGTGAAAGAAACCAGACTCCGAGTCTACACAGTACCATTCATGACAGTCTGGAAAAGAGAGGTGTCAAGGAAGAAGACATATGAGTGGCTGCTTCGGCTGGGGCTGGGGCGCCCATCGACATGAGAGAGCTTTTTTCAATGAGAGAATGAGAATGCAGGGACTATTACACCATCATGTACATTTGTCAAGACTTGAGAACTGCTTGATCAAAAGGGAATTTTACTACACATTAATTAGTCTTCTTAACCCTGACATGGAAAAGCAGGTCCCTTAGGTTAGGGCTGGAGAATGGCTCAGAGGTTAAGCGCACTGGCTGCTCTTCCAGAGGTCCTGAGTTCAATTCCCAGCAACCAGACAGTGTCTCAAAACCATCTACAATGAGATCTGGTGCCCTCTTCTGGTGTGCAGGAATACATGCAGGCAGAACACTATATACATAAATTTTAAAAAAATCTTAAAAAAAAGACATTATGCTTCATTAAAAAAATACAACTTAGGTGTATATATGTGTGTATCACACTTGTGCAGGCACCCAGGGGAGCCCCTGGAGATGGAGTTATGGATGGCTGTGAGCTGCCTGACATGGGTGCTGGGAAACAAACCCAGGTCCTCTGCAAGAGCAGCCAGTGCTCTTAACCACTGAGCCGTCTCCCCTGGCCTTACATCTACCCTTTGAGCTAACTGGAGAAGAAGTGAATCGAAGCTTTATTACTACTCTATTGCCTGTATGGATTTCAGCTGAGTACTCAAAGACACAAAGAGCAACTGATGAAAGTCAGGCAAGAGGCCCCCACCCCAGTTATGCCCGAGAGAGTCAGGCCAGCCACTCACCTGAGCATGGCCCTGGACCTCCTGTTCAGAGACCGCAGCTTCACCAGCAGCTGAGGCTGCCTCCGCATGCTTATCATCTGACGGAAAACACTGCCCTGGGCTACGAAGACATCAGGAACGTGGAGACAGAGCTTAAGTGCCTGGGACAGTGTTCATTTAAACAAGTATTCCATGACAATCTTATAGCCAGTGGTGCTGGATTGCATGAAAGGCAGTGGTCACCCACCCAGCTTCTGTGAGCCTGTCTTGACATGAATGCCTATGTGTCTCGAGAGGGTACCTCACAGGCCACTGTGATGGGTGCTCTGTGACATGAAGAAAGGGAGCTGACAAAACACACCTGGCTCCAGGTAAACCCAACAGATCCACAGACTCCAAAGCCCTGTCTCTTCTCAAAGGTGGGACCCTGCACTGTGGGGCAGTGGCAAGGGTCAGGAGCACCAAGCCAGGACCAAGATGGTGGAGGAGTGCCAAGGTACTGCATGTCTGTGGACTCACACTCTATGAGGAAGGACCATATCTATCTGTCTTACTGTCCATTTTCCTGCTTCTCCAGCACACTGCTGGGTGGATGGTATTAAGGGCACTCAGTTTCTTTTGGAGGGCAACCTGACATGCATTCAAATATCCTTTGAATTAGCTTTTCCTTCTCATTCTATATTTGTCACAAGTATTATGCTGGCAGTTTTATGTCAACTTGACACAAGCTAGAGTCATCTGAGAGATGGGAACCTCAGTTGAGAAAATGTCTCCATAAGATCAGGTTGTAGTTGGGCAGTGGTGGCGCACGCCTTTAATCTCAGCACTTGGGAGGCAGAGACAGGCGGATCTCTGTGAGTTCGAGACCAGTCGGTCTACAGACTGAGTTCCAGGAAAGGCTCCAAAGCTACAGAGAGACCTGGTCTCGACAAAACCAAAAAATCAAAAACCAAAAACCAAACAAAACAAAAGGTCAGGTTGCAGGCAAGCCTATATGGCATTTTCTTAATCAGTGATTGATGGGGGAAGGTCCAGCCCATTGTGGGTGGGGCTACCCCTGGGCTGGTGGTCCTGAGTTTTATAAGAAAGCAGGCTGAGCATGCCATGAGAAGCAAGCCAGTAGGCAACAGGCTCCTGCCCTGTTTGAGTCCTGCCCTGACTTCCTTCCATGATGGACTACTGTGGTGGTTTCAGAGAAAATGGCCCCCAAAGAGAGTGGCACTATTGGGAAGTGTGGCTTGCTGGAAAAGTTGCATCCTTGTTGGAGGAAGTGTGTCACTGGGGGGGTGGGTTCTGAGGTCTCCTATGCTTAAGCTATGCCCAGTGTGATAGATCACTTCCTATTGTCTGTGGATCAAGAGGTAGAACTCTCAGCTCTTTTCCAGCACCATGTCTGCCTGCACACCACCATGCTTCCCGCCATGATGATAATGGACTAAACCTCTGAACTATAAGCCAGCCCCAATTAAATGTTTCCCTTTGTAAGAGTCGCCGTGGTCATGGTGTCTCTTCACAGCAATAGAAACCCCAACTAAGCCAAGTATCAATCCAGTGTCCAACAAAAAGGAGCTGAGACAGGTCCCCATTCTCCACAGCTGCCTACCTTAGAGTCTCAGACGTGTTAACAAAAACCAAACACTTCAGATGAAAGTGGCTTAATTTCCATACTAGTGACACATTAAGGTTTTGATTCCAAGTGGAGAGCATCTCAGGAGGACACAGTTGCATTCTCGCTCTCCACTGCTTGCTTCCTCTTTAAGGAAGGGAGGGTGATGCAGTTTGGATTGAGATGTCACTCAAAGGCCTATGAGGGCTGGAGAGATGCTCAGTGGTTAAGAGCACTTGCTGCTCTTGCGGGGGACCCAGGTTCAGTTCCCAGCACCCACATAGTGCCTCACAACCATCTGTAACTGCAGTTCCAGGGCATCTGACACCCTCTTCTTACCTCCACAGGCACCAAGCATGCATGTGGTGCAGACATACACACACACACACACACACAAAACAAATATCTTTTTTAAAAAAGAAAAAAAAAGACTTGTAAAGAAGAGGTGGTGGGACCTTTTGAGGGTGGGGCCTTCAGGGACATCTTTAGGCCACTGGGGCTGTGTCTGTGAAGGAGACATAGGGACCCTTGCCCTTCTGCTCTCCACTTCCCAGCCATCACAGGTGAAAGACTTCTTCACCACACACTTGACCCTGACGCTCTTTGCTAACACAGCCCCAAAGCAATAGGGCAGAGTGACCACAGACTAAACCCTGTGGAAGTGTGGATCCAAATAACCCCGCCCTCCTTTAACTTGCTTACGGCAGGGTCATGGTGCTAAGAAGCCCCTGACAGAGGGTTACACATGGGCTGTACCTCTTCTGGACACTGAAGGGTCCACTTCAACGCCTTTTTCGTAAGGAGTGCCGCCATTCAAGAAGAGTTCATACGTTCTGCAAAAGAACAGCATGCGTGATGGGTCCACGTCATGGGCATCTGTGAACTAGACTCAGCCAGGATACTTTTCAGCACAAAGGTATTCATGGGCACTTTATTCAACTCACTGGCAAATGAGAATCAAGGTGCTCACTCTTTTGTGAGTAGCATCTCGACAGACGCCCTCCTCATCACTAACTGCAGAAACTGTGGTTTTCCATGTGAAGAGGAAGGTTCTGACGTCACTAAAATGATTTGACTTTAGTGATTTATGCCAAGAAGTAATGGCTCTTGTTTCTCAAATGTATTGAGTCATTATGTGCAATAAAGTCATTATGAGTTTCTACATATTCCCCACACTTCCCTCCCTCTCTCTTGCTAGGTAAGCACTGGCTCTGAGTTGTTGCCCCCTGGGTCCCATGTGCTTCTCTTTTATGGAAGTGAAGCGAAAAGTTATTCCCCACTCTGCTCCTTGGAGCAGTTTACCTGGAACCACCCACACAGTGTAAATGAATAAAAGTGGAGTCACACTGGTCACATCATTCCACAATTTCCTTCACACGACATACACTGGAGGGGATTAAAAAAAGCTGTGACTCCACTTCTGGAAAGGTGGACATGTGCATTTCCTTATCTCCTCTACCAAGTGCAATATAACCCTAAGCCATATTGTAATGTAATTTATAGATACTAAGTATAACATACATTTTTAAAAAATTGTAAGAAATCAGGGTTCCATAACAACCCAGTGGTAACAAATGCCCTCTCCTTCCTGCTAGGGTGATGTCAGATATAACCAGTGGCCAGGACTCTTAACTCTGCCCACTGGTGAGAAAGAAGGGCACAAGGGAAGTGTTGTATAAAGTAATCCTCACACGAGGCTTTGAGACAGGAAATAATCTCCAGATTGAAGAGGGAGGAAACTGAGACCTGGAGATGCTACGGAACAATCACCCGGGAAGAGCTGGGTCTAAAGCTCTGGACGGTCCAACTTCCAATCAGAGTCCCAATCCTGGTCTGTCCCTCTGTCTGCCCACTTGTATCCTTCCTGAAAGCTTACTGCTTATGTCCTTGACTCAAGTCTTCATTTCTCCACTTTAAAGTTGAGATTATCTATTTTCTTGTTGGTTTATGAGACAGGGAGACAATCCCCTCACCCTTGGGTGTGAGCACAGGTACTGGCCCAGTCTGCTTTTGCTCTTATGGCTTCAATGTGTTTACAGTTGTGGGAAGGCAGAGGACTGCAGACCCAGCCTTCTGAAGAATGCCAGGCTCTACTTCCAGCATGGTGTGTGCGGTGACACACCACAAGGACTACAGACTGAATGCTCTCAGCAGGCAGCCATGCAAGTGTCTCACTAGGGTGAGGAGGCTGTGTACTGTTTTCCCATGCTCCCTCAAACACTAGGATCAATATGAAAGGCCCTCTTCCCAAAACTCACTGAAATAGTAACAGAATAACCCTGAGGAAGATAGTCCCTAGGAATTTTCTACGAAGTTGCCCGTTTGTGAGGAATAAGAAGCCCACTTACTTTGCTGGAATAGGAACTCCGCTGGCATCGAAAAGCTTAAGAAACACCCAGCCACAGCTTAACTCTCCTCTCTCACCAGTAGACTATGAAATAAAACAGGCACACAGAAGAGTGTCATAAGCGCATAATAACACGCCAAGCCCTCTGGAAGGAGCACAGCTAACACTCACTCTAAGGACTAAGCTGCCCCTGAAAGAAAGTAAGATACAACATACCAGGGCTCCATTTCCCCTGCAGGTCAGATATTAAAAGTGGTACTTCAAATGACAATCCTGCTTTGTCACAGCTGCTTTGAAAGGTCCCTTAAACCCGATTCTGAGGTAACAGTTGCTACTAGGTCTCCAGTGCTATACACAGTTTGGGAACAATATCAAATCACAGGATACTACATGACATTTTGAAGCTTTGTTTTGCAGGGGGATGGAATATAGGAATCAATAACTCAAGGATCCCCTGTGGAATATTCCTTTACACTGTGTGAATATATGTTGCTGTGATTGGTTTAATAAATAAGCCGATTGGCCAATAGCTGGACAGGATAAGGTTAGTGGGGAGAACCAAACTAAGGACACTGGGAAGAAGAAGGGCAGAGTCAGGGGAGTCACTAACCAGACATAAAGGAAGCAGGATATGTAAAAAATGAGGTAACAAGCCATGAGCCACGTGGTAGAACTTAGATGAGAAATATGGGTTAATTTAAGTTGTAAAAGCTAGTTAGTAATAAGCCTGAGCTATCAGCTAAGCATTTAAAATTAATAGTAAGCCCCTGAGTGGTTATTTGGGAAGCGGCTGCTGAGACACAGAGAAACTCTGCCTATAAACCCCTTGCTAGGAAGCTCAGCCATCCTGCCAATTGCCAGGGACCACTGAAGCTCACTTGGCTCCTCTCATGTCCTACCCATCTGTCTTCAAGATGTACAGGACGATGCAGTAAATTAACATGATCTTCCTGTGACAGCTCCCTGTGCAGCTGTCAAATTTATGTGCTACACCTCTCAAGCTATGCCCAGAATACGGACACATGCAGTCACTAGTGAGGGTGCACACCAGTGGGCTTAGTATTCTCATAACATTAAAGCACACTTAGCATGTTCCCCTGGCCACCCTCTCAAGTCCCTGAGTGAGAACTGTGACCTACAAAGTTAAGTGGACTCAGCTCTGGAAGACAGAGGTAACTGAACCCCCCATTCCCCAGAATGCCCTCAGGACTTTTGAATTACCTCTGGAAAGTCCCATACTTTATGAGTTTTTGTTCTTTAAAAGCAACTGGGGCTCAATGATGCTATAAATGCCAACAAATACCCCTTTGCTGCCTTAAATACCACTTAGCAGTACCACATAAAAATCAAGAACCAGGGCAGTAAGAAGGCTCAGTGAGTCAAGGTGTCTGTTGCCAAACATGACAACTAGAGTTTGATACTTGAAACCACACGGTCAAAGGAGAGAGTTGACCCTACAACTGTTCTCTGACTGCCATACTGTGCCCAGGAATAAATGTAATACTTTTTTAAAAATGAGAATCATCATCACTCTGGTTCCTTCATAGTTCAATTTCTGCTACACAGAAATCCTCCACCGTGGTTTAAGTGTGAATGTGCCCCCAGGCATGTGTGTTTGAATACCTGGTCCCCACCTGGTGGTGTTGTTTGGGATTTGGGGTGTAGAACCTTTAGGAGGTGGACTGTGTGAGAGGAAGTGGGTCACTGGGGTAGGCCTTGAGGTTTCTAGTCCAGTCCCACTTCCTGTTCATGGTTTGCCTCCCTCTGCTGCCTGGCATGCCTTTTCTGCCGCAATGGAATGAGTCCTGAGAACTGTAAGCCAGAATAAACTCTTCCCCTAAGTTGCTTTTGTCAAGGCATTTTACCACAGCAACAGAAGAGCAGCGAACACAGCATCTATTATTTTGCTTATAAATCAGACACGTTTCTAATTGTTCCCCTTTGATGCACCAGAACAGTTTGTCTTTCAACTTTGACATACATTGCGAATGTAAGAAATTCCAAGTTCAAATAATATCCCAAGGTCTGGAGTTGAGGAATTGGACCTGATGAAACAGTCACCATCGAGCAAGCATGGCAAGATGCCAGTGACCTAGAAGGATAAGGAGACCAAAGTTACTGACAAAAGTGAAGAGTGGGCCAGGCTTCCAGCCTCAGCCATCCACAGAGGGCTCTTGCCTTTGCACTGTAACCCATGGCGATGGGGGCCATGGAGATGGGGGCCATGGCGATGGGGGCCATGGCGATGGCTCAGTGAGTGCAGGGCTTGTTGTTGGCCTGAAGACTTGCGTTTGCTCTCTGGACCCACAGGGTAGAAGTACAGCACTGACTCCTCAAGCTGCCTCTGACCTTCACTTACATTGTGTCATCCATGCTCACATGGATGTGCTAAAATAGACAAATGTAAAACAAACAAACAAACACACTTTCTTGAAAGTAGATGGACCAGATTCACATGTCAACGATTAGAAGTAGAAACATTTAGCTTCTCTGTTGACAGGGAAATTACCTTCAACTTTCTTAATTTTTTGCTAAGAACAGGCAAAGAAGCAAGCAACTATAAGTCAGTCCCCAGTCCTGCATGTTTTATTTACACTAACTACTGCTGTTTGTAAGCAAAACTAAAGTCAAAGACCAACGCACACTTGTCCTGATTCCTGCCTTACAGACATCCCATTCCCTTTGTTCAATCCATTCCATCTCCCCGGACTGGAGAGATAACCTCCTTTCCTGCCTAGAAAGCCCTACCCATTCCCCAAGGTTTACTTTCCCTTGTTCAAAATCTTCCTTGGGCCTAAGGAACGATCCCTCCTCTTCTCTCACCACCATGCTTCCAACATCCTTGGAGCCTCATGAGCACTGTGCTCTACCTGAATGGTACACAGAACCCAACTCACAGGCAGCACCGAGGACTAAATACCACAGTGTATGTGGCCTGTCCATGGCCAGTGTCCACCAGTAGTGGATATTTTAGCTATTCACAGATGTGTATGTATGTACATGCAAACTCCACATGACTAGAGCATTCAAGAAGCTCCCTCCTCCCTCCTCCCTCCTCCCAGCAGCTCCTCCTCACACCCTGGGAAAACAGAAAATCCTACCCTAACTGCACATTCAAGTGACAGGCAGCAAACTGTGCAGGTCTGAGCCAAGAGACCAGCAGTGCTCCCTGGAGGCAGGTGTGAGGGGAACCAAGGCTTTGAGGAGTTGTGCCACAGACAAGGACGCATGCCACATCAGGAGAGGTGGCTGAGCCTCCAGCACAGCCTGTGTCCTCTCCCTGACCCTCGTGTTCAGACCTGACGCAGTAAGAGGAAGGGAAATGAAGGGTTCTAGATTGCCGTGGAACAATGGAGTCAGTTGTGGGAGGGCAGTGAATGCTAAAATAATGAGTCCTTGGAGGGAGGAAAAAAGTAAACCACAAATAATACTGTAAAAAGAACAAGAAGAAATCATTGACTCACTAGCGTCTGTGTAAACTGACTCAGTGGCTCGAAGCCCTAACCTCACCCCAGCCTGACAGGATCTGGGTGTAATGCACTAGACCCAGAGGTGCTGTCTCGGATTTTTATCTGAGGAAAATACAGGAGCCATTAGCACAGTTGGGAGATTTCATTTTTGAAAAATATCCCAATCCTAATCTTATGTTCTTGCTTTCTGCTCCATCAAGGAACATTTCCTTAAACTGAGAGAGGTGACTCACAGAAGCCCCAGCTTCAGTGATTCAGGGGCCCCAGGGATTTTTGCCCAAATCATCAGAGAACAATAAAGATTTCCACTTGACCCTATGCACCGCATGCTCCATCGCCACACTTGGGGAGCCTCGGGCTGGATCATACACTCCACAGGTGAAGAAACCCACTCAGCAGATGACTTACCTGGGGAGAAAAGGTCCACGTTTTGGGCTTTTTAGGCTGCCAGACTGCTCGGACCGTATGGATGTTGCTCAGAACCTGAAACAAAATTTTCTCATTGGAAACCTCACTGTAGGAGCCCTTGAGACACCCACACTTTTGAGTCCCACGGCATCAACAATGGCTGCACTGGACAGCACCCATGTGTGACCTCTCTCTCTACACACACACACACACACACACACATACACACACACACACACCCGTGTATATAGGACAAAGAAAACAGAAGAACAAAAGATTAGAAGGAAGAGAAAACCAAGCACACAGCTGAGGGCTGAGGGTGGGGAGCCCAGTGCAGAGCGTGTGTTTAGCACATATGAGGTACTGAACTCCATTTCTACCAACAAGAGAAGATCAGCAAAGATGAAGCATCCAGCTGAAAGCCTGAGGCCCCTCTCCAGCATCTGCATGCTGCCTTGGGCCCTTTAGTGAACTGCTCAGAGAGTCCGGCAGTGTGGGGAGGCTGTCTCTCCCAGGGCCATGTCCTTGCTTGGTATTAACAGCAGCGCTTCTTAGTTTTGGCAGATTTATTGTGGAAGAATTCAAGTAAACAGTGTGAGGATATGCATTCCTACTATATACACCTATAACATGAAATCTGTTATAAATCAGTTTCATGAGTTAATGTCTATGCTTTTGGTGTACGTTTTATTATTTTGATGTATTAGTAAAAAAAAAAAATCAGACTTCAAACTGAAGCATGTTGTAGTGGTGTGCATCTGCAATCCCAGCAGAAGCAAGAGGATGAATTCCAGGCTAGCCTGGGGAGGACGCCGTCCCAAACAAACAAACACACACACACACACACACACACACACACACACACACACACACACACACAAAGCCAGGCTCCTAGTTCTTCTGAGAGGCCAGACTGGGAGTGTGTATCTGGGACTGTCTCCAAAACAAGCAAGCAAACAAACAAACAAAATAAAAGGCAGTTCTTCTCCTTTGGGTCACCAGTGGTCACCAGTGACACCTACTGGCAGGGGTTCTGTACACAAGTGTGGAAATGAGGATCACTACTATACATTCCAAGTTCAACTGAAGGATGACCTCATCCACCGCATGTGCAAGTCTAAGACCTCCTGCCTGTTAACACTCTGCCCCGCCCCCATCTAGTCCACACATTTGGTGGACTCCTGCCTCTTGGTCTACCTCTGCAGTACCCTCCTTCTCCGTTGTTAGCATCACCCCTCGCCAAGCCCACCTCCGTAGCACCCCTGTGCTCCGAGTACAGTCCTAAGTGCTTCAGTCCTCACACAACCCCTGAGGATGGTGTGAGCAAGGTCACATCATTTGCTCAAGGTCTCCTGCCAGCAAATGGTGGAGCTGGTTCATCGGAAGTGAGCTGGCTCCACATTTTGTTCACTTGACAATGCCAGTTAGCTGTCCTGACCACCAAATACTGCAGGATTTCTCTACTTATCTTTCTGCTACTGCTGTTTATAGCGGGTACGTTTCTCACTGCTGGGACAAAATAACCGAATACAGAAACGGAAGGAAGGCAGGGTTCATTGGCTCACTGCTTGGGAGTGCACCCTACCATGCAGGGAGTTTGGTGGTAAGAAAGTGCCTCTAGATGTGGCTGCAGAGCTCCAGGCAGCTGGTCACACTGACCTCAGCCAGGGAACAGAGAGAGCCCAGTGCAGCTGCTCAGCTCACCTTCCCTTCCCTTTCACTTAGCCTGCAACCTCAGTCTACGGAATGTACCACGCCCATTCTGCACGGGTCTTCCCCCAGGGGCTGAACTCACTCTTCTACTCCTCGGTTTCTATGATAAGTTGGTAGCTTGGACCACTGGCTTGGAGTCTTTACTCTTCCCAGTATTTGCAGTTAAAGCTACAAGTCTCTATCTAGGTGCTAAGAATTTTCTCATAAAAGATGTATTTGTTTTACAAAGAACCATGCAGACTTTCTTTGGTACTGGGTGAAGAACAGTCTCCAGAATCAGGGAGGGAAAGAGCAGGAAGCTTTGTATAGACATGACAATGCTTTGTTTTCTTAGTGTTGGGTACACCACTGTACATATTTATCAAAAATGCAGTACTGTAGTTAACACCTGAGCTGAGTATAACAGTAAGAGATAAGCATTAGTACCTCAGAGATATTAGCTCAGATACATTGTCTGTGATGTACCAATATCACACTCAATAACTCAAAGAACCACGAGTTAAATTACATAATCAGAACCAGTGTGGGTACATACAGACATGTGTATATATAACGGGGGGGGGCAGTAGTTGCTTAATATGTACATACTGTGTGTGTGTGTGTATATATATATATAATACATGGTATTAATAAAATCCTTTCTCCTTATCCTGGGGTGACTTGACTTAGCTCCCAGTAGACTTAGTTCTTACCTTATTGCCATCAAACAGACAGAGGCGCACATGTCTGCTGAGAACCTGTATGCTTGTTCCTGGGAGAGGAATCATTTTACAGCTCCAGAGGGTCAGAACCAAAGAAACAAGACTTGGTCTTGACATAATCTGAAAGGAAAATTAAGCACAAAATTTATTATTATTATTATTTATAATAAAATCCATTTTACAAAACACCTTTTATAAATACAGCTTAAGAAAATAAACACAAAGCTGAGTGTAGCAATTCACTCTGGAAATCTCTGCACTTAGGAGGTGAAGGAGAAAGATTGGGAGTTCAAGGGCAGCCTGGGCTACATGAGACCCTGTTTTAAAAACAAGCAAGCGAAGGAATAAAAAGAAAATTATAGACTTAAAAAACCCAAGAATTTTACACAAACATATACACAATTTTCAGTGAAGTACACTTAAAATAAAAAAGTCATTGCCCTCCTCCCTGCACCAAGGCTGAGCAAAGTGTCTCAGCATAGGCCCTAGGTTCCAAACAGCCAGCTCATGCACCACTGCCTCAACTGAATGTACCAGGCTGGGCTGACTCCCCAGGGGAGACCTCGCCTTGGAGGAGGCGGGAATGGGGGGTGGATTGGGGGGGAAGGCTGGGGGGGTGGGAGGAGGGAGGACAGGGGAATCCGTGGCTGATATGTAAAATGACTAGAAAATCTTCCTTATATAAAATAAAAACAAAAACATTTTCATACAGCTGTATTTGAAAGTTGCATTTTTCTCAATTACTTACAAACTTCTATGAAAAGGACATGCAGAACTCACAGGGAAAATAAATGATTCGACTATGGAATCACTGTACTCTAGGAATATAGTCATTCCTATAAGATGTGTGTAAACATGGACAGCTACTACAGCGTAGCACCAGGGCATGACATTAGTGTCACCCAGCTCAATCCTTCTTTGTTTGGATTCTGTTATGATTTGATAAAAAGCCCTAATATTCTGTACCACTCCTCCCACATCCTGATCACATACATGGTGCTTCGATTCTTCCCCTTAGGAAGAATCGACAAAACAATGAAGGAAAGAGAAAAACAATGAAGAGAAATAGCTGCTGGGAAGGAGTGTGCCCGCTCCAATTCTGGACGGTGCCACACCAGGCAGTTGGCAGAAGAAAGCAGACCACGAGGAGCAAGCCAGGAAGCAGCACTCTTCCGAGCACCTTCTTCAGTTCCTGCCTCCAGGTTCCTGCCTCGAGTTCCTGCCCTGACCTCCCTCAGTGCTGGGGTGTGATCTGAGAGTTGTAAGAAGAAATACACCCTTCCTCCCCAAGTTGCTTCTGTTCATGGTGTTTCAACACAGCAATAGAAACCCTACTTAGGACAACCCCTCTCTGAGGTTATAAAAACTAAACAATTGCTGGGGTTGGGGGAGGCTTGTTGGCATAGTTGCCTATGAGTTGTAGGTTGGTGGAGGGGGTGGGCAACACCACCCAATGGAGCTTTCATTAAGTCGTCACCCACGCTGGGTGTGGCTTTTCAGTGACAGCTACACAAGTCACCCATGCTCCTGTAAGTGACCCCATAGCTGACTGGTTCGCACTGAACTCCACAGAATTATTTCTTTGGTTTGTCATGGTCCTCTTTATCTGGGATGAACAGAAATATCTCCCCAGTAAAATCACACAACAGAGATACTTCACCAAACTCTTAACACTAACATTTATTGAGTTCTTATGTGCCAAGCATTGTTCTTTATCATTCAATTCCCATGATAACGCTGTGTTGAAAGAATTATTGTTATTATTATTATTATTAATCACTCCCTTTGAAAAAATTGAGGTAAAGAATGATTAAGATAGAGAGAGGGATGGAGAGATGGTTCAGTGGTTAAAAGCACCAGCTGATCTTCTAGACACCTGGGTTAGATTCCCAGCACCCACAGAGTGGTTCATGACCATCTGTTACTCTAGTTCCAGGGGACCCAACTTCCACTTTGGGCCTCTGCAGGCACCAAGCAGACATGTGGTACACAGACATACATACATGAAGTCAAAACACCCATGCACATAAAAAATTATATAAAATTTCTTTTTTCAGAAAAAAAGAAGGAACAGCCAGAGCTACATGGTGAGACCTTGTCTCAAAAAAAAAATGATTAAGATATAAACTTAGATCTAACACAAGACCCAGCAATACCACTCTTGGGCATATACCCAAAGGATGCTCAATCACACCACAATACCACAAGAACACTTGTTCAACTATGTTCATAGCAGCTTTGTTTGTAACAGTCAGAACCTGGAAACAACCTAGATGTCCCTCAACCACGGAATGGAGAAAGAAAATGTGGTACATTTACACAATGGAGTATTACTCAGCTGTTAAAAATGAGGACACCAGGAAATTTGCAGGCAAATGGATGGAACTAGAAAAAAATCATTCTGAGGCAACCCAGACCCAGAAAGACAAACATGGTATGTACTCACTCATAAGTGGATATTAGCTGTAAAATAAAGAATAACTATGCTACAATCCATAGACCCAGAGAGACTAGGTAACAAGAAGGGTTCATGGGGGGATACCCTAATCTCCCTGAAAAGGAAAAATAGAAGATATTTAATGAGTGGACTGAGGGTGAGTGGGTGATGGGGACATGAGTGATCAGGTTGGGGGGCACAGAGGTGGAGAGTGCTGAGGGGGAGTTCTGGGGGGCATTTCGGGTCTAGTAGAAGAAGCCTGGTGCAGGGGAACCTCCCAGGAGTCTATGGGGAGGACCCCAGCTTAGACTCCTAGCAGTAATAGATAAGTAGCCTGAACTGGCCACCTCCTGTGACCAGACTGATGCCTGGCCCAACTGTCATCAGAGAGGCTTCACCCAGCAACTGATGGAAACAGATGCAGACCACAGCTAAACATTAGGCAGAGCTCGGGGATCCTGCAGAAGAGGATTGTAGGAGGCAGAGAAGTCAAGGCCACCACAAGGAAACCCACAGAATCAACTAACCTGGGCTCATAGGGTCTCACAGACACTGAACCAACAACCAGGGAGCCTGCATGGGACTGACCTAGGCCCTCTGCCTATATGTTACAGTTGTGTCCTCTTGTGGGACTCCTAATAGTGGGAGCAGGGGCTGTCATCTCCAACTCTTTTATAGGCCTTTGGGACCCTACTCCTCATGCTGGGTCCCCTTGTCCAGCCTTAATACATGGGGAGGTGCTTAGTCTTACTGCAACTTGATATGCCATGTTTTGTTGATACTCATGGGAGACCTGCCCTTTCCTGAACAGAAACAGAGGAGGAGTGGATTGGAGGATGAGAACAGAGGGGAGGTGTTGGGGTAGGGACTGGGAGAAGAGGGGAGGGGAAACCAGCAGGGATGTAAAATAAATAAATAAATTTGTTTTAAAAATATATAAACTTAGAATTACTTCTTTTTTTTTTTTTTTAAAGATTTATTTATTGTGTATTATGTATACAGTGTTCTGCCTCTGTGCCAGATCTCATTACAGATGGTTGTAAGCCACCATGTGGTTGCTGGGAATTGAACTCAGGACCTCTGGAAGAGCAGCCAGTGCTCTTAACCACTGAGCCATCTCTCCAGCCTGAATTACTTCTTTTGTAATGAGAGAAGAACAGCAGAAAAGAGAGGAAGATAAAGTTGAGGTACAGAGATCAAATTATAAAGTATCTTTCGGAAACACAGAGTGTATTCTCTGCAATGGATTTGTCAGTTTCCGTGTTACATGCTGTTTACATCCTTGTCACAGGGCAGACGCTGGCACTCCCATCTGATCAACAGAAAGCACACCTACCGTGCCTGCCTTAGCATCCCACAGTAGATCTCTGAAGGCCAGCTGCGATGTTGTGAGCTCTGGCTGTAAGAAGTAGCTTGCTCGAAACCGGTTCCCTGCTAAAACAACATCCCCTTTATTTTCTTACAAAGAGAAATGAAAGTCAAAATCTCAAATCCATAATGTTACAGGACAAACTTAGCAAAAAGTTTCTGAAAAGCCATGTACTCACTAAGAATTCAATTTCCAAGGCGGATGTACCAATATACATTTATATATTAAGACAGGGCATAAAACTTAAAGATATAAATATATAAAGATCACCTCAAGGCAGCTCTGAGAGTTCTAAAGATTTTTAGACAAAAAGCATGCCTCATGATAATGATGATTCATTCAAATACTTGTGTAAAATATAAGAAATTTGTAATCACGTTTTAGAGATTTGAGGAAAATATTACATAATTAGTTTTTGTTTTTTTAATTAATTTTTTGAGACAATGTCTCCTTTTATAAATACCAGGCTGGTTTCTAACTCTCTATGTAGCCAAGGATGACTTTGAATTTCTGGTTCTCTTCCTTCTGCCTCCCTCAGGCTGGGATTGCAGGCCTACAACTGGACTGTTTATTACAGAAATCACTACTCACTCAAGAAATAGTTTTGTGCCAAGTGTTATGTTAAAAGCCAGAAACAGAACAGTGAACCTGAGAGATATGTCCTGCCCTCATTAGCTTTCATCTGTGTGAGGGGTCTGATACACGATGCTGATGCATGAGTTTTAAGGTGCTCAAATGTTGCAGAATATTTTTTTACACTGTGAAGATGTGTCTTTGCCAAGGCACCTTCTGATTGGTTTAATAAAGAGCTGAACGGCCAATATCTAGGCAGAAAGAGGTTAGGCGGGACTTCTGGGGACAGAGAGGACTCTGGGAAGAAGAAAGGTGGAGTCATCAGCCAGACAGAGAGGAAACAGGAGGTGCAAGATGAAAGAGAGGTAATGCCACATGATAGAACACAGATTAATATAAATGGGTTAATTTAAGTTATAAGAGCTAGTTGAGACAAGCCTAAGCTAAAGGCCAAACCTTCATAATTAATAAGAAATCTCCGTGTTGTTATTTGGGGCTGGCAACCAAAAAGAAAGTCTGTCTATACTCAAGTAGTGTCAAGGGTGCAGGGGAAACTAACACCACCATGGTAGGCATCTTGAGGAAGGATGGAAAGGACACGGGAAAGAGCCATTCCATCAGAGGTAACCTCAAGAATTCCTTCCAAGGAGAACTGAACAGCACAGGTACACAGGTGACACCTGTCACCATGGTTCTTCTTTATAACAGCTTACAGACAGACAGATGTTCTCAAGCACCGAGAAAGCCCAAAATGAACAAGGAAACAAACACCAGGTGGTGAGAATGCTCTGGAAAAGTCTTGCTACAAAGAAGGGCTTAATGGGATGGGGCTTGGGGGTTGGTCCTTAAAGGCTGCAGGATTAGGTGTCCTGCTAACATTGACTGGACATGTACCAATAGGGGGAAGGCTGGGAAAGGTTGGCCAAAGATATAGGAAAGGGCAGTGTCTTAGTCAGGGTTCCTATAGCTGTGGAGAGACACCATGACCATGATAATTCTTATAAAGGAAAAAACACTTAATTGGGGTGGCTTACATTTTCAGAGGTTTAGTCCATTATCATCATGGTGGGAAACAAGGCAGCATGCAGGCAGACATGGTGCTGGAGCAGGAGCTGAGAGTCCTACATCTTGACCCACAGGCAACAGGAAGTGGTCTGTCTCACTGGGTGTGGCTTGAGCATATGAGACCTCAAAGCCCACCTCCACAGTGACACACTTCCTCCAACAAAGCCACACCTCCTAATAGTGCCATTCCCTTTGGGGGCCATTTTCTTTCGAACCACACAGTAGAAATTGTATTTGTGAAAAAAGGAAAGGGGCTGGAACCCAGATCACCGTACACAGCCTGGCCATCCTCAGTGCCACAGGGAGGACAAGGAAGGGATAAACACTCAAAAGAGGGTGAAATTCAGGGCTGGGGAGACAGCTCAGTAAGTAAAGCACTTGCCATGTGTGTTGTAGAATAATCTCTTTGTACACTGTGAAGATTTGTCACTTGGATTGGTTTAATAAAAAGCTGAATGGCCCATAGCTAGGCAGGATTTTCGGGGTAGAGAGGATGCTGGGAAGAAGGGCAGAGTCACCAGCCAACTAAAGGGAACAGACATGAAAAAAAAGAGGTAAAAGCCATGAGTCACATGGCAACACGTAGATTAATAGAAATGGGTTAATTTAAGTTATAAGAACTAGTTAGAAACAAGCCAAGCTATGAGCTGGGATTTTACAATTAATAAGAAGTCTCCATGTCATGATTTGGGAGCTGGCAGAAGGGATAGAAAAATCCACCTACACATGTGAGCATGAGGACCTCATTCTATCCCTCAGAACCCAGGCAGGGACCAGGTGTAGTACAGCGGTACACATCTGTGGTCCCTGTGCTGGAGGGCAGAGATGGAGGAGGGCTTCCCTGGAGCTTGCTGGCTAGCAAGTCTAGGCAAACTGAGTGAGAGGCCTTGCCTCAAAAAATACAGTAGGGAACAGTTTAGAAAGATTCGTGGCCTCAGCACATTTACACACACACACACACACACACACACACACACACACACACACACGGCGGGGAGGGGTAGATTTAGTATCTTCAACTTGTTTTGACGATGACAGAAAAATTACACTTCAGCTTTGACTGCTTAACTACAAGAGTACAGAGGCTGAAAGCCCCATGTTACCTTCATCCAGCAGCTGGGAGAGCATGGAAGGCCGGAACCCTGAAGGAATAGCTCCCATTGTGGCTAACATATCAATAGTGTTTATCTGCTGAAGAGAGGAGAATGAAATAGACTTATTTCCATTCCTCTCCTTCTCTCTGTAATACTTCAACACCATTGCAGCCATAACCCAAAGGAGGAAAATACAAAACACAGACTTTGAGGTAAGAAATACTGCAGTGTAACCCCCACTTCCTAGAGGGGGACACTCATCATGTACCCTGGTCTCTTAACGACTCTGACCCCCATAGTGACTAGAGTACAGAGCTCTGGGTTCTACGGCAGCTGCTTCAAGCGCATCCTGCACCAAAATGTCCACTCCTGTCAAGTTCCACAGCACATGCCTCTCCACAAATGGGTACCGCTGCACCTGACACGTACTTCAGGATCAACGGATGTTTTGTGTGTGTGAACACCTGCTGACCCACTCACACAAGCATGTCCTTGTAGTTAAGGGAGGGAGTGAAGGGTCGGGAAGGTGACTCACCACATTGCTAATGGGGATGGTTTACAGGGCTCAGAGGAAGGATTTTCACCATGTTACATAATATCCGGGTGATGGATAATTTCTTACTCTAATGTCTTTTTTATGTTTCTCAAATAGCTGAAATTTAATATCAGTTTTCCCAAAATGACAGAAATTTCATGTAGGAACACAGGATAATCCCAAGCTCTCAAATCCCATCACAGATGAGACTCTCTACTTCTGTAGAAGGACCTAAGGAGAAACGCTATTTGGATCACAGGCCCACTAAGGCAGAAGATACGCCCTATGCTCTGACCACCTGGCACTTGCTATGATCTCTGCCATCCTTCCAGGCTCTGTTCTGCTCTGAACTCAGTCTGAACTACTAGGTAACAGACCAAGTGTATCTCACTTGTCAATCATGTCAATATTATTAGACAGAAAACACGAGACAGGAAATACCAACCTCTGAGAGAGCTTTGCGAACAGCACTCCAGTGGGAATCAGTTCTAGGGAGACAAAGAAACAAGGTCAGTGCACAGACCAGTTATGCCTATTCCAACTGGGCAGTCAGAGAACAAAGAGTATGTAATCATCAATCAGTACTGAAAACAAAACAGTCATCTTCTTGGAGGAAGCCAGGCTATGACTAAATGCTCTAAAAATCATTACAAATTTAAAGCAGCAACACGTGTCTGCATTTCAAGAAAGTGTTGAATAATTTATGATAGTAAAAAGAAAGCCCAAAGTTTCTGGTGCTGGAGATAGTTTACTTGGAAAAATGCTTGCCATGCAAGTGTGAAGACCTGAGTTCAAGCCCCTAGAGCCGACACAGAAAGCCGAGCACGTGCACTTGTAATCTCAGAGCTGGGGAGGTGGAGACAGGAAGATGCCTGGGGCTCACTGTTCACGCAGCCTAGCCTAATTAGCAAGCCCCAGGTTCCCAGAGAGACCCAGCATCCAAAAGCAGGGTGCATGGCTCCTGAGGAGCAACATCCAAGGTTCCACTCTGGCCTGCATGTGCATATACACACACACACGCATGCACGCACCCATGTCTCTTTAGGCTGTGCTGATGCCCTCTCCCACCTCATTACCTCTGCTTCACTTGGGCTCCATCCGCAGTCTCATCCACCACCTCTACGTCCTCCTCACTGCCTTCCTTGCTTCCTTCTTCACTTGACTCCTGCTTGCCTTTCTTAATGCAGGGCTGGAAAATATGGACATACAAAGTGATTTTCACATCAATTCTAAACCAATCAACAAAAATACCAGTATTTCAAGGAAGGTCTGTCAAAAATGAGAATATTTGTATGTGATGGGAAATCTTTTAACATATGTTTGCTAATTTCACTATTTGAAAAAGATAGAGAGGCATGGTAATTCCAAAACTTGGGAACCTGAGTCAGGAGGATCATGAGTTTTAGGCTAGTCTGGGCTCCACAGCTAGAGCATGTCCAAGAGGAAGAAAAAAAAAGGAGACAAGTTTAACCAAAATAAATCACATATCTGTTTATGTTAGATGGAATTTAAATTAAAAATTAAAAAAAGAATCAGTAAAAGTGCTGGGAGAAGATAACCTTGGAATAAGAAAGCCCTTTTCAGAAGTAATACCAAATATAAAACCAAAAATCATAGTGAGAACACTGACCGATTTACCTAACAAAAATACACACAGCTGGAAGTGACCAAAAATATCAAGCACAAATGTCTGAATGTTAACATCTTCATTAATAACAGCTGTTCCATTCAATAAGGAATTATATAAGTTGGAAACAAGGAGTATAATGAATGCAAACAAAACAATAATGAGATTGCTTTTGATGGCCTCAGCCAACACTGTCCAACATACAAGAAAATGCTCTCAGGGGATGGCAGATTGGTGCGATAAATCAAGTCCAAAAACGGCTGTGTGGGTTATCACCACAGCAGCTGCTTGGTCTCCAACTCTGCATCTCAGTGCCGAAAAAAATTTCTGACTGCAATAATGATCACTGGGCAGGCACTAGGGAGGCTGAGCCAGGCAGATCCCCCAGACTTGGTGGCCTACTTGGCAACCCAGTGAGAGACCCTGTCTCAAAACTAAGGTGGATGGTACCTGAAAACAGCACTAACCCTAGAGCATCTTCAAGATGGGAGTGTTCCAGAGCTCACATGCATGTCCCAGGAGGCAGGTGGTTAATGCACAGCACTTCCCCTACTTACAGTCTCTTCAAAATTAAAGCTATTTCTCTATCTCAAACCCCCCACTTGCTAACAAGTCAGAAGTACAGCTCCATGCCTTATTACCATGAAAATGGAAATACTCTGTAGCAGGAAAGGCACAAATGACAGGACTAACCTCCAAGTAGGTCCTGGGAATGAGACCCTCATTCCCTTCAGCATCCTTAGCCAGCCACCAACCGTCAGGCTTTTTTTCGATTATATGGAGAATGTCCCCTTTCTTAAATAAAAACCAAGAAGAAACTGAACAAGAACTCAATAACCATGAACAATATTTCATTACAAATGCTTCCAAATATGTGTCTACAAAAGTAAAACAAGCTTTATTAATTATTTAGTCCCATTTAAAAATAAAGTCCATAACACTCTACTGCTGACTCTGTGACTATAAATGAAACACTTCATTTGGTTACACACACACACACACACACACACACACACACACACACACACACACACGAAGCTTATATTCTAGTGAGAAGCACCTCTTCACTATACGTATGTATATGTGTGTGTGTGTGTGTGTGTGTGTGTGTGTGTGTGTGTGTATGTGTCTGTGTCTGAATGTTTTGCCTACAAGCATGTCTGTGTACCACATGCATGCCTGGTGCCCGTGGAAGTGAGAAAGGGCTTTGGATCTCATGGAGCTGGAGTTACAGGTGGTTGTGAGCCACATGTAGGAGCTGGAAACCAAAACTGTGTTCTCTGTTAAGAGCAGCAAGTGCTCTTAATTGACGAGCATCTCTCTAGCCCCCTCACTATCATTTTTAAGGCATCATGCTTATACCCACACTTTGATCATTCTATAAGAAATACTGAATTTGCTGGGCAGTGGTGGCACACGCTTTTAATCCCAGCACTTGTGGAGGCAAAACCAAGCAGATCTTTGTGAGTTCGAGGGCAGCCTGGTTTACAGAGCGAGATCCAGGACAGACATCAAAACTACAGAGAAACCCTATCTCAAAAAGCCAAAAAAAAAAAAGAAGAAAAGAAAAGAAAAAGAAAGAAAGAAAGGAAGGAAGAAAGAAAGAAAGAAAGAAAGAAAGAAAGAAAGAAAGAAAGAAAGAAAAGAAACACTGAATTTGTGAATCTCTCTTTGGAAAGTATCTTTCAGAAGCAGCATGTGAATCCTCAAGGAAAATCAGTTCTGTGAAATTGAAATTAAAACAGATGTTGAAGCGAAAATAGTACTCGTCTAATATATCCCAATTCACATTTTGAATGACATTTATCCACACATGAAAATATAATCCATCAGCCAGGTATGGTAGTGCACACCTTTAATCACAGCACTAGGGAGGCAGAGGCAGGTGGATCTCTTGAGTTTGAGGCCAGCCTGGTCTATATAGTAAGTTCCAAGCCAGGCAGAGATACACAGTGAGACTATGTTAAATATATATAGTATATATTAAAGATGTGTGCCACCATTGACTGGCATATATTCCATCTTTGATTATCAAAGAAGATCTACCATTGAAGTCTTTCTTAGAGTATATATTCTGTCAATATTGATGGCATTCTTCAGAACTGAAAAATAATTCCATGAATTAAAAATGTAAATATATTAGCTGTATAATCATTTATTGATTTGTTTTTTTATTTTGAAATTTGATAACTACAAGGACTAAGACTAACACAGTCTTTGAAATTTTTAACTTGTGTTGATAGCAGAAAGTTGCAAGCTTTTTTAATAACCACAAGTCAGGCTAGAGAGATGGCTCAGCCATTAAAGGCTAGGTTCACAACCAAAAATATAAGAACCACAAGTCTAGCTGGGTGGTGGTGGCGCATGCCTTTAATCCCAGCACTCAGGAGGCAGAGGCAGGCGGATCTCTGTGAGTTTGAGGCCAGCCTGGTCTACAAAGTGAGTTCCAGGACAGCCAGGACTGTTACACAGAAAAACCATCTTGAAAAATAAAAATAAAAACCCCACGAGTCTGAAGCCAGGCTGACTTAGTGGGAAAGTGCTTGCCTAGCACACATAAAGCCTATGGTTTGCTCTCCAGCACTATGAAATAAATCCCGAGTTTATTTTTCTACCTGCCTGCTACTTATGTATGTACCAAGCATGAGTGACTGGAAGAAATGACTTTGGGGGGGGGGGTTGTTTTATTTTTGAGACAAGGTCTCACTATGTAGCCTTGGCTGGCCTGGAACTCACTATGTAGACCAGGATGGCTTTAAACTTAGATCTGTCTGTCTCTCCCTCCTGGGTGCTGGAGTAAAGGCTTGTGCACAGTGCCAGGCTACTGAAGAATTGCCTCTAACAAAGTGAAGCATGCCTATTACTTCAAGCTACAGGTCCTGTCTGAGTTGAATAATTTCATGCATACCACAATTATAAAATGTACCCTTAATTAGGAGTTATCAAACTATAGCTATTTTGGAAAAAATCCTTAGAAGTAGTAATTTTAATAAGAGAACCTCCTATTAGTGCTACTTATAAGTTATGGTTATTTTTCTAAAGAAAGGTTTACTCTCAAGACTGTGTAACACAACCACACACACAGCTCTCAGGACTGTGTAACACAAGCACACACACAGCTCCCAGGACTGTGTAGCACACACACAGACAGCTCTTGGGACTATGTAACACAAGCACACACACAGCTCCCGGGACTGTGTAACACACACACACACACACACACACACACACACACACACACACACACAGAGAAAGCTCTCAGGACTTTCCTAACTGTAAGGGATGCACTTCCCCTGGCTAAGCCGCAGACTAACCACCTACCTTGAACGTCAGGTCCCCAGCCTGCTGAGCAGCGAAGTCCCCGAGAGCAAAGTACTTGACAATTTCTGCTTGTGTGGGGAAGGTGTGTTCCTGCTTTTCTTCCTCTTCTCCTGATTCTTCTTCCTCTCCACCAGTTTCTTCAGTTTCTTCTTCATCTTCTTCAGTCAAATCATCTTCCTCTTTGTCACTGTGTGCCTCATTTCTGTGAAAAACAATTCTATCAATAGGATCACCTGAAGTCACATCCAGGCAGAGTGAGCAGAAAAAGCTTGTATGGACAAAAGCTGCCCCATGTTTAGAGCTGGAAGGGAAAAGTAGTAGAAGAGTGTGGATGACAGTTTCCACCATTGAGCTGAGCTCAGGGGCTAGAGGGACTGAGGAGGAAGAAGCCGAGGCACTGGACTGTATTCAAACCCTGGAGTTGTCCCTGCACGCACTGCTCAAGCAACTCTATACGGTGCTCACAGCATGGGCACTGAGTTTAAATTCTGCCTCTACCCTTTCTTCCTTGGACAACCTTGGGTTAGATTAGTTGGTCTTGTGTGTTTAGAGTTCTGGGAATTGAACCAAAGGCCTTATATATACTTATTAGGTGAATGTTCTACTACTGAGCTACAACCTCAGTCCTTGGCCACTCACAATCCTCTGGCCTTAGCCTCTTAAGTGTGGGGTTACAGACATGTGCCACCATGCTCAGAAAGAGCTGTAATTATTTCTCAAGAAAAAAAAAAAGAAAAAGAAAAAAAAAACCCCATGACTTTTGTCTTTGGCTTCTACAGTTGGAAGCTCTAATAACTGATTTTCAATCTTCTTTCCAAACTACTCATTCAAAGCTATACATTTGCCCCTAAACATGACTTTGGCTGTAACTTAGATACTTCTAAAGTAAAAGACTGGAAAAATATATCACATGCAAATACTAACAAATCAAGTATCTTTGAAAGGCATCCAAAATAGAAAAGCCTAGTCTTCTATATTTTCTTGTCTTTTTTTTTTTTCCAATACAGGGTCTCACTATGTAGTTCTGACTGTCCTAGAACTCACTATATAGTCCAGGCTGGCCTCAAACTCACAGAGATCTGCCTGCCTCTGCCTACCTAATGCTGGGATTAAAGGAGTGCGCCACTAGACTGAGCTCATTTTTACTTTTAAACCAGCAGCTCTTCACTCCTTGCAAATTGGATATCTACATGGGATCACTTTCCTTCCGGCCTGAAAAGCTTCCTTTAAAGGCAACTACACAGAGAGGTTGACAACTGTCCTCAGTTTTTGTTCGTCTGAACCTGCCTTTCTCTTTAATTTCTGGAATTTGCTTTTTCTAGATACAGGATTCTGGGTTGATGGGTATTTTTCAGTCCTTTCAAGATGTTACAGAGTTGTCTTTTGACTTGCATATTCTTTTACTAACATGTCAATTATATCTCAAACTGTTACTTGTCTATACATAACATCTCCTTCCCCTGCCTGTTTTTAAGGTTTTCTATTCCTATTTATCTTTGGCTGTTTACACTATGTCTATATGTCTCTCTCTCTCTCTCTCTCCATATATATATATACATACATACAAACATACACACATGATGGGTGATATCGTTCTGTATGCTGTGAATATGTGTTGCTCTGATTGGTTGATAAATAAAGCTGTTTGGCCAATGGTGAGGCAGAATAAGGTTAAGCAGGACATTCTAACTAGAGAGAGAGGAAGGAGACAGAGAGAAGAGACACTGCTAGCCGCCACCAGGAGAAGCAAGATGTAAAAGTACCAGTAAGCCACAAGCCATGTGGCAAAGTATAGATTTATAGAAATAGGTTAATTTAAGATGTAAGAGCTAGCTAGTAAGAAGCCTGAGCCATTAAGCCACATCATTTGTAAATAATTTAAGCCTCTGTGTGTTTATTTGGGTCTGAGCGGCTGTAGGATGGTGGGTGAGAGAGATTTGTTCTGACCATGGACCAGGCAGGACACATGAATTTATAAATGGCTGTGGGACCTTGGTGCCAGGTGAGCACAGGAAAACTTCTGACTACACATACATACATATAGACATAGTGTTGACAACCAAAGATAAATAGGAACAGAAAACATATATTTGGTTTGGAGTTTGGAGCAATAAACTATTGTCACTGTCATCTCATCCTCTGCCTTCTCCCTCTTCTTCCTCTCTCCCCTCTTCCTTTTCTCTTTTTCCTCCTCCTCTTTCTCCTTCTAGTGTATAAGACTAAAAATGTTCAACCTGTCCTTGAGGTCACAGATTCCTTCCTTAATTGTAATGTTAAACCACTCAATGTTTAAATTTTCATCTACTGTAAGTTTTACCTCAGACCTTTTCTTTTTCCCTAGTTTTCATTCCCCCACTTACCACTCCAATCTTCTCATCTAATAGGTACTTTGTCTACAAATTTGTCAGCATATTGGAAATTACTGTCCTACAGATATTTTTCAAACCCTCACATGTGGTTCATCTGGTGTCTAGGCATTACTGTCCCTTTTGCTTATGAGTTATGTTACCATCTTTTTTTTTTTTTTTTTGGTTTTTCGAGACAGGGTTTCTCTGTGTAGCTTTGCGCCTTTCCTGGAACTCACTTGGTAGCCCAGGCTGGCCTCGAACTCACAGAGATTCACCTGGCTCTGCCTCCCGAGCGCTGGGATTAAAGGCGTGTGCCACCACCGCCCGGCCGAGTTATGTTACCATCTTTTAAGATCTGTAAACTGAGCCTGATTTATGAAGTTCTCATCCATTACGTCACCTTACACAGTGTGTGTTTCAGCTGTAGAAGGCTCCTCTGATTTCTTTCTGCACTAAGATTCTATGACCTTTGCTATCTCTTCCTATTTCTTCTGTCTTTCCTTCCAGGTTGACTTTTCTTTAATGTATCACTCCCATTCTCAGAAGTCCTTGCCAGCCAGCTCCACTGTCTTGTTCAGATCTGATCCTGCCTTTGCTATCAGTGTGCTGCCTGCTTTTGCTGTTTGTTTATTTCCCCTTGAGTTTTGTTGATGTTTCGGCATTTCTAGTAACTCTTTATTAGCTATTGTGATGTGCACATTTACACACTGGATTATATTGTGTTCTTAGAGTGGTGATATTTTTAATGTTACACAGTTGCCTTATTCCATTACAGTCTACTTTTGTGGGGCGTTTACCCACCACCCCCACAGTTCCCCTGAGTTTTCTTGAGTGCGAGCAGCAGGAAATATTACATAGAAGGATTTATATTGCGGAGAATCTTGCGGAGATAAACAGATAGAAAATAAAGGATAGCCTCAAGAGGGCCTGGAACCTTTTCCAACGGGCCCGACTGTCTCTGCCCCAGGGTTTTTATAGAGACGCCAAGGGGTGGAGCAAAAGACCTCCTCCCCCAGCACAGCCAAGTGCAGACCATCTCAGACACCTGCACTCAGGCCCGTGGTCCCAATCATCCTCTATGCGGACCTGCTGGGTAAAGCCACGAGGAACCCGAGAACGGGCTCCCACATACTTTTATGCTTTCTTGGGCATCTACTTCCATTTTGTCTTTATTCTGAGAGTTTCTTCCTTACTTTTAGTTCCTGTGCCTTCCTATGATCTCATTAAAGTCAATCTCTCTCTCTCTCTCTCATTTTTGAGACAAGGTTTCTCTGCATAGCCCTGGCTGAAACTTGTTCTATAGATCAGGCTGGCCTTAAACTCAGAGATCCGCCTGCCTCTGCCTCCCAAGTGCTGGGATTTAAGGCATGTGCCATCACTGCCTGGTTTTCATTAAGGTTTCTTTACTCTAGGTTCTAAGTCTGAATTTTTTCCAGCCTCTACAATCTGTTAAACTCTCAGCTTCCACTTTTTTTTTTTTTTTTTTTTTTTTTTTTTGAGACAGTGTCTCTCTACACAGCCCTGGCTGTCCTGGAACTCACTCTGTAAACCACACTGGCCTCAAACTCACGGAGATCCACCTGTCTCTGCCTCCTGAGTGCTGAGATTAAAGGCCTGTACCACCATTGCCCGGTGCTGTCAGCTTCTTAGTACAGGCCTTCTGCTAGGTTTTCTGGAATCACGCCCTGGGAGCTCAAGCTGACATGAGATGTCTGTACTTGTCTCTCTTCAAGTCCTTCCACTCTATGATACCAGGACCCAGGCCCAGTGGACTCAGCAACTCTAAAATGTGATCTCTGACTCTTCATCCCAGTGAGACTGCTGGTTAGCTGCTTAGAGTCCACTTCACCCCCAGGGAACAGGTGAAGGCAGGACTCACTTTGAACATCTCGGTGTATGAAGGATATCAGTCCCGTTTTGTGGGGTGTCTTCCTACAGCTGACCACCCCCCACCCCCAGACCTTACAGTTGTTTCTAATGGGAGCATAAACACAACACTAGCTACTCGGTCATTCTCAATCCTAGAAATCAGAAAAATCCCAAAATGTTTGCATGTATATCCATCATCACCCTAAATTCAGTGTAAAAGGCCAGAGAACAAGCTGGCCATGCTGGCATATGCCCATAATCCCAGCCCTGAGGCAGCTGAGAAAGGAAGACTACAAATTCAAGACCACCCTGAACTATGCAGCAAGAGCCTGAGGAATAGCATTTGAAGAGTCTCAATAATTGATTTAATTGATTTTTTTCTCCACAACTGGGTTTGTTTAGGCCTACTGGATTTTTGTTCTATAATTTGTAAAAGCTATTATTAATGCTCTTTCCAGCAAAAACAAAAACAAAAAGCACGTTTCTGCTTTCAACATTTCAACAACATTTACGTTCTTTGAAAGAGGGAATGATATAAGTAGACAACCTAAATCACATCCCTTGCTTGAGTATTTTCTAACACTGGTTTATTTAGCTTTTCAGATCTCTAGTCTATTGCCTCAGCTAGGATAGTCTGAGGGCAGAGACTATGATGCCTCTTTGCATCTCTCACACGAGCTAACACAACACACACACATTTTTGCTCACACTGCCGTACATCTCTATTCCTAACCAAATATAAAAGGTGGGGACAAAGGACTGGAGGAAGAAGGGAGCATACTTGAGTGTGTCCTTCTTGCTGACACCCACAGCAAGCTCCTGTAGCTGGCAGGTCAGCTTCTCCAGAAGACTGTACTCCTCCTCCTTTCTCTTCTCATAGTTCCCGACAGGTGCAGATTCATCGGCCTGTGAGAGAACATGGATCTGCTTCATTGGAAAACTAGCCCCAGGTTTCCTAAGTATATTTAATTTAAAAAGGACAACATCAGGGCTAGAGAGATGGCTCAGTGATTGAGTGCTTACTGCTCTAGCAGAGGAAACAGGTTTGATTCCCAGCACCCATGTGACAGTTCACAACTGCCTAAATTCCAGTTCTAAGGAATCCAATGACCTCTACTGGTTCCTGAGGGTACCGCATAGGCAAGTGGCACATACAGCCAGGCAGGCACACATTCATACACATAAAAAAAAAAAAATTTAAATAAATAAAAGAAGCCAGGTGTTGTGGTGCTATACGGCCCAAAGGAGGCGGTGCTTCCTGCTGTTGTATGTGACCTCTTATAAGGAGTTGGAGAAAGGTCACAGGCCCCTTCTCCCTGCTCCTGCCGTGAGGTGTATTCGCTCCAGGTCAGATCAGAGGACGACTTGAATTCTGCTGTCTACTCCGTTCTGTAATCATGAGTGTATTTCCTCAATTTATATCTTAATTAATTCTGTTACCCATTTAACAGACTCACGTGGATTGATCGTAATATACACCTTTAATCCCAGTACTCAGGAGGCAGAGGCAGGTGGATCTCTGTGAATTTGAGGCCACTCTGGTCTACACAGTGAGTTCCAGGACAGCCAAGACTATCTAGTAAGACCCTGTCTCAAAAAACAAACAACCACAATAAATAAATAAACAAACAAACAAAACTCCAATAAATGTTGTAAGACAAGATTACATTCACCTTGGAGAATAAGAGTTTATAGTTCATTGACTTGGAATTCAAACCAAATGAAAAATAGAATTATACGACTCAAACACAGGGTTTTCTTGTTTCCTTGTTAAGTATTACAGATCTTGTATAGTCAGTATGACACAGGTTTTGGTAGTAAGAAAATAAAAGTCTCATTCCTAAATTACAACACTTACTGGTGAGACAAGGTCTCTTCCCCCTTGGGAGCATCATTTTGTTGTTCCTGGAACAAAAGTAATTAAGTTTCACTGACCCTAAGGGGCTAGCCTGCCTCTGACACTGAAGAGTTCTGTGTCACTGGAGAGGTCCAGACCAGGTGCAGAATCAAGCCTTCAGAACAGGGGACTCCACTTTAAATGCTCCATGGGGCTTTAGCTCTGGACACCATGGAAACTCTGGTTCATGTTTAAAAATCATAGGACTGTCAAGAGCAAATTCTTGTTCACCTCACTTCTGTAGAATCATTGATATGAGATATATTGTATCATCAAGAGATCTCTTAACCAGGTATTCTCTCTCCACAGAAGCATTTCTAAACTCTCTCCACAGAAGCATTTCTAAACGGTAACACACAACTACTCCAATGTAAAAGAAGGGAAAACCCTGTAAGTAGCTGTTTCCAGGCTTTCTGAGTTGGCAATGCTGGGTAATGTGATCAGAGCAAGAGTCTTTTAGTATCTGAGGTCCTGGCTGCTCTGATTTCAAGTAAAGCTTCATAATGAAGCTAATGGGTAACTGTGGTTGCTTTTCCTGGTTGTCCACTTGATACACCTAGCAAAGGGAACCTCAACTGAAGAACCCAGCCATCAACTTGGCCTGCTGGCATGGCTGTCAGAGGGCCCAGCCCAGGCAGGGCGGTCTGTGTATAAGAAAGGCAGCTGAATGTGAGCCCCAGAGCAGGCTAGTGAGTGGCATTCTGTTGTGAGATATTTGACTACACTGTGTAAAGATGTGCCACTGTGACTGGTTTAATAAAAAGCTAAATGGCCAATAGCTAGGCAGGAAGACTAGGTGGGACTTCCAGGCAAAGAGAGTAATTGGGGATGAATCCAAGCACAGAGGAGACATCAGAAGATGCAAGTCAGAGGTACAGAATGAAAGAAAGCCATGTGGTGAAATATAGATTAATAAAAGCAGGTTAATTTAAGTTATAAGAGCCAGTAGAACAAGCCTAAGCTATAGGCCAAGATTTTATAATTAATAATAAGTCTCCAGGTCATAATTTGCAAGCTGGTGGCCCAAAGAAAAATCTGTCTACAGCATTCCACTTGTTTCTGCCTCTGAGTTCCTGCCTTGAGCTCCTGCCCTGGCTTCCCTTGATGATGGATGGTAACCTGTGAGTTAAATAACTTTCCTCTTTGAAGCTGGTTTGGGGCTCAGTGTTTATCACAGCCACAGAAGCAAACTAGACAGCAATTCAGAGCTGACTGTGGCCAGGCTTCATCTCTAAAGCAAACCCAGGAACTTCCCAGCTGAAATTCTTTCCCACTTAAAGTATTTGTATAAAAGGAGATTTCTGTGATTCATCATACTTACCTTGTTTAATTTTTGAAGAGCATTTTTATTTTCATCTACTGCCTGTTTTAACTGGATACATCTAAAATTTTGAAAAGATAAAGTATAAGTCAGTTCTCTGTTATCAGAACTAGGAAATTATTTTTATTAAATCATTCAGTCTCTAAGTGGCAAGGTGCACTGTTCACCTAGAATACAGTTCATCACATGAAGACAGTTAAAGTTTACTACCCCGAGCACAGACAAATGGCTTTTAGAGATTTGTGACCAGGTCACCAAATCTGGGCTCCTCAGGCCAGTATCCTAAGGTAACTCTTCCTAAGCTGCTGTTTTTACAGTTATTGTCATGAGAACAGCAAGTGTACACTGTCAGCTATGTTGTGGTTCTTCCGGACCTGTGCTACATCACTACCCAGAAATTCTAGGCTCATCACCACAGGATGCAGCTAAGTACCACCTCTCCCTTCATAGAACTCCTGTTTCTTGGCTGCCCTAAACATTTGTATTGTCTTCCTACTTCAACATCTAACTTGATTTTCTCATTTATGTTCAACAGGTATCTCACAGTGTTAATGTGAAGATGAATGAAGAAAAAGTTTGCACAGTACCAAGTATGAGGCTTAGCACAGAGAAGAAAATGTAAGCAGGCTTCCCTCTTCCTAACACAATTCCGTCCTCACCTTCTCCATTCTAATACAGACCCCTTGAAAGCAATATTTTTACATACATTTTTGAAAAGCTTACCCACTGTTACTTCCACATTATTCTGCATTATTATTTTATTGGGGGGGAGAGTAAGAGTTAGAGAGTGAGAGACTGACAGAGAGGTGGGGGGAGAGAAAAAGAGAGGGAGAGGGAGAGGGGAGAGGGAGAGGGGAGGAAAAGAGGGAAAGGGAGAGGGAGGGGAAGGGGGAGGGGGAGGGAGAGGGAGCCTCATTGGATTGAGCCTCACTGTTGACTAAACAGCGCCACTGAGAAGTGCAGCCCCTGGACAGCGTGAGCAGCACCGTTACCTTTGGTAAATATCTCTCCTTTTACTCGGTTCCAGAGCACCTGTCAGTTGGCTTTCAGTAACCAAACTATCAACCTATGACAAACGGAGACAATTTAAGACAACATGTTAATTACTGTATAGCCTTAGGAAATAGAATTTTACCAGTCTTTCCCCCCAATATATAATAAACAGTTCTGAACATGGGCATACCATAAAGCAGAATTTTATAGCAAATAGCACTACTCGGATCCTCTCATTAACATCTTATTATACCTGTTTGTTTTAACTATCCAGTTTTTTTTCCTTGTAAGTCACCAATGCACTTTCCTCAAATAATCTACCATTGGCCTCACTAGCTAGAGCTCACTGCTTAATGTAAGATTCCCACGAAAGTGCATAAATCTGAAGCACGCATTGGCTGCATTTTAACAGATGGATATGCTTTATAACCCCAAACCTTACCAAGATAGAGTAAATTGCCCTGAAGAGTGACTTTATTTCCTAATAAATCTTCACTCTGTCTCTCCTGAGATACACCTGCTCACTGTCCCAGTACAAATGAGATTTCCCGCTCATGGACATTTCTGTAAAGGGAGTTGGCTGGCATGGCTCTGGTAAGCCTCCTGAGCCTCATGCTTTATTTCATATTGCACATCTCTGTTTATTCCTTACTGCCAAGTAAGATTCATGGTCTTGACTGTACCAGGACTTTCTCCTGATTTGGTATTTTGAAGCACTCTTTACCTTTGGTAAGCACCCACCAAGAGGCACGAATTCTTTGGCTTTTCTACAGAGTATGTGGAAAAGGCAGTGTTGGGGAGGGGAGACATAAAATTACACTAGCTTCCTCTTCACTCTTGGCGTTGGTGCCCAGCAGAGTGCTATTAAAATTCGCCCCCCAATGACAGGGCCAGCCATCAAAGCCATGGCCCAAATGACAGGTGATTCTGTGTTCTGTGGACACCAAGATGGAAATCTATTCCCGGTTTTCCCTTCAGGTATCTCTGTGGGAACAGGCAAAAACTAGCCAATGATATCAATGCATCCTTTCCAGACACGGCGTTAAAGGGATCCTCGTCCTCACCAAGGACTCTTCTTTACAGTCGAAAGACCATTACAGAAAACCACAACAGATCACAACGCAGAGTTGTGGAGCCCAGTTCCAATGGATACACCTACAACACAACCTCTGCATCTCAGGTTCAGGGAACATTTTGGAAGAGGGGACGGAAAGACTGCAAAAGCTGAGGGAACAGAAGTTTGCTGTGAGGCAGTGTCTCTTACACCGACAAGTCTCACCAATATGGCTGCGGAAACAAGACCTGAACAACCAGAAGACACCAACAGTCATGTTTTCAAATGCTAGATATGGTCATTTAAGGTAAGAGTCCCAGTTTTTAAAATTTCACCTTAGCAAATTGTTTTTCACCAAAAATTATGTTTTACTTGAGATACTGTTTTTGTTCATTAAATAATGGTCATTGTTAATATCTGAAACAAATACACAAAAGTCATCCTATGTAGAAGCAAGGAATATCACCTAGCTACTTTCTGTTCAGATTCATTCCTTGGATGCTGACTTTCCCTGACTTCTTTTACACAGCTTTCTATGCAGGAGTCTGATGTAAACACACAGCTAATTACAGTCACCTTATCCTTCTGCAGAACTCTGGTGATGGTCCAGCCAGTTGTACAACTGCATTTAACCTCACATTATACTGACTCATGCTCATCTTGGTGTAAAAGTTTTCCTCGTGTACCTTTGTCTCTTAATGCCCATCACAAAGTTGTACAGTTATTATCTCTTGACTTATGTTCTGGACTTTTACCATCTGTTAGATTTTTCATTGCCCCCTTGGATGGATCGTCTTCTGAGACACTCTAGCTGCTGCTCCCCTTTCCGTCAGCCTTGAAGCAGTTACCAAGAGACTGATGCCACCGAACCCCTAAAAGCAGTTCAGATGACCTAAAAAAGGAAACTAATGGACCATGGGTCACCCAACTCATCCCTCTTCTTGCCACTCTGGACACTGCTTTTAGGACTCAGAACTAAAGCAGCTGGACTGAAGCCTCCTTTGCATCCATTAACCTCTCTTGTCTCACCAAGTCAGATCAGCTTAACATCCTTCAGGACCAACTCTATTCTTCGGCTGTTGCCGCACTCCAAAATTAAAAAGGTCCGGCTCTGACTGCTGCTAAGGATGGGATTTGTGCCCCGCGAACAGTGCTGCTTTCACGCCAACAAATCCTAACTGCTTTGAGATGATGCCTAGAGATAGGAGCCAGATGAAATTCAACCACAGGCCTCCTCCTAGTGATAGACTCAGGGTTCCCTCCCATTCTGCACTCCCCCCCACACATACCCTTGTTCACGCTTTCCTCCTTATTCTTCCCATACTTATGTTTTCAGCTTGTCTTTTAAGTATTTTACTTACTGAACTTCACCCTCTACCAAACAGAAGATTCCATACAAGCTCTCCCAATAGCTCTCGCCCTACAACAGCTCCATTTGTTCCCAAAACATCTGCAAAAAGACACTTCAGGGGGCTGGAGAGATGGCTCAGAGGTTAAAAGCACTGGCTGCTCTTCCAGAGGTCCTGAGTTCAATTCCCAGCAACCACATGGTGGCTCACAACCATCTGTAATGAGATCTGGTGCCCTCTTCTGGCATGCAGACAGAACACTGTATACATAATAAATAAATAAAAAAAAAAAAAAAAAAAAAAGACACTTCAGATGTCGTGGAGAAATCTGGCTAAAAGGGACCTTCATCCTTTTCATCCCAGACCAGATGTAGTTCTTTACCTTGTCCTCTATTTCTCCCTGTTCTCTTCTTTTCATAGCTCATTTTGGTGCAACAGTTGGCAATGTGTACCAGTCACTGACACCTTGAATTAACTCTATGCCCACTCTCTCCCACTGACCCAGTCTCTCCTGCCTCTGCTCCTCCCCCTCCCCAGCCTTCCCAGAAAATCTCTCAGTTTTACTCTATAACTTAATCATCTGTTTACAGTCCTCTAATAATGATTTTCTAAGCTCCTCAAGGATACAGGATGGTAATTGTGATCCATCACAGCCAATCAAGTTAAGACTGTCTCCCTGCTATACCACCAGAGGACCCCCTCTTCAACAGACCCAGAACCACCTCCTCTGACAAAGACCCTCCTCAGCAGGAAACAGCTAGAACATCCCTGACCTGCATTTTTTATATCCTCTCAGATTAGGTATAGTCTAAATAATAATCTAATAGCAACTAAAAAAATATTGTCCAAAAACCCAATAATAGCTATTATATATACATACATACAACACACACACACACACACACACACACACACACACACACACACACACGAACAAGGGCGGGGGGGGGGGGCCGGCGGCGGAGGGCGGAGGAGACTGAGAGAGCATCTTGCTATGTAGTCCAGGCTGGCCTTGATCTGTCTCAGCTATCCAAGTGCTGGGATTATAGGCATGTGCCACCATGCCCAACTAATACTTATTTTTATAACGTACTTCTGAAGCTTTCTTTGGTTTTCTTAATGTCTCTGTAAATTTAAAATTAGATCTAGAACCCCATATTAAAAGTCTACTAAACTCAGTGGAAGTCAGTGTTCTACTAATTTATTTGTATTCTCCAGAAGATAGTACTTTGCTTTTTTTTTTTTTTTAAGATTTATTTATTATGTATACAGTGTTCTGTCTGCATATATGTCTGCCCACCAGAAGAGGGCACCAGATCTCATTACAGATGGTTGTGAGTCACCATGCCGTTGCTGGGAATTGAACTCAGGACCTCTGGAGGAGCAGCCAGTGCTCTTAACCTCTGAGCCATCTCTCCACCCCGTAGTTTGCTTTTTCTTCACCACTGTGATTCAAAAATAAAGTTGTCTACATATTAATTGTCAAATATTTTGTACTTTAAATTTTTTAACTTTAAGTTTTAGCTGATAGATGAAAAAAATAGAAGTTGTACATTGTTGGAACACTGTCCAGGAATGGAGTCTGAGAGAATTCTGAGTGCTTGTGAGAAAACTCCCAAGAAAACTAGAGTCTTGTGACCTCAGTTTCTTCAAAACATTGAGTTGTTCTTGGAATGTGTTTTCATGCTCCTCCCAGGAGTAGTGGACAGGAATGAATTTAATTTCAGCTGTTGTTACTCATGGGCTTCTATGGAAACACACTGTTTTTGCCACGTGCAGCTTGTCCTGGTGATTGTATACAGCTTGAACTCATGAGAACTTTACTCATGTGACCTTTCTTAACCGTCAGAGTATAAATTGTCTGAGGCTCTGAATAAAGTTGGCTATGGTGTGAGACTTTAGTCCACCTCATTTATTGGCTCCATCCTCCCAAGTCCCACTGTCTCTAGAGCAGAAACTGTACATATTTAAGGATGATGTTTGAATATACATGAACATTTAATTTCAGGTTACTCATATCTATCTTCTCAAAAGTATCATTTCTTTTTTTCTTTTATTATTATTTTTTCAATTTTATAATTAATTTAATTTTACATATCAGCCACGGATTCCCCTGTCCTCCTTCCTCTGGCCCCCCCCTTCCCCCAATCCACCCCCCATTCCCATCTACTCCAGGGCAAGGACTCCCCTGGGGATTCAGCTCAGCCTGGTAGATTCAGTCGAGGCAGGTCCAGTCCCCTCCTCCCTTTACCCAGGCTGAGCAAAGTGTCCCAGTATAGGCCCCAGGCTCCAAAAAGCCAGCTCATGCACTAAGGACAGGTCCCGGTCCCACTGTCTGGGGGCCTCCCAAACAGTTCAAGCAAATCGACTTTCTCACTTATCCAGAGGGCCTGATCCAGTTGGGGGCTCCTCAGCTATTGGGTCATAGTTCATGTGTTTCCACTAGTTTGGCTATTTGTCCCTGTGCTTTTTCCAATCATGGTCTAAAAGTATCATTTCTTTATGGTGAAAACATACAACAATTTTGTACTTTTAAAACAAAAGTCCAAAACTAAGTAACACATAAACTTCATTAAATCTCTTAATCTGTTAGAGATTATTAAATAATTTAACAAAAAAAACCTTGGTAATAGATTACATATTTAAAAAGTAAAATAGCCAGGTATGATGGCATATGCCTTTAATCCCAGCACTCAGAAGGCAGAGGCTGGAGGAGCTCTGTGAGTTCAAGGCTAACCTGGTCTACTTATTAAGTTCCAGACCAGCCAGAGTTACATAATCAGGCCCTGTCTAAGATAAAACAAGAATTTCTGAAAAGAAATAGACAATCCATTAATTGTTATTTATTTGGTTATTTTATTACTTTTTTGAGATTATAATTACATCATTTCCCCCTTTCCTTGGTTCTTATTTTTAAGAGTAATAGAAATTCAGTGCCTTGAAAAAATATATATAGAAAGGCAAACAATAACCATTAGCAATTTGCCCTACATACTCTCTTGTCCTGTTTCCTTCTATATCTTTTTATGTACACTATATATAACAAATGTTGTTGAAATAGTGTGTATTCCATTTCACAGTCTTTCTCCTTTTCATATTTATTTATGTGTGTATGAGTATTTTGCCTGCATGTGTGTCTGTGTACCACATGCATGCCCAGTGCCCTCAGAGCCTAGAACCGGGCGGGCATCAGCTCCTCGGGAGTTAGACAGCTGTGAGCCACCATGAGGATGCTGGGAACTATACTAGGTCCTCTGGAAGAGTAGCCAGTGTTCTCAACCACTGAGCCATCTCTCCAGCTCCTCACATTCTTTTTCTAACTTGATATCTTGCCACAAATATTTACCTCCAAACACCAAAAGCTCTAGCAAAAATATGCTCATAGCACTATCAGATTCCACCAGACAATACCAAGTAGATAAGGAATTGGAAATGACATCACCAAGGAAAACTGCAGCCTGGCCTTGGTAGTTGTGTCTCCTGACCAGTCAGAATGCCCCTTTGTGGTTAAACACTCTTGAAGCTGCAGTTAAGATTGTTCCTGTTATAACAGAACCAAGGAGGCCAGAACACGTTCTCAGTTGCCACACATGTACCGTAACAAAGTGCCGCATCCTCAAAAGAATCAGACTTCATTATATTGCTTACATTGCAATTCTGACATTCCCCCCACCCCAATACATGGGCATTTCTAGAGGATCATCAGAAATACCCTAAAACGATAGTCCAGTCAACCGTGATTTGGAACAGAAAGAGGGTCATGGGTATGCCATTCATGTCATCAATATTGATTAAACTTGTTAAAATCTACTCCTCTCCAGCTCCTGCAGCCCACTCCAGTCTCGCTGGAGCATATGTTTTGTTTTACATAGAAACTTCGGTTTAAGCTTTGTGTCCTGCCACTAAATCCTTTCCCTCAAGACAAGAACTGAGAAGCCCTGTATAACAATCCATCTATGGGTTAGTTTAATCCTTCCCCCTAATACTGATCTTTTATTCATACTCAGTTTTTTTTCTATTATAAGCAAAAAATGTGGTGAACACTTTTTATATACCCACCTCTGTCCTAGTTTTAATTACAAATGGTAGATTCCTGGAAATGTAATCAACCAGCCTAGGAGGATTAATGTTTGCTATACCTTGTCAAACTATTGTCCAGAAATGAAGCTTATACACCAGAGCTTCCGCCTGTTTCATCACGTCTTCTCCAACATTGTTAGGACTCAAAAATCTTTGTGAGCTTATCTCTTTTGTAAGTGTCTGATTACCTTTGAAATTAACTTTTCTCCTGTCTTTGGCTCATTTATTGGATCTCAGGTATTAAGACTATTCGTTGACACCTGTTACACTCGACTTTGAGAAAGGGATGACTTCTAAAGGAGAGCTGCGCAGGATGGGGTGGAACTGGCTGGTTTAGACATGGGCGGGAGGGGTGAGGCGGGGGTTGGGAGCTGGAGAGTCGTTAGACGGAGGTGTTAGCTGACCCGCAAGGCTTTCTGGAGGTTTTGTCTATGGCGGGGGCCGGGGTTGGAGCGCTGCCGCCGGCGCTCGGATCTGGGATGTGGGGCCCTCTCCCCCGCACCTACCTGCAGCTTCAGCTCCTGCCCGCGGCGCCTCAGCGCCTGCAGCGGGTCCCGCGGCCGCCGGGCGAGCATCGGCCTAGCCGCCGCCGGCGGGACCGCGCCGGTTGCCAAGGAAACCAAAGCGGGAGCTCAGCAAGATGACGCTATCAGCGGGCGCCGCTACCCAGCGCCACGGGATTCGCTGAAGGACTTGAAAACAACGCCTCTGGATTCCTAGGATGGGGACGGACCTTGGCGTCCCGGACTGTGCTTCTCGTCACTGTCACGACCTTGTACCATGCAGTGCTCTGTTCTGTGCAGCTTTCCGACGCCTGTTCTGCGAAACTAATCTTTAAAACAGTTTAAGTATGATAAACTACTTAGTTAATGAGAGCTTTCTTGTGGCATTTGTGGGACTCACGGTTTCGCTGCATACTGTCACTGGATAGGAGGTTTTGAGTTTTGAAAAAGCCTCACTGTGTAGCCCTGAACTCACAGAGATCCACCTGCCTCCCTGGTGTTGGGATTAAAGGCGTGTGCCATCACACTTGGTCCAGAGGCGGTTTTAAATTCTTGCTATTTGGGGTATTGCTGAAATCTCTCCCAAGTTTTCATGTGGTCCATCCTGAATTCTTTGAGGGTGGCGATTCTGTCTTATGCAGCAAATAGATATTTCTCAAGAGCCCCCGCTTTTTTTGTTCACTCTGAGGAAAGGTGGTAGTATTTCCCCTGAGATTCAACCCTCTAAATCCAATTCCCAAACTCCACTACAGCAACCCTGCACTTCCGAATGGTGATGATCCAAGTTCACCCGCTGACGATGTTATCCCCAATGTATCTGATTGCTATTGTGACTCCTGGCTCCCAATTTACTGATTCCAATTTGACCAAGATAGAAGTACCATCTCCATGGAAGACTTTTCCAGTATGGGGAAGGAGCGAACTTCATACATTTAAATAAGAGAAGGTAGAAGGGAAAGATATGTTGACACAAGAGATGTCTCAAAAGGGAATGGTCTACTATAAGGCTAGAGACACACAGGACATATTAACATGAACATGTAGTAGAAAACGAGATTAGTATGGCATAGGACACCAACATGTTTAGAGAGGGATGCTCAGAGGAGGCACATTAAAGGAGGTTGAGTGTATCTGGATGCTGCATGTAAGCAATGAGAAAAGAGGGCTGAAGACGTGGCTCAGTGCTGAAGGGCATCGACTGCTCTTGCCAAGGACCCAGGTCTAATTCCGAGCATCCACATGGCAGCTCGTAACTGCTTTAAAACTCCAGTTCCAGGGGAACTGACACTATCTTCTGGCCTCTGCATGTACCAGACATGCATATGGTACACAGATACGCACTGGGCAAAACTCACACAGATAAAATTTAAAACAAAAACCAATGCAAATATCAGGCCTTCCAGGAACAGGCCCAGAGACAGAGCTGGTCCAGTCACAACTTAGTTTAACCCTGTATTTTCAGTTTGGGACAAAATGTGAGGGATGTTGACTAAAAAAACTTCCCCTACCCTGGGGCTGGAGAGATGGCTCTAAAGAGATTGGCATCAACACAAGATACCCCAAGACAAAAGCTGATGCCATGTCATTCATGCACAAGTGTGCTGAAGATAATTCACTACAGAGAATAAGCCAGTTCCTTGTCTCATTTCCAAAGGAAACTCCAAAAATATGCTTGATTTTGTCTTTTTTCTTGGTTTATATCTTGGAATATTTGTGCTTTGGTTTTTTGGTTTTCTTCATATTGGATTAAGATTTTGTTATTTCTCTTCATATTGGATTAAGATTTTGTTATTTCTCTTATTCTTGTTACTGCTTTAATAGTTTGCTAAGGCTATACACTGTACCTAAGGACTGATATTTTTAAAGCCCCCGTTGAGTAAAATGAATGTATTTTTATGAATAAAATACAACTTCCAACTTTTCAAAAAAGAAAAAAGATACCCCAAGATGAATTTCTCAGAGGAAGAGAGGGGGATGAATATTTGTTCTTGGGGGGGGGGGGTCGACGGACAAAGGACTGCCTCTGGTTAGAGAGACAGACATGGCCCATAGACAAATGGTGCTTTATAAAGGTAAAAAGAAGAAACCCCATGTTGGGACAAGGTGTTCAATTTTGATTGGCATGTCAATGGGGGCTTTTGATTGCTGGACTTCAATACTTTGATAGCTGGACCTTGGTAGTCAGCCTCAGGAGGAAGTGGCCAAATAAGGGAATGGATCTTAGTGGTTAGCTTTAGAAATGTAATCTAGCAGTTTTTAGCAAGGCAGTGGGAATGGGGGAGAAGGGTAAGGCCTGCAGGTCTTGTTTGCCATGCTTGGACTGGCTAGAGTCCCTTCAGGCTCAATTAGGAAAATGCTTACTATACATGCATGAAGATCTGCCGCCAAACACTCGGTATCCGTTAAAAACCCGAGGTGGGACAGGGCAATGTGTAACACAAGTGCTGAGGACCAGGGTCCTGAGTTTGGAAACAGGCAGACCAGACCAGCCAAATATAAATTCCCAGCTGCAGTGAGGGGCTGGAGAAATGGGTCTATGGTTAAAGTCTCTGCTGCAAAAGTGACTAGTTAGGAGTCCGAGAACCCACGTAAGTGCCCAAGTGGAGCAGCAGTCCCTAGACAAACTTTGGATCTACAACTACATATATATTCACATACGCACTCATACACGTGCACATGCATCATATTACACACACGAGGAAAAGGAAAAGGTGGAGTGCAATCTAGGCAGGTACCTGAAGCTGGGTGAGGGATGTTGACTAAAAAGCTTCAGCCTACTAAACAGGCTGGAGCTCTAAGAAGCAACATTTCAGCCCTTGATGGATTCACAGAGTAAGAACAAAGTTAAGAAATAATAAGGTACAACAATCCTAGGAAAATAGGTAGTGGGGTTTTCCTGAACTTTCTTAACTTTCTTATGTTAAATGGTGCTGAGACACAAAACTGATTTTCTTAAAAATGAGGACAGTGCGTCAGAAATGCATCTTATAAATAAACAATCAGGGACTTGGTCACTTGATACGACTGGCATTTATCATTAAGCTCTACTCAAAGGTTTCTCCTTCACATGTACATTCCACGTCAACACAACTTGACAATTGCAGTAAACTTTCATTCTCACATCTATAATGTTTACTTCAGTCACTTGCCACAGCTCCGATCTTTTCTGAATACATCTAGGAAAAGGACCCATAATGGCCCCTGGATCAAATCTGCCTCCAGGCTGTACCAAGGATGTGGAAGATTCCACAAGAAGATCTCTGCTTTCAGGATCCAGAGCTCTCGCTGCAGCAAACTGAATGGTAGGCAAAATACTCCTTTCCTTTGTGAGGAGGGAAAAGATTTAAAGATATTTAATTTTTTTATTTTAAAAATAGATTCATAAAGTGCAAGAAGAAATGATTTCTTTCCAGTGCTTTATATCCATCTTCGACAAGCTGTTGAAAAACAGAAAGAATAAAAAAATCAGTAACAATCTTTAAATTACGGTACTGTGAAGGTAAACCAAGAATGGCAAGAAAACTAGAGCGCTGATGAACAGCTATGATGAAACATATGGCTCCTGACATTCACTTTTTCTACTCTATCTGGCTACCAAAAACTAAGACTTCGAATTGAAGTTTGCAGAAATATCAAAGCCATAGCTCTACAGTGTGTCTATTAAAAATTAATTTGGCCAGGCGGCGCATGCCTTTAATCCCACCTAGCACGCGCGGGAGGCAGAGGCAGGCGATCTCTGTGAGTTCCCCAGCCTGCGTTACAGGGTGAGTTCCAGGACAGGTGCCAAAGCTACACAGAGAAACCCTGTCTCGAAAACAAAACAAAAACAAACAAACAAACAAACAAACAAAAAAAGAATTTGGGGGCTGGGGCGTGAAATACTTCACAGTTCCTTCTCTCCTCCCCGCCCCCCACTTTTTTCTGTCCAGTGTTTTCCATTTCGAAGTTAAATGTTAAGGTGCAACTGTATCGCACGTGGTCAAACATTCCATTAAACTGAGCTGTAACACCGGAAGAGTAAGTGACTAGAGAAGACAACTTTTCTGAGCTCTAGTGCAAACCACATTCCTGCAAGCGATGTAAAGGAGACCCAAGACTCCCCCGGGCGAGTAGCCGCGCGGCTCACCCTATCCGGGCCGCGTGGGGCTTGGGGAGTGAGGATCCGGAGGGCTCCAGCCGCGGCGCGCGCTCAGGCCAGGTCCAGCTTCTTCTGAGTCGTCGCCAGCTTGTCCTGCAGCCTCCGCTTCCTCCAGTCCAGGTAACGCCTCCGCAGCCGATTTGCCTGCTAGCCCAGGACCACTCCAGAGGCGAAAGCCACTAGCACCGACACCTGCAGCGTCCTCTCGGATACGTCCGCCATTGCAGCCACCCGGTGCGTAGAGTGGAGTACGGAAAGGCGCAAGGATCAAACGTCTTAGCGCCCACTTAGAACCCGCCCCGAGCATGCGTGAGGCAAGGGAGCAGCGTCCTGCGGCTCTTGGGTCAGGGAGAAACAGTCTTAACCATGCTGCAAGACTGTCTTCATTTCTGGATAGGCTCCGCAGTTTTTGTTTGACATTAGTCAGACATGGCCTTGCATCATAGCTGAGTTGGTGTCATTTACTCCTGTTCGTTTTTCTTAGCAGCTGAATAACTAAGCTTTCTGGTAACTTGATTTTAAAATAATAAACGAATAGAGAAATTTGTTAATAATACATTCTAAATGAACGAATGTAGACGAAATTGCCTTTAGTAGTACATTTTGTTTATCTCAGCACACATGATGTTATGTCAATATGTAATCAATCAGCTTCCGAGTTACTAGTGTCAATGCAATAACCACAGCTCTCAAGTTAAAGGAAGTCAGAGTTTATTCTGGAGCCATTATGAATGACCATGGCCTGGGAACACAGATTTAGGTTACTCCAAACTCCATGTTCCAACGTGGAAGCAGTTTCATTAAGTTTTATAGTTTTACATAACAAAGAAAGTCATAAATCAAGGCAAGTTTAAAAAATACACTGGCAGTTACAGGAAGATGGAGAAGGCTTTTCTATAGGCCTAAGAAAGCATATGTTTGAATCATTGCCTTGACTGAAACAATCCAGGACAGAATGGTTTGTTTTGTTTTCAAAATAAATACCTATTTGGGAATCTCCCCTACTTACCTTTTTATAGCAATGCAAGTGTGAAACCAATTACGTGTCATTAATAGAGGGGGTTAGCATACAGTTGGATCAATACAAATGGAAATTTGGGCAAGAAAACCAACAATGTCAATAGATAGTAACATAATTTAAAATAGCCATATCAAGAGAGTATCATGAAGTTTAACAGATAAACACTGGAAGGGTTCCCACTGAAGCAGAAGAATGTCCAGTAGCACTGTACCATTATTTAACATCATTTTCAACCTTTAACACAAAGACACAGCAAAAAACAGAAATGACGAAAATACACACTGCTTTCATCAAGAGAATAACATGGCATTGGGTGGTGGTGGCACACACCTTTAATCTCAGCACTTGGGAGGTAGAGGCAGGTGGATCTCTGAATTCCAGGCCAGCTAGGGCAACACAGAGAAACCCTGTTTTGAAAAAGCAAAACAAACAAACAAAAAACAAAAACAAAAACGAAACCAAACCGAACCAAAAGAAAACAAAAAAACAAAATTACCCCCCTAAACCAAAACCCAAACCGAAAGTAATATGGAAACTTCAAAGAGTCAGCTGAAATCAACAGGCTTCATATTTTCAAACTCCCAGCTTAAAAAAAAAAAAAAACCAGCATGTGGAGGGGGCTGATTTAAAATAAACAACCACTATGATGGGACTCGTGCAGCCTTGAGGCAGGCGGAAGGGCTTGGACTTCCTTCTACTGGATGTGCCTCCCCATAGAAGAACTTGCTTTCTTGTTGGGGGGAGTGGGTGGGGGAGGCTGGAGGGGGCAGGAGGAGGGAAGAGGGGGATCTTTAATGGTGTGTAAAATGAATGAAAAATTTTTCTTAATTAAAAAAAAGAAACAACCAGGAAATATAGTCCTAAGTATTTAAATTAGTACTAGTTTTTGAAATAAAACTAGAGGGCCTTTATTCAATTGAGGATAACATTTTTTTCCTTTTGGTTTTTCCAGACAGGGTTTCTCTGTGTAGCTTTGCGCCTTTCCTGGATCTCGCTTTGGAGACCAGGCTGGCCTCAAACTCACAAAGATCCTCCTGGCTCTGCCTCCCGAGTGCTGGGATTAAAGGTGTGCCCACTACCGCCCGGCTGAGGATAACATTTTAAGACATAAAAGTCAAACACCATATAAGACTATAAATCAGGCCAGCCCTGATTGGACTAAGAGAGCCTTCATCCAGTGACTGATGGAAGCAGATGCAGAGATCCACAGCCGGGCACCAGGCTGACCTCCAGTAATCCAGTAATAGATGAGAGGAGGGATTCTGTGATCAGGGGACCTCGAGATGATGATGGGAAAACATGCAGAGATTACCAGCCACACTAGTGGAAACCCATGAACTGTGGACTAATAGCTATGGAGCCCCATAGGACTAGACTAGACCCTCTAGATACGGGAGACAGTTGTTTAGCTTGAACTGTTTGGGGGGGCTCTAGGCAGGGGGATCGAGATCAGTTCCTGGTGCATGGGCAGGATTTTTGAAGCCCAGTGCCTAGGGTGTGACACCTTACACAGCCTTGGTGCAGGGGGGAGGGGCTTGGACCTGCCTTAGCTGAGTATGCCAGGCTCTCCTGACTCTCCTTGAGAAATGTGGGATGGGGGGTGAGTTGGGGGACAGAGGGAGAAGAGAGAAGAGGGGGGTATCCGTGGTTGGTATGTAAAGTGAAAAGAAAATTTCTTAATAATAATAAGAAAAAGAAAAAGAAGACTGTAAATCAGTCTATAAAGCAGAACTCTAAGTTGATTTGGGATAAATAATTTGAAGTTACATACAAGTCTTACAAAAGGAAAGAGAACATACAGAAAATGGACAAATGGGGGTTCACTAAAAAAGAACACAAGCCTAGCCCCCTTCCCCCCCCCCCCCCGCAAAAAAAGTGGATATATTTGGCCTAATCAATAAGAGAAATGCAAATTAAAGACTACAGGGAAATACAATTTACCAGCCAAACCAATGAGTCAAAAGCCTGATGTCAGGTGGCAGCGGCACAGGAACAAGGCCTTGTGGACCCTGGTATAACGACTATGGGGGCTAGTTGTGGACATTCCCAGCACTTGGGAGGCAGAGGCAGGCGGATCTCTAGGAGCTCCAAGCCAGACACAGCTACTTAAGGAGACCCTATCTTAAACCAAAAGCAAAGCAAAGCAAAAGAACAGCACATGGATGTAGGCAGAACCTTTCTGAATAGAACTCCAGTAGCATAGGAAAGGAGACATCGGCAGAGTGGAGACAGCTTACACAGTGGGGAAAAACTTTCCCTCACTGTAAATATACAGAATATTCAAAGAGCAATAAAAACTAAATGCGCGCGCACGCGCGCACACACACACAATCTGCCAGTCAATAAACGGGCTAACGTGAACGTTCTTGGAAGTAACAATGGCCTTCAAGTACTTATAAGAGAGCATTCCATATTCTTAGCCACGAGGGAAACGCCAACCAAAACTGCTCTGAGTCTCTCACCCTCTTCAGAACAGCTACCACTAACAAGAGACAAAAATGCTAGTGAGGATGGTTGAAATGTAACCCTGTGTGGCCACTGTGGAAATCAGTGTGGAGGTCTCTCACAAAAGTGAAAACAGAACTGTTTATGACCTGGCTATCCCACTCCTGGGTATACTAAGGAGTCTATCTTCTACCAGAGAAATCTGATCATCCATATTGATTGCCCCTCTCTTCAGAACAGCAAGGAAATGGAACCAGCCGAGATGTCTATCAACTGATGGCTGTGTAATGAGAATGTGGTATCATACAGAATGGAATTCTATTCAGATGTACATCACGAAATTTGTATGAAAATAGATGGAGTTAGAAAGTATAAATAACTCAAGTTAGAAGAACACAAAACGTGTTTTCTATCATATTCAGACCCTAACTTACATGTTTACATGCATATAAGTGGAGTCAACAGTAACAATAGGCTACGAAACTACAAAGACCTTGAAAAGCAAAAAAAAGATGTTGAGGAAGGAGGAAGGGACATGGACAGATGAGATATGAAAGCAGAAAGTAAGCTATGGGGGAGGATGTGTTAAGAGTACAAAGCAGGGTGGGCTGGAGAGATGGCTCAGAGGTTAAGAGCACTGGATGCTCTTCCAGAGGTCCTGATTCAATTCCCAGCACCCACATGGTGGCTCACAACCATAATAAGATCTGGTGCCCTTTTCTGGCATACAGGCATACATGCAGACATAACACTGTATACATAATAAATAAGTCTTTTTTTTTTAAAAAAAAAAAAAGAATATTTAAAAAAAAGTACAAAGGGTTCAGAAGGATGGGGGAGAAAAATCAACAAAACAAATTTTGTCTGAAAGTGCCATAAGGAAACCTAATCCTACATATGCTAATTAAACATAAATTTTAAGTCTTTTTGGCCTACTTTGGACTTAAATAGGTCAGTGTTTAGAAAGGTGATTTCTAGAAAGCATTTAAATTTGAATCATTCTCATAAAAACTTGTATACAAAGAGCAACCCAACTGATTAACCTGCTTCACATGGGTCTCTTTACTTTGTCGTTTTGTTAGACTATTTATAACAACTAGGGCACATAGACATATCTTATGGGCTTTATTTTTTAACATACATACATAAATAAAAGTGTGGAAAAAAATAGGATTCAAAATGGGAGGGAGTTTTAAATTTACAAAGTGTTTTTTTGGATAAGGTCCATATCCATATTTTATTTTCTCAACCGCTTATATTCTGAGAGCAGCACAATTAGCCTATTACGCAGGGTCTTAATCTTGTTGGAATACTGTTGTTCAAATAATGTCTTCAGCTTTTGTCTCAACAAATCCAAAGATGGAAGATGATGACAATCCGGTATGTTCAACATGGTGTGAAAGAATTCCTCCCACATATCCAAATGAGGAAGCCTGAAGAGACAAAGTATCACAATGGAAAAAATGCAACTTTGAACACATGCAGCAATCTGTTCCTGCATCTATTTCCCATAGGTGTGGACATGTTAAAAGAACAGCTCTCACCCATTTGCGTCTTAGCAAACCAAGAACCATCACAAACAGAGCGAATTAAAAATCCAACCAAATATCTAAACATACCTCGTTCTAAAAACATGATTTAAAAGTCTTCTAGCAATAGTTCTTCAGTATAAAAATCACCTTTTTTTAAAAAAAAAAAAAAAAAAAAATCTATCTTCTTTAGTTTCCTGTGTACACCACACTGCCAGAACTGATAATCTGGTTACGTGGTTCTGATAAGCCTAACTGCATATACGGCAAGATATTTGGACAGATAGGCTGTGGACTTTAGGACAGAGCTTACACTTAAAGGTCTTAGCCACTTATAGTAGTTAAAGTTAACTAAGAAAAACTCCAAAACAGGGAGAGAAGGCCCTGGAGAGAAAACAGACACACTGAAATCTCGCTCTACATGGAAACCAAGAAGGAAACTTCGGGCTTTTTTTTTTTATGCTACTGGCAATAGAGAGAAGCCTTCTGAACGCTCTGCTCCTTTGACAATGGGCAAGGAAAACAACAAAGCGAATGAAGTACTTGCTGAACTGGATGGTTCTATACAGAATAAAAAACTAAGTTTTCTTTTGGGTTCTGAATCTATAGTACACGATGTTTATAAAATTTCTGCAAACGCTTTCCCTTTTCTGCTTTGATAGTGAGTGGAGAGATTGAGAGAAGCCTCAGTCTAAATTTTTTTCAAGAAGGAATAAACATGTAAATTCCATTAGGCTAACATATGAGTCATTTTTTTTTGTAAACGTTTTTATATCTCAAAAAAGTTAATATGGTATATGGAAACGTACTTGAATAAACAGAATAATAGAATAATCAGCTTCAATTCAATACCACCAGAGGTATGTTTATAGTGTTACTTTAGGGACAATGCTGACATGATTAGCTCCAGACCAGTCACTAACCTTCAAGTATTTTATAAACTAAAGTCACATAGGGGCGGAGTTTAAAACCCTGTCTTGTAACAGAAGTTACCCCATGCTATTTGTAATTTACAAAACAGCTTCACCTATATTATTTTGTTGGCTTATAAGATCTGAGCAAAGCAGAACCACCATGCTCATTTCCATTTATATAAAGAAGAAAACAAGCAAACAAAACCCCAAGGCTCACCAACACTGACTTCACTTACAGTAAAGAGAAATAGTCAAGAACAGGATGCTAACCCACATGGCCAGGAGCTCTCACTGGTTTCACAAGGCACTGAATGCTAGATTTGCTCGGTACTAATGTCAGGAGTATGCTGTTACCACACTGCCCAGGCTCATTTTCTGGCTAGAAAAAAATCTACTATTTTGCTGTTAATATTTTTTTTTACTGTAGCACCAATGCCAATAACCTACCTTCTAAAAAGACCTTCAGGTTTCCAGACTCCTCCTTCATTTTTTACTTTCATATAAGTCCCAAAGAGCATACAGTATATTGTTGCAGCAACTCCATAGTAATCAACCTAAGAAGAACACAGATATATGCAATGTAAACAGTAACTTATATGTGAGTATATTAAAATACGTCTCTAACTTAGAAGCTCAATAACCACAGGGTTTTTACATTTGCAGAATTCTCAAATCCAGTGATTTGCTTCTCTGAGTGCTTATCCAAGCTTTCAGTGAGGCTTCTATGAACACAAAACACTAATGTCTCTGAGGTAACGGAAGCTCTATCTTCATTTAAATAATGTCCTCCTCAAGTCCTTTGTTCTATCACTTGGTGCAAACACAATAATCTCTCAGCTTGGCAGTTGCTCCAATTCTATCCCCTGGGACTCTGGTGGTATTGTATATCAATGCCTCTGTGTGATGTGTTCATAATGGAAAAGAACGTTCTAGTGTGGTCCAAATCTGTAGGATAGCAAACTATCTACAATCGACCCCCAGATCAGCATTCATCTACCTGAAGCCTTACTGGGAGTAACTGACTAGATATAAGCCCCCCCACTCCCCACCTGTGTCCCCTTTATTATGGTCTTCTGGAAGCCACAGCTCTTATCTGGCAGTTGGTTTAACCCAGGCTCAAAATCTTTACATTTACCCTAATTAGTAGTATCTACTTTACTTGCCAACTAATATTCTACTTTGTTAAAAACTCTGAAACTTGCCAGGCGGTGGTGGCGCACGCCTTTAATCCCAGCACTCGGGAGGTAGAGCCAGGCAGATCTCTGTGAGTTCGAAGCCAGCCTGGTCTCCAAAGCGAGTTCCAGGAAAGGCGCAAAGCTACACAGAGAAACCCTGTCTTGAAAAACCAAAAAAAAAAAAAAAACTCTGAAACTTTCTCACAGAATGTATTTGCTTTTTTGCTCTGTTGACAGAATCTGTACTAAGAGAGGAAGACTCTTCAAAAGTAGAATTTCTTCTTCCTCTTTCAGCCTTACATTCTACTTTCCCTTCAATGCCCAAGAGACCAGTTCAAACTACCTGGAGCTCTAAACTCATTTTGAAAGTCTGGTAGGTGTAATAAAGAACATGTTTCCAAACCTCTTGCTTTCCTTCCATACCTGGTAGTTCCATGGCTTGTTACTGAGCATCTCAGGACACTGGAAACCAGACGTTTCACACTTTCCTGTAAATGCAGTTCCCTTAGGGAAAAGTTTCATATCTATACTCTGACCCAGGTCAATCAGTGCCAAGCCAGTAGCCAAGTCTTCATGATCCTGCTCCAAAAATCTACATTAAATACAAACAAGGACCAGGATCCATGAGCACAAATAACAAAAGGATAGCAGTGAGATGTTAGGGAAGAACTCCACAAGAGTGTCACACTTGCCTGTGTCCTAGTATGAAGTTATCTGGCTTAATGTCTCCATGAATGATTTCGCAGCTGTGGACTTGTTCAATCATGTAAAGCATTCTGATAGCGAAAGTGATGACGAGAGCCTGGGGCATCACTTTTTCTGGGGTATTTTTATAGAGGTTAATGGCATTCTAGAAATAATGCAAATGTAGAGGATTAATGAAATTTTAAGTCAAGGGCTTTATACCTTTCTATTCCAATAAATGTTCCAATTGTGAAAAATAGTACAGGTAGGGGCTGGAGAGATGGCTCAGAGGTTAAGAACACTGGCTGTTCTTCCAGAGGTCCTGAGTTCAATTCCCAGCACCCATATGGTGGCTCACAACCATCTGTAATGAGATCTGGTGCCCTCTTCTGGCCTGCAGGAATACATGTGGACAGAACATTGTATACATAATAAATAAATCTTAAAATAAAAAAAAATAATTAAAAAAAAAAAAAAGAAAAATAGTACAGGTAAAAACCAGAAATGCACATGCATTTCATGTTTATGCCATGAAAATTAGACACTTACTAGTAACGTCCCATAGCTGTAGAGCTCCCCTACTAATATGCTGCCATTCTGGAATAAGTGAGCAGAATAAAACTTGATGAACATGTGATGCACTGCTGGCTTCAGTCTCTCCATCAGCTGCATCCCAATGTAGAATTCCCAGGAATTGGCAGGTTTCTGAACCTGCAAATCAAATTAGGGATGTGATATGAATATCCTTACCCATATTCTGTAAAAGAATAGCAAGAAAGCAACTCCTCCCAGTTAAGGATGTGACAAAAATCGAGGACAAGCCAAGGACTGGTCAGCAGTATAGGGCTTGCAGGATAATCTTAGTGGTAAGACAATTCTGAGTCTTCATAGGATAGCTGTGTTTAACTGTTGACTGAGGCCTCATTGACATCAGTATTTAAAGGGGAGGAGGTAAGGGAAGATAACAACTTCTAAAATTCACATCTACATTATACAAGAAGTTACTCAGATCATTTACCTTCAAAATACATTTCTGTTTACTTTTGGTATCTTTCATATCTCCATGAATAGCTTCATAGACTTGGGCAAAGGCCCCTTCTCCAAGAAGGTGATTCACATAGACCAGCAAAGAACCTTGGAAGATAAGGATGTCAATGGACAAAAAGCCATAAGGACTATCAAAGTGAAGAATTCCTGGTACCTGAACTACTTTAATAAATTAAAATGGGTATAATCTGGGGAAGTTTTCCCAGACTTAAATGAAAGTAAACCATATACCTGCCATGAAAGAGCCTCCTGAACAAATTCTCCATAACAGCGGGGTGAGGGCAGCTCTGACGGCCCAGTATACTTTTATGTGTGGCCTTGGGTCCTGGCCCTTCCATTACCTGTTCTGCCTGCTCTGTACAACTGTTGAGGTATTACAAAGACTATGTAGAAATCTGTAATGCTTTTTGGAGAATATACATATTTTACAGGAGAAAAAAAAGACATATAATAACTTTATTTGGATTTAGGTGGTTGTGAGCTGCCCAATATGGGCACTGGAACCCAAACTGAGGTCTCCTGAAAGTGCTCTTTTTTGGTAGTGGTCAAGACAAGGTTTCTCTGTGTAACAGTTCTGGCTGTCCTGGAACTCGCTTTGTAGACCAGGTTGACCTTAAACTTACAAAGATCCACCTATTTCTGCCTTCTGAGTGCTGGGATTAAAGGCATGTGCCACCCCACCCGGCTCAGAAAGTGCTTTTAGCCTTTGAGCCACCTCTCCAGCCTGGAGTACATGTTTTGTTTTTTGTTTTTTTTTTTTTTTTTTTTTTTTTGTTGTTGTTTGTTTTTTCAAGACAGGGTTTCTCTGTGTAGTTTTGGTGCCTATCCTGGATCTTGCTCTGCAGACCAGGAGATCCGCCTCACTCTGACTCTTGAGTGCTGGGATTAAAGATGTGCACCACCACTGCCCGGCTGATACATGTATTTTTAACTCTGATAGATTACTGCCAAATTAAAGTCCCAACAGCAATCACAATTCTACTATCACAGCTTAACAAAATTTCTCAATACTGTAGATATTAACTCTTTCTTGAAGGCAGAAAGGGTAGGAAAATCTCAGTTACTATCAGTTTCTCACAAACAAGAATTCAAAGTTCTATTATCCATATAATTCTTACCCAGTTGGAATTCTGTCTTGGGCTTGATGGCTGGAAATTTACACGGCCACTCAAAAGCATTTGAATAGGAACTCACTGGTTTAGATAGCCCAGACAGAAGTTTAAGAATCAATTCATCATCCCATGGGTTCTCAATAGTAAAGTCTTAAATAGGAAAAATAAAAAAGAAACAAATTCAGCATTCAAATATTTCAACAGAAATTTTAGATAAGTAAGTAAAGGTATTCATTAAATAAGCTTTCAAAATCTTACCCTATGTAGAGCACTGATTCAATAATAAAAGAAGCTAAAATTGGGAGATCTGTCATTATTGTCACTTTAGATCTACAAATTTAGGTGACTACGCAGCTATGATAAAGGGAATCAACTAGCTGCTTCCTGACTCATCTGGAGTTGCAGGCTTCATGCCTTCAAAAATTAAAGCTGCATGCCTTTAAGTACACTTAGACACTATTAATTAGTTGCTTCTAGGGCTCAGACGTATACTCTTTCACTGTTTCCCCACTAATATACAAAGTACACTACCTACATACAATTTGCATGAATGAGAATACTATGTACACAAAAGAGAAAACAATCCCTAAAGGAAGACAAAGCCTAGTCTCCAATTTCGTGTTATAAAACATTCTATCAGTGGTGGTTTGAAAAGGCTACTCTCCAACATGGAAACTACTTTCTTAGTATAAACAGAACATAGTTCTGAGATTTATTAACTCATTTAGTTCTTACAGTAAGTCTCTAAAGTATAGTATAACCTTCACTTTAAGATGTATTTATTTTAATTTTTAATGTGTATAGATTTTTTTTTTCCTGCATGTATGTATATGGAAAGGCATCAGATCCCCTAGAATTGGAGTCCCAGACAGTTGTGAGACCATGTGGGTGCTGGGAATTGAACCTGCGTCCTCTGGAAGAGCAGCCAGTGCTCTTAACTCCTGAGTTATCCTCCAACTGACCTCTACTTTAAAGAGGAGCACCATAAACTTGGTTGGGGAGATGGGAATTGGAGCTTTGTCTTAGAACTTAGTCTATTTTCAGATTCTATGTTCTCAATCATTATGCAAGACTTTCTGTATAAACAAGGGACAGAGGAAGATACCTCTTAATATTTGGTCTTGACTGATGTTCTGTCACATACAGGGGTGAGGGTAACATTAGATTATGTTTGACACATAGTAAACTCTCAACCTTGAACTCTTAAAAAACAATTGTTTTGGAAGGAGTTATTTGTATGTGTGTTTGCCCGCATGTGTGTATGTGCACTATGTGTGTACCTGGTGCCCAAAGAGATCACAAGAGGGGTTCACATTCCCTGGAACTAGAATTATAGATGATTGTGAGCCATCATGTGGGTGCTGAAAACCAAACCTGGGTCCTCTTGAAGAGCAGTCAACAGTTCTCTTAACCAATCTCTCTGGAGAGCCATCTCTCCAGACCCCTAATTCCTTTTTCTTTTATTTTTTGGTTTTTCGAGACAGGGTTTCTCTGTGTAGCTTTGCGCCTTTCCTGGATCTCACTCTGTAGACCAGGCTGGCCTTGAACTCACAAGTTCCACCTGCCTCTGCTTCCCAAGTGCTGGGATTAAAGGCGTGCACCTTTAACAGTAGCGATCCTGGTGTCTTTCAAGATTAAAATGGATTGACTGATCTCAAATGTGTTAGTAGTGAATTATTTTGTGATGCAGTTACAAGTTTGTCTAAGTTTATTTTCTATTCAGTGTATTTAACTCCCCACTCAGTTCCTTCATGGAATAGCTTTTCTATGCTATTGTTCTTATGGCATAACTAAGATTGAGCATGTGTGCATACTTGGAGCATTGACATTTCCAAGTGAACTAGTCTGCATCCATTCAACTTGGAGCCCAGCGCTGGCATCTGGTAGGTCCTCCATGGGCACAAGGTCAGTGCTTGTGCATTTATAAGCCTCAAGGCCGAACACTGCTTCCTGCGTGAGTACACCACCTGTGGCAGGCTGGCTAGGATAATGTAAAGATGATGAAAATTTCTCCTGAATTGGACTGGATGTGCAAAAAAAGAGAAAACAAAAAACTTTACATGATTAGAAGCCTATTAGATTTGATCAAAATAAAATAGCTTCCTTTCATTCTAAGAACACTATTCAAAATTATCTCACAGGTTGAGTTGATCAAATAACTTTCATTAAACGAATATGTGTAAATACTAAAGCTACTAAGATATGAATATGAACAGAAATAAAACCAAAGCCATTTAATGTATTAGGTAAATAGGTAAGGTGATATATTTGGTATTTAATAGGAATTGTAGGGAGGAATGAGTTTTTTCCTAAAGCTACATCTAAATAGCACTACTGTAATCAAGACTTGAGTGTTTTCCATTCTAAAAATGGGTTATTTTACAACACTAAGACAAACAAAATATCATCATAATCCAAGAAGATTCTGATACAATATCTCAGCTCACACACACACACACACACACACACACGTTGAAAGGATTCTCATTCATGTATTTTATATTTGTGATTTCACCTATGTGCTAAATTTGTAAAATCTACTTTAATACTTACGTGATTTTGCTGTCATTTGCAAGCTTACAGCACAATGAAAAACTGTCAGTCCTGGTTCAGGTCAAACAGGTGATATTTTACCTTATTACTTCAGCTCTCAGCTGTCTTTGTGTGTGTGTATGGTATGGTATCATGGAACTCATGTACTTTTAATCAGCAATTCCATAAACCAGAAGCTCTATGACTTTAGATCAGCAATTTGTCCCTGAGACCTGATTTCCTCATTTATGATAAGGGTTTAACAGAGTAACTGTCATAACTCAAGTTATTGCAGGGATTAAGAGAACACAGCACATAGAAAGCATAAACACTGTGCTGGCATTATAATGTATGTATCTGTTACATGCACCAGCCTAATCAAATACAATGGAATTTACTTTTGCAGCAGTACCTAACGAGGCTTAAACATCCTATCTTCTCGTAAGAGGCACTGGTTTTCTCAACTACATGAGTGTGCAAAGCACAAATTATGTGTTTTTTTTTTAGTTTCGCAACAGTTGACCCATCAAAAGAAGATTTATAGCTTGAATCCTGGAATGAATTTCAGAAAATGTTAGCTCAGGGACTGTTATGTTACCCAAGCTGCTTCTCTAACTGCCCTGATATACCAAATGCTTAGATTCATCACTGTGTTTACATTAACAAATAATTACCTTCTGACTTAAAGCTACCATTGAATAAAATCTTACTAGCCTTAGCACATTTGAATACAGTATAATACTCTATCTTAAAAAGCAATGGAAGAGGAGAGTGACAAACACAATACCCAAGCTTTCTGTCTTTTGAGTGGTCCACCACGTTTTCTTTACAAGAATCCAAAGCCACATGTGTATACTGTGTGGCTACCATATTTTCTGAAATATAAAAACATCATAGACAGACATATTACATACACACGTAGACACAAACACCATTTGATATGGTCACAAAGGCTGGAACTCCTTTTCATACTGACTTTCACTACAACTTCAAAACAGTGCCCCATAGTAAAAAGTGCTACGATCAGAAAAGAAATTACTTAGGATTCAAAGAATAAATAGCAGGTCCACTCTAGGCAGGATGACCAGCCCACAGACAGTCACTGGCAGAACTTGATATGAGGACACAGAGGGAGACTAAAAGGCTGTAACCCTTCCAGTGGGCTTTATATAGAGTTTTGTGTGTCTTTCAGTTTAACAACTGGGGAGTCAGCATTTAGTTGACTGAATGAATTTAGATACTGGCAGTAATTAAATCACTGTTCCTTCTAACTTAAAAACAAAACAATTCGGGCTGGAGAGATGGCTCAGAGGTTAAGAGCACTGGCTGTTCTTCCAGAGGTCCTGAGTTCAATTCCCAGCAACCACATGGTGGCTCACAACCATCCTTAATGAAATCTGGTGCCCTCTTCTGGCCTGCAGGTGTATATGCAGACAGAACACTGTATACATAATAAATAAATATATCTTTAAAAAAAAAATTCACCTTTATTGACATGACAATAGATGGGGCAGAATTATAGACTAAACTTTACCAAGTGGTTTAGTACTACGTAATCCTATCTGTTTATAAACAAGTACTAATACTTATTAATATGAGAACATTAGCTTCTATTTACAGAACCACAGTGGTAAATACCCTAAGAATAGTAACTATCGGTACTTCGAAGAACTCTTCATGGATTAGTTTTCAATTTGAAGAACTTAAAAAAAAATTTACTTGAGCAGCAAACTTGTGATGGCATTTAAAAATAGTCCAAGTATGAACTAACTTCTCCTCTAAGATTGAGAAAAGGAATAAAACATACTGGGTTAGTACTCTAAGAAAATATCCTTATACTCCTTAGTCAATGTTTAGGTTTTTAGGTCACAATCCCATTAGAATATCTTCCATCTAGTGAAGTAAAAATTTCGAGCAGTTATTTAATTACTGTTCTTAAAATTGTGTTTGTGTGTGTGCTTTAGTGAGTGCACGCCAGAGCATATGTATGGAGGTCAGAGGACAACTTGCAGGAGCCACATTCTCTCTTCTTACATGTGGGTCCTGGAGATCAAGCTCAGGTCGTCAGCCTTTGCAGCAAGCACTTTTACCTGCTGAGCCATCTCAATACCTTCGTATTGCTTTGGTAAACAATTATTCTTTCTAAAAGTCCTGACAGCTATAAGTCAGCTAGTAAACTGACAGTTATTCAAAGGGCACAATGCTTCCAGATATCACAGTTTATACATTTTAGATTGGAACTTAGTGCCTAATGTCTGTGTTTAATGTACATTGGAGATAAATTCAAATGTAGATCGTTTACATATTTTAAAAATTATTTCATGTGGATGGGTGTTCTATTTGTACATTATGTCTGTGCATCTGAGCATGCAGTACCTACAGAGGCCAGAAGAGGCTATGAGATCCCCTGGAACTGGAGTTACAGACTGTTGGGAGCTGCTATGTGGTCCCTGGGAACCAACCCCTGAAGGACTGAGCAGTCAGTGATCTTAACTGGTGAGCGATCTCTACAGCTCACACATGTATATCTTTATATAAAAGTTACAGAAGACATGAGATAGAAATGAGGACTGATAGGAGTTTTATAATTCCTCTCTTGAAATCATCAGATAAAAATATTAAAATGTGATTTTCTCTGCATAGTATACTTGTCCATATGTCTACAGTGATAAAATTTGAAGATAGATACATCATGGACAAAAACTGGTTATTCATTACTAATTAATATATGTTCATTGTTTCTAATATTTAAATAACTTAATTTTTTTGTAGTAGCCCTTTCTTTGCTATCACAATACAACATACTTCTGTTGGATATACACCTTTAAGTGACTGTACAGGTTTTTTTCCACTTTCTACCTATTTATTAAAATTTTAAAATATAGACTATGAAGACAGAACGTCAAAAAAACAAACAAAAAAAAACCCAGCAAAAACAAAAACATGGATACACACATAAGTGGATTTTAAGGTTCTTTACAGTTTAAACAGTACACTTTTGCAGAAGATACTAAAATAACTGAACACACACCTTTATCTTCTGGAATCTGCACTGAATCTGCTGGGAATTTGTGGAATGGTGTAGATGAAAGCTGGGGAGCAGATGTAAAATCTCCTGTACTTTTAGAACTGGGAGCTAGGGTTTTGTTGTATCGATAACCGCATACTGTTGAATCGTCCACAAACTCATCAATGTGAGGCATTTCCTACAACAGAAGATGAATTGAAAAGAGCAACGGCTGCTTTGTTGATGAACTTGACACATGAACACTTTCAGTCTGGCCATTAATGTAACCCTGGAGTATCAACAACTCAGGAGGGTGAGGAGGTAAAGAGGATCGCTTGAGCTTAGGAGTTCAAAATCATCCTGAACAACACAGTGAGCTCCTGTCTTAAAACAAACAAAACTCCAAATATTTTTAAATTGAAAAAAAAGGGAAGATTTAAAGAAACATAGATATAAACCTCTTGATTTTAGCAAACTTCAATAGAGCTGTATAACAATTGGACATGTTTTTACCTTGTAAAAATTCATTAAATTTGAAAAGAGTTACAGAGATAGTAAAGAGTTGTTTTTCTTCATTATGTTCCCTTTAATGGTAATCTTGTCTGAAATGTGGTTTATTTAAAAAAAAAAATACTAGTAACTGGAGCCCTTATTTGATTTCTCTATTTCCTAACCAACCTCCAATACAGGTCAACACATTACACATGGCTGTTCTGTCTACCCAGCTGCTCCTGACGACAAGCACCTGTGGAAACAACCGTTTCTTGCACTGATACTTTAGAACAGAGGTCAGGATCTGTGACTGTGCCTCTAGTCTGAACTATAGAGGCTTCTGTACTAGGCTTATATATTTTAGAGAGGACTATCAGGGACCATCTCATCAAACTTTGGGAATATGTGTCATAAACACACCTTACAATTAGTGAAGTTAACCCAATCACTTGGTCAGGTATCCCTGAGGTTTTCTTCACTAAATTATTTTTCCTCTCCTCCTGTCTTCTTTTGATGCAAATCACCATGACCTGCCCATACCGAAAGGGAGGTAAAGTAAACTCTAGTGGAGAAATACTACATTTACTTATTTGTGAGTGTGTGTACTTGGTACCCACATGTACCTGCTCACACGTGGACGTCAGAGGACAACTGTGAGAGTCAATTCTTTTTCTACCATGTGGGTCCCAGGGATCAAACTCGGGTCTTTCAGGTTGGTGGCAAATATCTTTACCTGATGAGCCATCTCATTGGCCCTCTCGGAGAAATGTTAAACCAGTCTAGTAATTGATAATTTTGAAAAGATGCTTGGGAGCTATGCAGATACTGTTTCTTCTCAGTGACATTAGTAGTCAACCACGGGCCTTGCCTATAGCAGTTACTATCTTAGTGTTCTAATGGTGACCTTCTAGATTCCTTGGAATGCTTCTGTAAGGGAGATTTGTCCCCTCTACCCTATTGTATAAATATGGACACATATCCATACAGTATTATTTCTTGGGCTATAATTTAATATTACTTTACTTATTTGCTCTTTCAAATCATCTCAGGTTTGATCACTGACTTGTTCAAGTTGGTTCTTGTGCCACCCACCTCACTTTACAAAAACACAAAACCAAAACAATCACATTTTTAATTTCTGGCACAGGCTACCCCACGCTCATCTTCTATTTACCCTGGCATGGCCTATAGAATCAGATATTTCTTTAAGAACATAATTACAGGCTAAGTTTTAGAATTGGTGGGGAAAGAGAACTAAACTTGATAAATCCCCTCAGTTCTTAAAATGCCACATAAACATTTTATACATTACATTTTTTTTTTTTTTGTTTTTCGAGACAGGGTTTCTCTGTGTAGCTTTGCGCCTTTCCTGGAACTCGCTTTGTAGACCAGGCTGGCCTCGAACTCACAGAGATCCACCTGGCTCTGCCTCCCGAGTGCTGGGATTAAAGGCGTGCGCCACCACCGCCCGGCTACATTACATTTTTTAAAATAAATTCCACCATCCCTTCCAGTACTGAAGGAAAAACTGAATGGTTATAAACGCACCAGTTTCTGCTCAGCACCAGCATATACAGAAAATGTACCTTTTTTGTTTTTTAAAGTATGTAGTGGAATAATTCAACGAAATATAGTTTTGAAATAGTTGCACTGAATCTAAAATCCGGTCCATTATTTGGAAAAATTGTAAGGCTAAGTAAGCAGTTTATCAAAAGATTGAGAGCCTCATAATAGTTAATTCAATAGAACCTATCATGGACTTAAAACAGGGAGCCAGGGTTCAGCAGCATGTCTCAGAAAGGGTAAATTAACAGCGAGGAATCCTTGCTGGTGTACCATTGTCACAGGGGCATGTGGAGTATGGACAAAAAGCATACATGGGAATACTCTGGGCCATGGTGACAGTCTAGATGCAATGGCTATAACATACAAGAACACTGTGGGCCAATGAACAGGTGAAACTTGTCTGCTGTGGTGTACTGTTTTATTTTTCTCAATTTTCTGGGTTTCTCACTAATATCCCATTGTAGGTCTCAATTCTTACGTCTAAGAAAAAATATATACTGCTGGGTGGCACCTCCAAGCTCAAGGAATGACTCTTGAGAGGTAAGGATCACATAGTTATTTTTATTTTCTCTACTTACTATAGAATTCAATTTTGTTGACAAATACATTTTCCATACAACACTGGATTTTCCAGAAGTTGTATACACCTTATGCCATTTGATAAGCATAATCATTTGGTAAAAATAAAAACAGATCCTAAGACCTATTTCACTGATAAAGCAGAGATTTACTTACATTTGATGTTGAAGGAAATTTGCTGACAGAGCGTTCTCCAAAGGTCCTGGCTCCTGCGGGCTTATTTTTAGGCTGTGGTAAGCTAAAGAAAGATTTGTATAATTACGAATCATAAAACACACTGATGAAATAAATAAGCTTAAAAGTGTTAGAAAAATTTGTCATTTATCCTACGTAATGAGTTAGTGGTTTTACAGAGATTCTTTATTTTTATAGCAATTATAGCAAAACTGGGTCCAAACTGAATTAACTGTAAACAGAAGATATTTTTATTATACTGGGTTCCAAATTTAAGAAGCAAGTGAAAACAAGGACCTTGGCCAGCAAGATGTCTTGGGTATCAGGTAACATTTAAGTTTTATTTATGGTGCCTGTTCTAGATATGGATATCACTTCTGCAAGCTGGTCATGCTGTCTCTTTTCTACCTCAGTATGAAGTCCCTCCATGCCAAGATATCTGTAACTCACATAGCTTCATTTGTTTTAACTTACAGTGAAGATTCCTGAAAACACCTCATTCTATACCCTGATCTTGCTAATGGGTTGTTCTACCTTAAAACATTTTCTCTGTGGTTATTACTCAACATAAGCCACTTTCTGTTCTACTTTATTGGCTCTGCACTTTATGGATGTACAGGCAGATTCATCCACATTTAATATAATTTCAAATCCAGACAATCCATCTGTTCTCTGACAACTTATAACTAGATTACATTTCTTCTTCAGCTGTGCTTCTGCTACAGAAAGTCTGTTGTCTTGGAACTCATGCATAGCACATAAGAGGCTCATTGGTGGCATCAGTGGAACTCCAACCCAGACCACCCTATCTCTTTACTGCCTCACAATGTCAAGTCCTAAAAGCCCCTCTGCAGCATCTTATGGCACGTGATGACATGTATTCCACCCCCACCCGAGTTTATTTTAAATAGACTTTTCTTTACCCATAATTTTCTTTGTTTCCATCTTCAAAAATAGGAAAAGCAGATGACAACGACATAATCTTATTAACTCCCCAAGCTCCAGAAGATACTGCATTTTCTGCAAGAAAACACAAACAGCATCTCATTATTATCTTGTGAAAAGTCATTATCCTTTATCAAGCAACTTCAGCTACATATAAGAAAAAGTACTGAAATCTTCAAAAAATACTAGGTCCTACGTAATGACATAAGCTACTTTGCAGTGAGGAGAAATGACTGATTCATGGTCACTGGGTCTAGCATTTAGGGCCCAGTGGAGATCTTGTCACAAACAGTGCAGTGTCTGCCCTCCTATAACGTTGCTACAGAGCTCACTCAACAAAAGTGCACAAAACAAAAGTTGTGGGGATTTTTTTGTTGTTGATGTTCTTTAAGAAAAAAATTTAATGTTTGAATGTTAATTTCCAGTCTTCCCAATTCTCACTAGACTCTACTTATCTTTGTCATGATCTTTGGCTTCCAGCACTGCTGGGCTCCAGACTCCACCTAGACATCTTTCTCAGGAGGTGCTTAAGTCTCATGTTGAGAACTTAATTTCCTGACTGTTCCTACACACGATGCTTTTGTTCTTTAGCACTCATTATTAAATAATAACAAAAAATCCAAATTAACAAAAAAACCCAAACCAATATCACACGCACTGCAACCTTTTCAATGAAATTTATTCATTCCCTGCTCTGACAAGGCACACTATTCAAAGGCAGGGCCATATCTAAATCTTGATAATGCCTATAGTAACTTCCTGTGATAATGTGTACTTAAATATAAGGAGAAGCTTTTAAATAAATCATTACTTTGAAACTGGGCTTCAAATGCATCTTCATTTTGATCTAGAGAAGGCCACTCATCTTTATCATCAGAAATGTCAGGAAGTGTCGGAGCCTGAAACATATTCATGATGAAACCTTATAGAACAGAAAAAATATATGTCAACAGGTTGCAAATCAGTTTTTATTAATTTGTTGGAGGCACTATGCATACAAACAAAATATTTTACCTAATGCTTCCTTGGTGTGCACAGTTGGTGATGGCTGCACTTTGGATGGTGTTGCTTGAACCATTCCCAATGATGTGTTTGGAGTTGTATGAAAAGAATTAATGCTGGCAACCTTATTTGTTTCACACACTAGCAAAGGAGTGGGACAAAATGTACTATCAGTATGCCATTCAGAACACATTACAATGCACACAATTGATTACAGTAATTATAATTAAAAAGTTTACCAATGTCAATAATTATTATTTCCATTATCATTGATTAAACTTTCCAATCTTTGTAATAATATCATGAAGTAAGGTCAAGAATTGTCCTTTTACAGAAAAAGAAATAAAGGTCACATCAACTTATGAGTTTTGTCATGAAAAAAATCCTTAGCTCACAATACACCAACTGCTACTTGCTTATGGTCACAGTGTAAATCATTTCTTCCCACTATGTTGTGAATCTTAAGGATGTTTTTCATTTCACTCAGCTGGTGTTTGCTCAGACTTTATTTCTCTTTCTCCTTCTCTTCTCCGTGCTCATCTGGAAGTACTGACATCTTGGTGCTTAGAACATAACAGGAATATTGCTGCCTGAAAGCTCCACATCTGTCATTCATTCCGCCTGAAACAGGCTCACCAAGTTGGCTGCTTACTTATCAGTCCTTCCTAGTCACCTTCTTCGAAATCTAACTATAATTACCCTATAATAATAAATAATAAATCACCCTATAATAATACCTCTTTTCTTGTGGAAATTCTCACCTTTTCATCATGACTACCTAGCTAACCACTTAGAACTATGCTTTGCATTTAGCGAGTATGTACAAAGTCTTGGTGCAATAAGTCTCTATTTCAAATAGTCCTACTCCTACTGTTAGTGGAAGGGATGCCAGTCATATAAGGAAAGGAAGTGAATGACCAAACTGTGCCTTTATTATTTAATGGACAAAATTATCTTCTATGAAAATGCCTCCACTGTGGTACCAAACAGAATATAATATACTAACTAAACTTTGAATCACCTTTCCCATCTAACACATTAACTATGACTTTCAGTTTAATACACTGAGAAGCTTAATAGAAAAATGCCAAAGGATTCTGAACTAGGAAGATGTGACTAATAAATGAATTTCTATTGTTGCCCAAAAATTGTCTAAGGCTTTAAACATCATTCTTACCCTCTGAAGAGGAAAGGCTTCCTACACCACAGTCACAATACAGACACTTAGCAGACCAAGAGTCTACCCAAACAGGTTGGATGAAGTTAGTATAATGCAACGCTACCTTCTTTTATTTCTGGTCCACTCTGTGGCATGAATTCATGAATACTTTGATTCACACACCTGGAAGAGAAATCTCTTGAGACACACTGAAGAATAAAAGCACTTTACACATTAGAATTTTTAACTAACTCTCAAGAAAGGTTGAGGATAAAACTGCTTAGGGGCATGGTATAAGTAAATGAAATATTTATTGCCTTTGAGAATATTAATTCTTTCAAATAAAGATAACCATTGAATGTTTTTGTGTGACCTACTGGATCTGCATTTCAGCACACTAAATCATCCCTCCATGTAACAAGACAGAATAATGGCTTCCCAAATTCAAACACACTTCATTTATGGCACATGTTAAAGGCCTAAGACCTAGTTGCAAGCACTGTGTGTTAGTGGAACTAGTATTTTTCTTGTACTAGTTACCTGGAACCACTAGTGATGTCCAGATTTTAAATTAACAGCAAGGAGGGTGAAGGGAAAAGGCAGCAAACCACTTACATAACAGTTTGCTTTTAAACATACTGTGGCAGTCAACCTCATCTGCCTAATACTGCCAGAATTCTCTTAAAGAACCTTATTAAAATGTTAAGCAAAGAAGTGCAAATCACTTTTATTTTTATAAATTCCTATCAAATCACAAGTTAAGTAATGAATAACCAAAGACAAAAATGTAAAACAAGAAATTTGTTGTTGTTATTATTTCTGAAACCTAGAAAATTTCTTCAAAACTGGGAAATATTGGGAGATAGATCTTGGCACAAAGAATCATCAGCACAGATCTCAAATAGCTTCATAGCTTCTGAAGGAAGACAAAGAAAACATGAGAACATATGTCAAGTAACTTTCTGTGCAGTAATAGTGTGACAGGTATGTAGTCAAAGCTAGTAAGTACTTTCAGTTTGCAGTTTACAGCTATCTATTCTGAAGGTACAGAGAAACTGTCTGAAGTTTATAATTCAAGAAAAAAGTACAAAGTAAACAATACTGTAAAAGAAGTGTGGAATTAAGTCTGAAAGATTCAAGGCCAATATTTTGAGAATCTTTTCAACATAATTACAAAATTTTAAAAAACAAGAACCATTCATCTTTATACAACATACTATAGATCATGAAAAGAAATTATACATGCCATTCACATTACTATCACCTCCAGAACAACATTTAGCTTACCTGGAGTCTGTCATTGACTGGCCACTTACAGGAATAGGAAGAGTTGGCTGGCTGGCAGCTGGGATCATCAAAGCATTGGTAACAGCATTTACCATAAGAGGAACAGAAGGTGCCTCCTGTGGTTTCTCTCCTGAGTTCTCTGAGGTCTTGATGGATGGAAGACTTGGAACTCTCGGTTCCTGCTGGGAACATGTATTTGGTCCCATGTATACTGGACTAATCTTTCATGTTGAACAAAAAGACACAAAACAAAACAAAACTAGGAAGTCTTGAATATTACTAATCAGTCATTAGAGCTTCTCAAAGTACAGCAACAAAAGACTAGCCTCTACGATGGTTTCTTAAATATGGACATACTAAAAGCTTATATTAAAATTTTTTTTATTATTATTTGTGCGCGCGCATGTGTGTACAGGTATACACACGGTAAGTTAGGGGACAACTTTTAGGATCCGGCTCCCTCTTACTTGTTGGGCTAAGATCTTAATTCTCTGCATCATATATTCCACTCTAGCTGGCTCACAAGCTTCCAGGTAATTTCTCTGTCTCTGCCTCTCATCTCACTGTATGAGGGTTGGGATTACAAAGCTGTGCCACCATATATGGCTTTTTTTTTTACATGTGTTGCTGGGATCAAGCTCAGGTGATCTGGCTTGTATAGCAAACACCTTCATTGGCTGAGCTATCTCTCCAGCCTAGCATCTTACACTTTAAACCACTGAAAAACAAATTGGCTTCTATAATAATATCAGCATTTAATAAGTAGCTCAGTTGGACATAGCAGCTCATGGGAGTCCAAGATACAGGAGAACTGCAGGGAGGCTGAGGCTAGTCTGGTCACCTAGCAAGTTCCAGGCCAGCCTAGGCCAGTGTGAAACCCTGTCTAATAAAACAAAAACAAGAACGGAGGAGTGAGAAACAATACAGTGAGATCAAAGTGGAAAGGAGACTACTAGGAGCAAAAGAATACATGGTAAATGGAGGGCCAGAGAAAAGAAAAGGAGGGCAACAGAAACAAAGTATGACAATGTCATATGAAACCCAGTACTTCTTATGTTAAATTATAAAAAAAAGACACTTGAATCACAAAACAAACAAAAAGTGTCCTATTTCTCTTTACTTAGTTTTGGGAAAAGACTAAAATTAATGTTATCAAATCTTCTTCACAGTGCTCTACTCAGATCTTCTTAGTAGCCATTTTTGTATTTAATGAATAGGATATATTTATATTAATTTCTACAAAGGCACATGGTCCATAAGAGGAAGGATAAACAAACTCTTAAAATATCTGCTTTTCTATTTACACGGAAATAGAATGTAATAAAAGACAGAAAGGCTAATTCCTTATCTCACGGAAGCACTCTTACAAATTCTAAGAGTTATCTTAAGCTAGATGTGGTGGCATATGCCATTAATCACAGCTCGTCAGAGGCAGAAGCAGGGGCATCTCTGTCAGTTCAAGGTCCATCTGGTTCACATATCATGTTCCAGGTCAGCTACATATTAAGAATCTGTCTCAAAACCAAAAAAGAAAATCCAAAACCAGTAACTTAAATGACCTACACTATTTCCTTACCTCGCAAGTTAGTAAAGAGTGAAAACAGTCCCGACACAGATCAACTACCCCATTAGAAGTACCACAGATCTCAGGGTCTCTTGTACTTTGGGCGACTACAGAGACTTGATTGAGCTAAGTATTTCCACCCTGTCTCTATATTTCTTTGCTCAAGCTTTTTTTTTTTTTTTTTTTTTGGTTGTTTTGAGACAGGGTTTTTCTGTGTAGTCCTGGCTGTCCTGGAACTTGCTCTGTACATCAGGCTGGCCTCTGCCTTCCGAGTGCTGGGATTAAAAGTGTGCACCACCACAGTCCAGCTCATTCCAAATTTCTGTATCAAATTATTTTAAAACTCAGTAAGATTCCTAGCTACATTAGAATAACTATAAAAACAGGGCATAGAGAACAACAGCTAGTAGTATTAGGGATAAGCTGTAACAGTGAAGAATGTGGACATACTTCAGGCCTGTTCTGGGAAGTAGACAGGTCCTCCTTGTGAGACAACTCCACCACTTGATGCAATTTCTTATGAAGTTCATCCATTTTCTGTTTCAACAGTTGCTCTTCAAAAGCATTTGCTTCTTTCCTTTTCAAATAATGTCTGTCTTCACTAACTTTAAGAAACATTAAAAAGCATGGTTTGCTCTCAAAATCTCATCAGAGTATTGCATGCAAAATGAGCAAAAGGTCACCATTTAGGACAGATATTTTTAAAATCAAAGTTTTCCATATTTTTTCAATTTTAGAACTGAAACTTACATTACCTTTTAATTGTAATCTTTACCTGTCCTCACCACAATTACTATTAAATACGGTCATATGTTATATTAAAAAAAAGCCCGTTATGTGATCAATAATACTCAGCAATGGTAGTCTAATACTAAACATTTCTTATAAAACAATCATACTGTGCTACAAATCACTTGAAAATGACTTTTCACTCATTCTTATTTCTAATTACTTTATCTTACATATGTGTATATGTGCTTGTGTTCATGTGCACACGTATGTATGTATATATGGCTCCAAAGAGCCTCAGGAGCCATCCCTTCGGTTTTGTTCTCACTGGCCTGGAGCTAACCGAGGAGTCTAGGCTGCCACTGCTACCCGAGTGCTGTGATTACAAGTGTGTGCCATAACACTTGTCTTTTTAATGTAGTTCCTGGGAATCAAACTCACATCCTCATTATTGCATGGCAAGCATTTACTGACTGAGTTATCTCCCCATCCACCAATGTCCCCCACTTCAGATTTTTAAAAAATGTAACTTTTCAAAGGAATATTGAAGCATTAAAGGGCACAAGTCCCAAGCAAGGTATATATGTGGAGGTCAGAGGACAACTTGCTGGTTCTCTCCTCCTACCAGGTGGGTCTTAGGGTCAGAACTCAGGTAGTCATACTTGGTGGCTTTTAATTTTTTTTAATTATGTGCGTGTGTACATGTACATGTTTGTGATGGTGCCTACAGAGGCTAGATGTGTTGTGTCCCCCTGGAGCTGGACATTACAGGGTGTTGAGTCACCTGACATGGGTGCCGGGCACTGAACTCAGGTCCTTTGCAAAAGCACTAGCAGCTCTTAACTGCTGAGCCACCTCTGCAGCTCACCTCTTCAGGAAAAGGTGTACTAGGGTCAGACTTCAAACAAATTTCCAATAAAAATCAAATCTGCTTAGAGACTACAGATTGTGGCACATGAACAATTCGAAATGTGCCCTCCAACAAATACTGACTTTTCTCTATAGTTGATTAAATATAAAAATAATGAACATATGGGCAGTTTAGAGAGTTTGCCGCTCTTGGCAAGTTCAGTTCAGTTCCTGGCACCTATATCAGAGCACACAACTTCTTCTGGCCTCTGAGGACACTGTACTCACATGCACAACCCACTCACACATAGCTTTAAATTAATAAAATCTTTAAAAAGGTAATGAATAAAAGGCTCACATAGTAGATCTAGTCAAAATAACCTAGAGGGCATAAAGCCCTGAGTGGAACCAAGGTTTATTTTCCTCTATGTTGTTAGAGTAAAAATACTTTACTTTAAATGTGCCTTTATAGTAAAGGCACATTTCCTTATGAGGAACAAAAAGTAGTATTTATTCCATAAACATAAATAACCTGGCATGCTGATCAGAAGGCTACTTCTGCATATTTGTTTACAGTAGATACAAACTTGGAAAATCTCTTCTGAACCTCAGTTCTCAATCAAATCCTTTCACAGAACAAATAAATGCTCTACAAATTTAGTACTACTGTATACAGAGGTTCAAATTCACACAGATGATAGCGAAATGCCACCTATTTCACTAATGCAAAGGCAACACCAGTAAGGATGCTTATTGTGGTGCTGTTTCAACTGTTATCAGTTCAGCAATGGAGCCTATGGTCAAGCCTTGCTGCTAGGCTAGTGTCTAACAAAGACTTCTAGGCTTCTGACAGAAGGTGCTCAAGACATTCATTCTCTCGTCTTTCATTCAATTATGTGATTGCTCATCCTTTAAAAAGGCACAAAATAAAACAAGATATTGAGTGCAAATACCCCACTGTTCATGCTTTTTCCGTTGATTGTATTTCTGGGCCCTTAGTTCTTCAAAGGAAAATTCTGAATCCCCACGAATAAGCTTTTCCTTGCAGTACATAACAACCTGCTGAGTGTCAGTCTTGGGTGCCACAGATGAGCTGACAGAGCATTCTGATTTTGAAATCATGATCACTCTCTGTTCCCTACTGGGGAGAAAGACACCGTTTACAACAGTGTACTCAAGCAACTTGAAGGAAACTTAAGTAATAATGTATTCATTGTACTTGCATATTAGACTCTTTATCACAAGCAGAAGGTGTCACACCAAAACATTCTGAGCCCTAAAAGACAGAAAACAAACATGAGCATTCACTTACCAAAGACAACCCTTCACACAAATTACTTCACAATTAATCTGAAAATGCTCCATGAGAAGGAGCCTCTTAATCTCAAGTAGATTTACATGTTTATAGAAATCATGATTAATAGCTGGAGCTTTAATTGACATTATTTTTACTTAACTTTTCAAACTGAGGTCCCCCAAAAGAAAACACTTTAAATTTAAGACATTAAAATTCCCTTCTGGTATTTCTTTACTCTCAGAAGTTCCCAATAGTAGCAATAACCCAATTATTTATTTATCAACAAATATTTATTGATATTTCACAAATATCATACAATGAGCTAGGTTTGGGGAATATGACCAAAAGTAACACTCATTTCATCTGTGTAAAAATTTAGAGTAGGAGAAAGAATGAGGGTGGCAAACATTCTAAGACACAAATTGTGACAATCTACACAATCTATCAAAGTTAGACATGCATGTTCTACGTCTAGGAATATGCCACATTAGTAAAACAGACATTTAATCCATTTACATTGGATTAAGCTACAAGAAGGTCCTAAAGAATGATTGTCTATGAAAGAGAAAGATGCTAAGAAACATAAAGCTGAAGAGGAGATTGGAGTACTTTTATGTTTATAAGTAGGCAAGGCAGAAGAGATTTAGATGGGTCAAAAATATTTAGGGGGATGAAAAGTAGGCACAAGTTTGAAGCTACTTTTTCCCAGGCAAACAGCAGAGAAAGATGCCGTTACCTATGTAATGGTTGGTAGCAGAAAATGAGAAGATATCTTCTGCTATGTTGCAGAAATACTTTGTATTTTTATAGCTATGAGAGTGAGATAGACACATCCCAAATTTGAGGAGAATGAAGTTTAAAATCACAATAATTTGGTATTAAAGAATTAACTGGTAAGTACACGAGACATATAATATCAAGAGTGGTGTGGAGATCGGGGTCTGGTGAAGGGGCTGTCAGTAGGCGCCATGTCGGGCCGCGAGGGTGGCAAAAAGAAGCCCCTGAAACAGCCCAAGAAGCAGGCCAAGGAGATGGACGAGGAAGATAAGGCTTTCAAGCAGAAACAGAAAGAGGAGCAGAAGAAACTCGAGAAGCTAAAAGCCAAGGCCGCGGGCAAGGGACCCCTGGCCACAGGTGGAATTAAGAAATCTGGCAAAAAGTAAGCTGTTCCTCATATCTGAGATGATGGTGACCCTCTTCCCTTCCTATTTAAACATCTGGATTCCCTGCCATAACATCTTTGCCACCTACAGCTAGAATGAAGTGTTTCCCTGGAGCCTGTTAAACATCTGGATTCCCTACTATAATAACATCTTTGCCACCTATAGTTAGAATGAAGTGTTGCCCTGGAGCCTGTTGTACATTGTAATAAACTTTTGTAAAAAAAAAAAAAAAAAATTATAATAATAAATAATACAACGGCTCATTGTCTCTAGTGTTCAGCAATTCCTACCTCAGCTGTGAATTTAAAGTAAACTCAGTCCGAAATCCTACCAGAGCTGTTTCATCTTTGTTGTACTCTGAATTCTGTGTCACTTTGAATTAATTAAACCAACTCATTAAAAGGCAAAAGAAAAAAAAAAAAAAAAGAGTGGTGTGAAACATAGGGAAGAAATGCTTGGAAAGTGCCAGAGCTCTGGTTGAGGTTATGTGCTTAAATGTTTGAGGTTCTGGGTTTTTTCTAAAGCTGGGCTCAAAAACCACCAAATGTGATCCAAAATAGGGATTTCCTAGGCCTACAAAGAGGCCAGCAGAACAAATAGAGGATATTAGGAAGAAACTGCAGACAGGGGTTTGTGTGGCAGGCAGGTGTCCTTAAGTCTGACAACGAAGCTATATTGGAGTTGAACAGATAGAGGATGAAAAGGCTCAGCGCTGCCATGGAGTGGTGGCTGAAACGGAGGTCAGTCACAGGAGACAGGGTCAATGGAGTAAGATGCAAAGGCAGACATAAAAGATAGCCAGGATGGCTGTCCAATAACATCCCTGATTTCTATACAACATACAAATAAATGCCCTGTTACCAGACTCTGAGGAACACAGGCTGAGTTTTTTCCTGGACTTGACTTTGTTGTCACGACTTGGTTTAAAATCTGTGCACTCTGCAGAGGTTCTGAGGTTGCAGCTATGAGGGAAAAGAAAGTGAAATGAGTAATAAGTGAAAAGTAACTTTAAATAGAATTAAAACAATACATTCCACTGTTCTTTCAGTATGTTGTATTTAATAAAATCTATTTGAAGCTGGAGAGATGGCTCAGCAGTTCAGAGCATTTGTTCTGTTGGAGGACTGAGGTATAATTCCCAGCATTCACATGGCTCACAGTCATCCATAACTCTAGTTCTAAGGAATATGATACCCTCTTCTGACTCAGGTGGGCACTAGGTATGTATATAGTGCAGACAAACATGCAGGCAAAACACTCATACATATAAAAGAAAATATCTAACACATAAATTAAAAAATTACTTTAAAAATCAAACCATTTTAAATTGTCACAGAAAATGGACTAATTTTCAGTGAAGAAAGATATCTGAGAAACAATATTCTAACCAACTCAAGAAGTTAAGATAATACCTGGATGGAATATAAAGCCTAAGTGGTTATTTTAAACAAGATGACAGTGACTGTTGTTGAAATGGGATCTTTATTTCTAAGGGAAAAGGACACGTTTTTAAAAGTCGCATTTACACCTATTTGATGTCAGCTCTGAACAGATGGAGAGTCCAGCGTATCCCCTCTTTGTGTTGTAGGATATTTAGCAGATACTAGAATGAACAACTGTTTTTTTAGAAGTACTTCGACGTTGAAGAATCCTTGTGGAAAACAGTGATTATTTCCCGTGATATGTAGAGCTGTTTTGCTGAAGGGGCTTTGCAGCCATCCCACGACTTTGGTTACAAGAAGCTTCAGGTACATCTGAGGTTCTTATGTAATTATGTATTGCACATGATACATAATAAAAGACTGGAGCCATGGAGGCATGTGATGCTCTCCTTCAGTAAGACATGTAAATCAAGATTGGGGACCTTGGTATGAGGAAATACTTTGTGTAACAATCAATAAATACACCTTTGTACGGCTTTCGGGGTTCATTCTATCACAAGAGGCTGGATCTTCCTGCTGCCACACTGGCCTTAAAATTTCATCTTGGGAGTGCCTTCTTTCTTCAACTGACCCATGCTATACAGTGCACCCCAACATCTTTGAGATTATATATATATATATATATATATATATATATATATTTTTTTTTTTTTTTTAAAGACAGTATACTGTTATGTAGCCCTTGCTGTCCTCAACACTTACGTTCCTTCTGTGTTAGCCTTCCTTCTGAGTACACTACACTATATCTAGATATTAGCTTGTTATTTTTTGAGGTAGATTCATTAAATTTTGCTTGCAGGTTTACTCTATTACAGTGCTAAAACACAGCCCCCTGCTATCCAAAGCTGTTTTGTAAGATTATTATCAGGAGTGCTTTCACTATTACCCAAAACAGCAATTTGGTTTTTGGTTTTCATTAAATACTACATGAGGCTGTTTTTAACAAACAAAACAAAACACACTTAGTACAAATTACAGACTAAATTTTCAACAATCTAGACATTTTTAAAAAGTATTATTTTACCTTGAGCTTGCAAATGGGCTCCAGTAAGACGTGCCTGGAACAGACTAAAAATAGAAAATACATATAGATCTTTACAGTTTAATATACATCTATATTGAAATGGAAACTAAATATAACAGACAATAAAAACAAAAAAAGAAAAACTGAGTTTCAAGTTGCTTTAAACTTCAGACATAAAATTCTGGGAATATTTGTATTAGAAAAGTCTTCTTTTTACACAGTTTATATCATTATTTTTCAAATTCACCTAGCACATGCACCTTCTTTCTCCATGAACCAAGTCTGCAGATCATTTCATAGCACTTTTGCATACCAATTCGACCTTTTAAAAACTGTGCAGCTCCCAAGCCTGACATTTGTGGGTAGTGAAAGAGAGAGTGTATATTGTATAAAGAAATATACAACTAAGCACTAAATTTTGACTGATTCATAATTCAAACAAACTAACGGTAACAAAACCATTTTACTGATGGTTTGAAAAGGTACAAAATTAGATACTATTAAAGAATTATTGTTAACTTTATTAGGTGACATAGAATAAGTCCATAGATAACATTTTTTTTTTTTTTCTGTGTAGCTTTGTACCTTGAAATTCACTCTGTAGCTCAGGCTGGCTTGAACTCACAGAGATCTACCTGGCTCTACCTCTTGAGTGCTGGAATTAAAGGTGTGCACCACCACCACCCGGCTATAGATAACATTTTTTAAAGAGGATTGCAGTGGTGTTTGAGAGAAAAGATTCTCCATCAGTACAGGGACAGTGAGACTACTCAGCAGGTAAAATACTTCTGCCAGGCCTGACCACCAGAGTTCAATCTCCAGAAACCTCTGACCTCCATACACTTGCAGTGGTGTTCTTGCCCCAAACAAATAAGTTAAAAAGACAAACAAATATCATTAGTACAGAAAAAAAAAGATTAAGGGGCTGGAGAGATGGCTCAGAGGTTAAGAGCACTTGCTGCTCTTCCAAAGACTCAGGTTTGATTCCCAGCACCTAGATGATGGTTCACAACTGGATCCAATGCCCTCTTCTGGCCTCTATGGGCACCAGGCATACACATAGTTCACATACATACATTTAGGCAAACTACCATATTTTAAACAAACTGTTAACCATTAAACATACTGATTTTTCTTATGTAAATTTGAAGATTCTCATAATAAAATTTTTTTAAGGCACAAATACTATAGTAAAACTGAAAAAAAATAGGTAAGTATATTGAATGCTGGCAAGGGGTGTAATGCATAGTAGGTCTTCAATTCGTCTAATGAGAATGCAGAAGAAAATCTTTAAATAGATGGTTTGGTTTTATGTCCCACATGCCTTGAAACTGTTTAAACATACTTTTATTCAATTATTCCAATTCTAGATGCTATCAAAACAAGATAAATGTAAGAAATATATTATCTTTAGGGGCAAAGATCTTGACATATAGTATGTATGTAGCAAGACTTTGTAAAGCATGTTTGCAATTCTGTAATATAGCAAGAAAAAAGCTTTCTATATTTTCAAGTTTTCCTAAATGAGGCATTTTTAATAACAGAAAAGTAACAGAACAAAAACATGTGTGTGCAAAAAAAAAAAACAAGGTATTCGTTGATATGCAGTATTTACTATGGTTTGAATTGTCACCAAAACTCATGTTGAAACTCAATCCCCATTGGGAGGATTTATAAAATGTTATCTCCAGCAGTGGTGGCACAGGCCTTTAATCCCAGCACTTGGGAGGCAGAAGCAGAGGCTGAGGTAGGTGGATCCCTGTGAATTTGAGGCCAGCTTGATCTACAAAGTGAGTTCAAGGACAGCCAGAACTGTTACACAGAGAAACTCTGTCTTGAAAAACCACACACACACACACCCCAAGGTTATCTCCAAAATGTGATTAGATCAAGAGAGCTCTGTCTTCATGAATGGACAAGTCTATTCATGGCTTAATAGGTTATTCTGAGGGGACAGTTTGTTCTGTCTCTTGTATGTGCCCTTCTTGTGATGTGATGTTCTGTATTGCCTCACAATTCTGCAGTCTAAAGTGACATTACAAAATCTGTCACGCACCATCCTAAGAACAGTATGAAGCTCCGTGTTTGCATTCAGACCTACAATACACAGACAGTATAGCTTACAGTTAAAGTAGATATACAAAATATACACAAAGGAAAAGATGGGTCATAGACTTTTAAACTACCTGTATTGTTGTTGTAGTAGTTCTTTAGGTTCAGCCTGGTTTTGAATTCCTCTCCGAAAAACAGCACTGGCATGCTGCAGTGCTCCCTGGGCTTCCAGATGCCCCGCCCAAGATATATACAGAGGAGATGACTTGGTTCCAATTCCCTGGTTGTACAGGAACTCAAAAAACTGATGGAGGTCACTGTTGTACTCAGCCTACAGAAACCCAGAGCAGAACCACACAAAAACAATGAGGTATAAAGAGATAGTAAATGGATACAGGGGGCAGCTAGACAGGGAGAATGACTTCTAATCTTCCACACTAGGAAACTGTGATTGATAATTTTATATTCCAAAATAGCTAATAGAGAGGGTTTTGATTTCCAACACATAGAAATGATAACTATTGGAGGTTATATACCAATTATTCAGATCACAATGTCATACATTGTTTACATGTTGTTACTCTATTCCATATGAATAACTGTTATATACAAGACAACCAAACTGCTAGGCTGGGTCTGTCCCAGAACCTAAAAAGCCCTACATTGTTTAATCTTCATGAAAGTCTAGGAATGTTGTATAGGTAAAGACATTATGTTGTTTTCAGATGATAAATCTAAAAATTCTCTCTTCCCTTGATATTCAAGGATTATGAAAGTATTTCACAAAATATTGATTCAGTATTTCACAATGATCCATTACATGAAATATTGCTTTAGTCTTAACCTGAGGTTACACAAGTTCCACAGGGTGCCTTTAATTACAGTATTTTATAATTTAGGGAACAATTTCATGTGCACTTTATCTATTCCATATGATTTTATTACTAGAATTCATAGCCCCAAGCTTTCATTTCAGATTAGACTGAAGAAGAGTCCTATTCTCTTTTAACAGTTGGTAACAATATTTTTTTATTTTTTTGGTTTTTTGAGACAAAGTTTCTCTGTGAAATAGTTCTGGCTGTCCTGGAACTCACTCTGTAGACCAGGCTGGCCTCCAACTCACAGATCTGCCTGCCTCTGTCTCCTGAGTGCTGGGATTAAAGGCATGTGCCGCCACCACCACCCAGTTTGTTAACAATATTTTAATTAAAAACGTGTTCCCAGTAAGGATTATTCTACCTGTACTGCATAATGTACAAATCTTAACTGGTTTTCAAATTCTTTTTAAAATGTGTTGTTTGTTATATTTTTATTATTTACAATGATTTTTAAATTTAAATACATTTTGATCATATTCTTCCCCTCCCCCAAATCCTTCCAGATCCTCTCCTCCTCCCTACTCACCCAATTTGAAGTTCTTTCTTAAAAAAAACAAAACAAAACAAAAACCCAATACAACAATAACCCTTCCCAAACCTAGAAAATAGAATACATCAATGCCCCAAAAGGAAAAAACAAAAAACAACAACAAAAAAGTCGCAACCAAATAAAGCACACAAAAAACGGTGAAGTCCATTATTTGCTGGTCAACTACTCCTGAACATGAGACCTGACACTCCACATCAAAGTTGAACAGGACAAACCAAGAGAAGACAAGAGTCAGAGACATACTTGTTCCCACACTCAGGAATCCCATACAATCACTGAACTGGAAGTCATAATATAAATATAAAGAGAGAGTCCTACCCTACTACAGCTGGAGACTGCTTTCTCCTTTTAGTACTACAGTTAGTCTCTGAGTTAAAACTCCCAGAGACCTTAGCATCTAAGAGCTCTTGCTTATTTTCTCTCTCTCTCAAGCACAGTTCTCCTCCTCCTCCTCCTCCTCCTCCTCCTCTCCTTTTTTTGAGACAGGGTCATGCTACACACCCTTGACTGGCCTGGAACTCACTACGTGGACCATGCTGGCCTCAACTCAGAAACCTGCTTGCCTCTTTCTCCCAAGAGCTGGGATTAAAGGTGTGAGCCACCACAACCGGCTTCAACCACATTTCGTATCCAACAACTCATTTAACTTTTTGTTTCTATCTCATGTTGGAACGTACATATACAAAATAAAGAAGAGTTTTAAAATTAAATCACTGATTCCTCAATATTTCAAAAGCTAAGACTCTAAAATACATACCTCTGACTATATAACTTCTAAATAAGTTCATGAATATAAACAAGAAATTGATATGGAAAGGCAGTCTAAAATGATCTTAACAGGGAAGGGGACCAAAAATAAAATATTATATTTAGTTATCTACCTGAAATTATACTCACAAATTTTAAGCAATAATTGATGAATCTTGAGTCATTATGGTACCTCTTCTTATCTAAAAATTCCTTCATTAAATGTTGCAATAATATCATCAAGTATTCTTTATTTTCAGGAAAATTCTCTTCTATCCACTTCATAAAGCTAGAAAAATATGGATATTAGTTTTCCACAGGGTAGCATATGGTTCCTTTGTTTAAAGGAAAACAAACAAAAAAATACACACTAACCTTTCCCACTCCCCAAGTGGGTCATTACCCTGGTAGCTTTGCATATGGGCTTCAAACATGCTACAAGAGAAAAGTACATACATGAGAAATTAGGAATAATTCCTAGAAGCCAAAGATACATTCTACATTATGTCATCTATATGCTTGAAAAATGGAAATTTTGAATATCAACCTAAACATCACATAAAAGGACATTTAGAGGTGTTCAGAAGAATCAGAAGCAGTATTTGCCCTCAGGTCAATCTAGATTCACTGGTCCCTAATGTCACTGCCACCCAGTGGGACTGAGACAGGACTACTCAGGCCCTTCTCCTTATTCTCAGGAGCATAGATAAGATAGGGAGTTAGAATAAGATGCAAAGAAAGCCTCCCCTTTGGTGGGACAGCCCCAGAGACAGTTTGCTTGAGTCCAAATCTAACCCTGTCCCAGAGGAAAAGCTCACAGTGACAGTACTGGTAAACACCCACAGACCTCCTAGAGGACTTTCCTTTCCTTACTTCCATAGCACCTAGCCACAGCTCAAGGAGCCAAGCAAGCAAATCAAATTCTAATGACCTCGGGTGCTAGGGGGTAAACAAACAAAAATCATAAAAACAGTGCCGTGTCACATGAAGTAATAAAAGGGAAAAGGGGGGTGGCAAACTAAGGAGTAAGCATAGGGCAAAAGCTATCTTTAGTGACATGTGACCAATGCTAGATAGCTACCACAGCCATGTGAGGGAAATCAAAAGGCTGACAGAACTTGAGGGACAAAGTCGAGTTCTATCTGCATTTTAACACGTCTTTGTTCTTTCACGGAAAGGAACAGGGGTGGGAATACGAGTAGGAATGGGTTAGGGAGCAGAGTCTTAGTGGGTAGTATGTGGGACCAGGAGAGAAGAGCTGGAGTACAGCGTCAGAGAGGCAGGATGGGAAGAAACTGTATTCTGAATAGGAAGCAAGCTGAAAAACCATCCTAGGTTTTCAAACTGAGAAATGATAAGATTAGGGGAAAAGAATTTAAAACCAGCAATTTTTTTTTTCAGAAATGACTAGAAAATCAACCTCCAAATACAATTCACTGGCATACTGAAATGGTTATTCAGAGAAACTATAGACAGCAATGGCTTTTTCATAATTTTGTGCACAGAAGTAGTATAGATTTTAGCATTTCTAGTATTTTTTAAATTAAGTCAAGGAATTTCACTTTTTGGATTCTTTTCAGCATGTCTGAATTGCTAGCACCACGACTTTTGTCCTTTGAGGTTCTTATTTAGCAAAATAATACAACTATTTGTCCAAGGCAAACAAACATTCAACAGCCTCACACCGACCCTACTCCCCGGGAAAATGGCTCGCACACACTGTAACTTAATACTAAAACATCTATCATTAAAACAAGCTAGCCTTTTAAAAGTCAAAATACCTAGTTTCTTTTTTTAAATGGGGAGGGGCTTTCGAAAGAGAATATCTAGCAGATATAATTAAAAATTAAATTGCTCTATGCCAATAGGCTTTGAGTACCTGACTCTACGGATACCCAAAGGGCTGATAAAAATAAAAGTCTCCTTCCTGTAATATGATTTAACAGTTTTAAAAGGTTTTACAACACAGGCTGGGTAAGGCAAAAATTAAAATAAAATATAAAAAAGAAAAAAAAGCAATCAGTGTGGGAACTTAAAAAAAAATCTGCTTGCAGGTAGAAACAAATGACTCGACAATAGCATCTTCCTCCCATAAAGTTCAGCTTCAGTTTGTTTTTGTTTTTTAAACCTAGCAGGTAAATGAGAAACAGTAAATTCTTTCCCTAGTTGACCAGCGTTTTTATTAAGAGACTGAAATTCTCCCCTAAACACTTCGCCACCCAAGGTTTGGGGACTCGAAGGCGGGGCGTCTGTTTGGAGGAGGTCGGTTCCCCGCGGAGAAGACACACGCCGCGTCGGACGGTCCGCACGCCGCCCAAACCCCGCCACGGGACGGCGGCCGCTGCAGCGCCCGCTCCAGGGACCCCGGACCGCCGCCGCCGCCGCCGCCGCCGCCGCCTTGGCTGAGCCCTGGTGGGGCCCAAGGGAACGGCTGAGGAGAAAGCCCGGCCGAGGCACCCGGACTCAACCGCCCTGGCCGGCTCTCCGCGCGGCTCGCGCCCTCACTCCACCTGAGGGACACTTACCGAAAGACACTGTCTAGGTTGTCCATGACGAGATAAAGCGCACGGCGGCGCGACACCGAACCAGCCGCCGCCTCTCGTCACCGACCCCGAAGCCGATTCGAATCCCCCGCGCAGCCGCAGACGTAGAGCCGAACGTTGGCAGCGCGCCTGATCATTGGTCTCGGCTGAGGGAGAGCTGGCCAATCACTGGGGCCGTTGCTAGGAGACGAAGTCCCGCCCCCGGCACCGGCAGTTCCTCCCACTTCCCCCTAGCCTTGTAGGTGCCGTTTCCGTTCTAGTGAGATGCTAACCATTTTAGCACAGGGATTATTATTGTTATTTTTAGAAACCATATAAATTGCAGCTGGGTTACAAAATTACACCAGCAGGCTGGACTTGAGGACTCTGTGACTCTTTGTGCCTTCTTGGATCCTGAGAGTCTCGAGAATCTTTGCTTAAATAACAGAAATTGCTTAGCTGGTGAGTGGATTCAGCGGGTAAAGGGCTGACGGTATCCTGGAATCCACAAGGTGAAAGGGAAGAAAACCCACTTCCTCATGTTGTCCTCTGATCTCCACACGCACGCTGTGGCACATACACATATAACAAATGAGGAGACCACAATCATCCTGCACATAAACTCACACAGTCAAACCTACACATATGCATAAAAATAAGTAATTTTTAAAAAGAGTCCAGATATCCAAGAATAAATACAAAACATGTTCATGTGCCCTAAGAGTGAGTTGAGAAATAATCTGGTCTTCTCTGCTTCTTGAGTTTTAATAACTTCTCACTTTGCCTCTCAAGGCTCATTTGACCAAAGCAAGTAGAACATAAAAAGCTCATGTGATTACCTTCCTGTTTCTAGCTGTCCAATGAGTGTTTCAGCTCCCTTAAGTTGCTAAACAAGATGAATTGCAGCTCTGGACAAGTGGATATTTCCTAATCTAGAGAAAAGAATTAAGAGTGACTTCCCATTTGATTTCTTAAAATCATCTAATTACAGCTTGGCACTAAAATATTGCCTGTAATCACGATAGACACAGATATCAGAATATGGTAAGCACCACTAGGGGGAGTTCCGGGTTCTTATGGTCCATGTGGAAAGTAGCAAGCAAAATAAAAGATTAAGAATACACTTCCCAATCCCAGCATTTGGGAGGCAGAGACAGGCAGATCTCTGTGAGTTCAAGGCCAGCCTGCTCTACAGAGCAAGGACAGCCAAAGCTGTTACACAGAGAAACTCAGGCTCGAAAAACAAACAAACGAACAAAAAATACACTTCCAAAGAAGGAGTGGCCGAGAGTAGAGAGAAAGCTTAGACACTTGATGAAGGCTGTACAAAGGACTGGGGCTTTCGTGTCACATTCTTGGGCTTTTGGGTCATTTTCATAGCATGAAATTTCATGTGCATGCTCTGTTACATGTAGTTGTCTTTATAAATCCATGCATGACATGTGCCATTAGCATTTTCGTGTTATAATGTTACCTCCAGGCACCCTGGGGTTCAGTGCCAGTGGCTCTGGACAGTTCCAGATGGCCTCAGCCTAGCAGTCTCCAGCTGCCCTTTTGCCAACAGGTCGCTCTCATATACTAATTTAGTAGCCTTTGTGTAAGGCCTTCTGGACTTCACTCTCCACAGAACTCTTTTGCCTTAGTCAGAATCTGAATAACACTCTCTAGTTTGTATTCTTGGGAGCTAACGAAAGGATAGAGGAGAGGTAAAGTGAACCTAAGTTATGTATAGACACATCTACTAGATATCTAGTTTGGGCATACGTAGCGTCCATTTTCTTGTATGTTACGCAAGCACACTCTGTGTTGAACTGAGGATTTCTCTGAACAAAAGCTTCTAGTTAAGATAACGTGGAAAACTGTGGTATCTTGGTTTATCATAGAGTAGTCATTTGTGCTTTTCTATTCAGAGTCTTGTTTTACACATGCTGGGAAGTCTATGAGGAAGTCTACGGGGCACTGTAAAAAAAATAAGTGTGGCTAGCACGACTGTTCAAAATTAACCATGACCTGCCACCACAGAGCTGCTGCTCTTTAAACCATGCCTCCAATCAAACACCCACCCATCAAAACCGTCCTCATTACCTGGTGGGACTCACAAAAGAGCAGCTCCTGTGGACAAACAGCCGTGGGTGACCCCTTCTTTGGCCACTGCCCCTTCTAGTGTCCTCCATAACCTTGCCGTTCCTGAAGACACTGTGGTGGCTGTTTCAGGAGTCTATCCCTTCCCTATCCGTGGACGTTTGTCTAGAATTTGGGATAAGAAGTTTCAGTAAGTAAAAACTGTCCAAGTGTTCCCTCCGTCGCCTCTGTGTTCATCGTGAGCCTGACCCCAGAGCAACAGCATGAAGGAAAGCTCTAATTCCTGCCTGTTTTGTTCCACATGGCAGCTTTTTTGTCCCACTCCCAATCTTGCCATTTTTCTTACCTCAAGTTTCTGAACAATTCTGAACGATGTCATTGGAGGACCCTCCACAAACACACACAGTGTCCTCATCTGAAAAGAAGGGACTGTCTGGACAAGCCCCAGGGTATCTTTAAGCTCTTGACTTTATTATGGCTCTATGATTTCTAAAATTCACACACTGAAATGCTGAGGACAGGCTGTACCTTGCTACAGAACCAAAGCCCTGGGTGGTGACGTTCATGCCCTGGAGCCTCCATAAAAGCAGCATCCATTAATGAGGTCCCGGAATCAGTCCCACGGAGTGTAACTCAGCTATGTGAGCCCTGAATAGGGCATTCAGGAGGCCACTAAGAGCCATGTGCCCTTGGGCAAGTCATTAAACATGGCTGGTTGTTCATTTGTAGAAGCAGCTTAAAGGAAACTGGCCCACCAAACGCACAAGGCTATGCTATAACCCACCATCAACCACTGCGTGTGGGAATGCCCTCTAAATGACCTTGCTGTATTGGGAGGGAGAGTGTTGGTCTGCTATTCCTCCCAGGGTCATGAGGACAGGTGCAGTGCAGAGAGAAGCCAGAGACAGTTTTAGAGCCTTGCTCTTGTACTGAAGACCTGGACAGCTCTTGGGGACTAATCCTGATGCCATCTCCAGTCGACTATAGACCAGTTCATTCTTCTCCAAGGCTCATCACTGTTGGCTTCCTTCACTCCAGCTTTTCTCCTCAGGTCTTCATCTGGAATCTCTCATGGGAGAGATTTCTGGGCCTGGCCCAGGATTAGCTGGAACATCTGCTCTGCTGCCTCTGACCTCTCCTATCCTCCTGATGGCACTGAAGGACTCCTAGTCCCCAGCTGGGTACTTTTTGGTTACTTCTTTGTAGAGCTGTTTAGAGGCTCCTCAGCATTCTGAAGAGGGCAACATTTTTGTCCAACTGTGCTGCTTGTCAGGTTGAAGGCTTTGGAAAAAAGGAAACAGCTGGGGAGGATCTTCGAAAGCAGGAGAGGTGGCTGTCAAAGCCAATCCTCAGGAAGCTGCTGGATGGGGTGGCAGAATAGGCAGCACCTCCACATTTGACCCATAAAGCCATAGCATTCTCATAGAGGTTCCTGTCACACACTCAACTGCATTTGTTTGCTCTGCAGTGGGTAGCTGACTCATACGAAGCCAATCAAAGTCATATTAGAATTGTTGCTACAGCTGGAAATGAGGGAGAAACAAAGGTAGTCCCTCTCTCTCTCTCTCTCTCTCTCTCTCTCTCTCTCTCTCTCTCTCTCTCTCTCTCTCTCTCTCTCTCTCATTTTCCCAGACAGGGTTTCTCTGTGTAGTGCTGGCTGTCCTGGAACTCACTCTGTAGATGAGGCTGGCTGAGAACTCACAGAGATCCACCTGCCTCTGTCTCCAGAGTGCTGGAATTAAAGGCGTGCACCACCACCTGGTAAAGGTAGTTTCTTATGGTTAGAGCTGAGAAATAGGAGTTTAGGGGCCTGTTGATCTCTGTAGTTCCTACTTAGGAATGGGCTTTGGTCTGCCCTAAGAGAAGAAGACAGGAAAGACAGTGATAGAGAGAGGGAGGAAGAGAGAGAGGAAAAAATTACAAATATAGACAGAGAGTTGAGACAGCTAGTTCCAGTGGTTTGTGATGCTCTTCACACCAATGACCTTCTCCAGTTATGTTCCAATTTTCCTTGAGTTTTGTGAATCAAAGCATTTCCAATTTTACTGAAAAGAATTCAAACAGATTTTCTCACAGTACTCACCAGTCAGACATAAAGGAAGCAGGATATGAACATGCCCTGCTGAGAAAAGGTACCACCACATGGTAGAGTGTAGATAAGAAATATGGGTTAATTTAAGATATAAGAGCTAGTTAGTGATAAGCCTAAGCTATCAGCTGAGCATTCTTAGTTAATAATAAGTCTCTGTGTGGTTATTTGGGAGCCTGTGGTCCAATGAAAGACTCCGCCTACCAATGGCATTCCAACATGGGGCAAGGCCATGTATATTCACATAAAACTGAGAAAAGCTTAAGAAAAAGTTCCAGATACACAAAAATAGAGCCAAGCACAGTTTCCTAGTCCCAAAGTCTCTCACTTGGGCTCTTGTACAAAGGGGTGTCTCCCCACAGCTGCCTGCGGGGTTGAGCTGCCAGTGTACCATGAACTAAGTCGTGTGTCGGGCTTCAGGTTTTGCTCATGCAAATAGAAAAGTTTACAGATATGCAGTAAAGACACATCCAGATGGGAAAAAAACCTCTAAACGGGTTACAGTGTGTTTAAAATGTATATAAGCTTGGGATAGAAAAGAGAAAGGATATAGACATTCATAGGAGAAATAGTTTAAAAATAATAAAGTCTTTAAAGAGAGAAATAAAACAAAGAAACAGCAAGCCATGTAGAGATGGAAAATATACAGGGAGTCTGGATCTTATATGTTATTGTGTTGTTTTTAAATTCCTTGATTGCTGATGATCGAACAATAGCTGTTAAGTGACATTGGATTATGAAAATTACTGGATTAGACTATCCTATATATTTAAAAAATATCTTGACTTCAAAATGGAAGTCAAAAGACATGTTGCTTTGGGGAAAAGATTATGCTTTTGTTCCCACAGAAAATGAAGGGATATGGATTCATTCAGGGTTGAAGAAGATCAATGAAGACCCCTGAAAATCCTGGGCACAGATATAAAGAAATAAACCTAGAAAAACTATGAGACATATAATGTATATTTTACCTGCTCAAACATAAAACAAAAAATCATCTTTGGCTGATTATGTACAATACACAGTCTATACTTGTATTAATGCAAATATGTATGTTAACTTCAAAAGTTTATGTATTTTCAGAGCAAGGGGACAAAACACCAATAAAAGCAGATGGTCCAGGTGATCTGATATCTTAGAACACCTCTATTGCAGTTTCCTCAGAGTTTTGCATCCAGAACAACTTCAAGGCTGCTGGCTGACATGATACAGCCTCACAGACTACTCCAGTCAAGACTTAACCATTATCCTAAATTTTCTCAGGATCCCCCAAAGATGACAGTGCCCTCAGACAATAGGAAGCAATCTAGAAAAAACAATGCCCACATTCCCAAAGGATATTTGTCTTTGTTTAGGGGTGTTGTTGCAACTTATTATTTGTCATAATAAGGGAAAAAAAACCTAAACAGAGGAGTTAGATTCAAAGTTCTCTTTCTGAAGGAAAAGGGGTATATTATAGAGAAATTATGAGATAAAAAGGTAGATTACTGAATCTACTTTAATCCCCAAAGCAACTATTAATCACATGTATTTTACATTGTTATGTAAAATATTTTGGTTTATTGATACAAATTTAAAGTTATTTTTGCTATACTGTATATCTGTTTCTATTCTTGTTTGGGGTATTATGTTTATGCAGCTCACCTAAAAAAGGTAATGTATAATTAAGAAATAGAGGTTAGTAGTTAGTCATTTATAATAATCAAACTTGTAGTCATATTAGGTATGTATTCAAGGTTAAACAGACATATTTATATGGATAGATGGTCTTCAAACACTTCAAAGACTTACAGAATACGGCATTTAAAATATTTTAATAACATAAAGCTTTTCTTGACTGTGAGATATGTCTGCTCCTGGCAGTCCAATTTACTTCAAAAGATGATGATGGGCATTGAAAAAAACCTTTGTATGGAGTTTGCTTTCTTTGTGGCAAAAGCTAGCCACTGGGCAAAAAAATTGTTCTTGCCTCAATTGCTGACAATACACTGTCCAAACTGGATCATCAGGATGCAAAAGAAAGCAACTGCCAAACCTTGCCAAGACAAGGTAGGATAGTCCTTCAAAATTCTCTGCTTCTCAGAAATGTCTGTCAGATATACTAGGCCTATAGTCCAAAGATAGATGCTCCAATGTTGCAGAAGAACTTTGGTGACTGTCCAGGCAGCCAGATGTCCCTGTTGTTAGGTAACATTACACCCTTCTGGAGTCATTGATGGACTAAATGATTAGACTAAATGATTAGACTTAAAGTTTTCATTAGTTATGATAAAAGGCATAAATTAGGTATAAAACTTTAGACTCACAAAAATAAGATAGATGATTGAGTATTTTCTCTAATTTTGCCAAATACAAATAAACTGACTATTGTAACTATAATTCTTATTTCATAACTGTTTTTGTTGTATATAATTTTACTATGTTAAAGTTAAAACTTTCCTTTTTAATTAGACAAAAAGGGGAAAATGTTATAGAATAATTTTTTTATACATTGTAAAGTTGTGTCTTTGCTAAGGTGCCTTCTGATTGGTTTATTAAAGATCTGACTGGCCAATAGCTAGGCAGGATTTTGGGAGCAGAGAGAACACTAGGAAGAAGAAGGGAGGAGTCACAGAAGTTGCCAGCCAGATGTAGAGGAAGCAGGACATGAACATGCTATGATGAAAAAAGGTACTGCCACATGATAGAATATAGATAAAAAATATGGGTTAATTTAAGATGTAAGAGCTAGTTAGTAACAAGCCTAAGCTATCAGCCAAATATTTATAATTAGTAATATGTCTCTGTGTGGTATTTGGGAGCCAGTGGTCTCAACAAAAGACTCCCTCTGTGGTTTTCATTGACTTATAACTGAGAATGGATAACAGAATGAGGTGACTGAGAGAAGCCATATTTTGCTCCTTCTCCCCTGCCTCCTCTCTTCACATACACATACAAACATACATATGTGCTGGCGACCCTGTCAGAGGAGCAGCAGGTGACAATTGAAGTTTGAGGTGTCAGCCCACCAGGAGGAAAATCCTTGATGGGTGAATCTCAGATAGGCAAGGCCCCAAGACCACAGACTCCAGAATATCTTTTGCTTCTGCTGTGCCTTCATATGTTTGCCACTGCCATCTTTCTCTGGTATCTGGTGTGGTGTAAATGGGTGTGGGGAGACCCCCACGGCCTGTACTGTAGTGTGTTTGTCTCATGGAAACATCCCATTCTACTGGGCATCTGTACCTGTAGATTATTATGAAGATGATTTCTTCTTAAGCTATACTGTCTTAATAATAATATTAGTTTAAATAGAGTTTTGATGATTAAAAATATGTACAAGGATTGTCACAAAGCTAGGGCCTATGAGTTTCACCTAAGGAGTTGCGTAGATTGCAGCTCAGGTTAGTGATTAAGGAAAATAATTGAGTCCCAGGAGCCAGGCTGGCTCAAATTCTTTTAATCTTAATGTTGGGAGATGTGTTCACAGGTTTTGAAGTATATCATAGCTAAAACAAAGCTTTGAAAATAACTTAAAGTTAGACTGAGATGTTTTTGTCAAATAGTTTTGGGATGAAAAACCCATGAAAATCTAAAGTTTTGGAAAGGTGCATAGTTAAGTGAGGAACTCTTTAAGGTCAGGGAACAAGAACAAAGCAGCCCAATTTTCATTAGTTGATGTGCCTTTCTTGCTAGAATTGGTTGGTGACCAAAGGTGATGATTAATTCCTTATACTCATTTCTGCCCTCAATCTCCTGATGTAAAAAACTATTGATGAGTGAGTGTGCACCTTAAAGATTTAAAGTAGAGCTGACTGATTGTTTTTTCATGTATAAAAGTTTAAGGTTGTGATTACTTTAAGATTTCTTATAAGATTACCTTTCAAGATCAGTTATAAAGTGATTGGTCCTTTCTTTGTAACCACAAAACATAGTCTGCCAGTAAAAGTATACCTTGCTTGCCTACACTGTTAATCTATAACAGGTTGCTTGGGTATGAATGTACATGGTTTGTTGGGGATAATTTGTTTTTCAGCTGTAATATGTAAAATGTTTATTCATGTAAGGGATATGGACAATGTGCTGTTTTTTACTTGTATTCATTGTAATCATTCACTTGAAAAACAGAGTGTAGCCACATTGTAATTTTTTTATATTACCTGAAAGATTTTGCTGGGGTATATAAGCTATGAGGGAAAGAATAAAGATAGAGTTAGAAGGAGTTAGAAGGAAAACATCAAGAATAAAGATAGAAGGAAACATCAATAATGAGAAAATAAGGAATAAAGAAGGAGTTAGAAGGAAAACATCGATAATGAGAGAAGGAAATCACCAGGAAAACAAAGAACAGAGAGAATATGATAGAAGAATAAAGAAAAGATCTGAAGGAAACCATCAAGAGAGAGTGTGAGTGTCTTTTCCCTTACCTCCTTAGATAAAAAAGTCATAGTACGCCGACTCCGTGGATTCCTTTTGAGCCCTGTGCTGCTGGAGGCTGACACCCCCACAGCAGTGATGCATATGGGAGTATGTGGTTGAGCACTCACACACATACACACACACACACACACACACACACACACACACACACAAACATGTACATATGCAAGCATACACATACACACACAGATGAATACACAAACACATGTACACCTTTGTAACACGAATCTTAAAGGTCTTATTAATAAAAACAACACCGGAGCCAGGTATTGAGGTAAATGCTGGAAGATCAGAGAAACAGAACGGGCCACAGCCACCTCACCTTGCCAATTCCTTAGCTGATCTTGTTTCGTCAAACTGGAAGTCTCTGTGTCCTCACTTGAATGGATCTCAGCTGAGCTGCTGCTGAAAGCCTAAAAGCTTAACCAGCTCTAGTTCCTGGTCCTCATGCCTTATATACCTTTCTGTTTCCTGACATCACTTTCTGAGATTAAAGGTGTGTGTCACCATGCCTGGCAGTTTCCAATGTGGCTTTGAACTCAAAGAGATCTGGATGGATCTCTGCCTCTAGAAGGCTAGGATTAAAGGCGTGTGCTACCACTGCCTAACCTCTGTTTAATATAGTGGCTGTTCTGTTCTCTGACCCCCAGATAAGTTTATTGGGGTGCATAATATATCAACCACATTTCCTCTTTTTTTGTTTAAAATAAAAAAGTTATAACAAATATAAGAAAAAGTATATACAATAAATATATACAATATATACAGTCAATAATTACATTAACAATGTTTAGGCCATTCACATTTGACAGATTCAGACAAAAAAATCCATTATATACATTAACAATGTCCAGTCCATTAACATTTGACAAATTCAGACAAAAAATTTAATTTTTTATCCTATTTTAAACAAGTAGTTCCTTTTTAAAAGTAGATTCAATAATCTACTTTTAATCTTATCATATCCATATTCTCTCTTTTTTCTTTTCTGAGCAGATTCAAAAGTCTACCTTTTTCTTATCCCACCTACACACACACACACACACACACACACACACACACACACACACACATTTTTCTGCCTCTAAACACTTCAATTTGCTTTCAAACACAGAATACACAATATCCACAGTGCTGTGATCAAAACCGGAAACCAACTCGGGTACAGTAACATTACACAGACCATCTTTTTTCTCTCTCACCATTTGTTTCAAGGTTACAGCAAGCCACTGTGCAGCAGTGGGGGACCATTCACCTAGGGTGAAGAAGAGGTTTCTGAAAATTTAAATGTCTATGCTCAACCTTTAGAACATGGGAAGAGTGCCACTGAGCCTTTAAAAAAACCCCTAGGTTCTCTGGTACATGGTTAACACAGACATCAATTATCTAAACTAACAGTGATTACTTCTTTCCATTTATTGGCCCAAGATTAATTTGGGGTGAGTGTAATAGTTTGACTAGTACTCCCAACACACACAAAATATGTTCATTTGGAACCTCAGAAGTCCTCCTTCTTTGGAAATAGGATTTTTGCAGATGTCATCAGGTTGAGAAGAAGTCATACATACTGGATTAGGCTGAGCTCTTGACCCAGTGACTCGTGTCTTTGTGTGAGAGGGAACTTTGAAAATAAACACAAGGAAGAAGGTCACATGATGAGTGAGACGGTTATTAGAACGATACGATGCAGCTACAAACCAAGGAATGCTGGAGATTTCTGGAAGCCACTAGAGTCTGTGAAGACGTAAGGAAGGATTCTTCCCTATAGCTCACAGGACCAGACACTGCTGACAGACATTTCAGCTTCAGACTGACAGCCTTCATATCTGTGAGAAAATAGGTTTCTGTGGCTAACCTATCAGCTTGTAGTATTTCTGCGGCAGGAAACTGAAACAGTGGCCAGTGGACCTATTTAGTTTAGCCAAGTGAGTCTAAGGCAACTTTCCCAAGTTGTTTATTTCACAGATTCTCCTTGCTAATATTAAAAGATTCGCAGGAAGTGCTTTGGAGATGGCTAACGAACTTTTGATTCTTACTGCTCTGGGCAGGGAAAAGGATTATGTTTCTCTGGCCCTTGGAAGAAGGTGTGGCATGTGAAAAGTATCTTCTAGTATCATCCAGGATAGTCTGGAGTATGAGTGTCATCTCTAGTATCCTTTGCCAGTCAGTAGGGGAGTGGATTTAGGTTTGGTCTCTGACCCAGAAGCCTGCAAAGCTTCACATGGGCATCATTTGGAGCAGTGTGGCCTGGGAGTGAGGAGGGGGTTGTTTGTCAGAGTGAAGTCTGTTTGTCACCAGGGTTCAAGCTGGACCTTCGATTCTATCCTTGTCATAGTGTAGAGTTTGGAGGTCTTGAGTCCTAATTAACCTTTGTCCTAAAAACAGCTCCCTTCCCCCTCCCCAAAAACCTCTCTACTACTCAGGTTTATCTTTTCCTAATAGAAAAGAAGTTATGAAGCAGTTATCTCCTCTACCCCGAAAGTTCCTCTTTATTCCCTTTCACTCCACTTGCAAAATGACTGTGTCTTTGCTTTGTTTGTTTGTTGAGATAGGGTCTCATGTAGCCCAGGCTGACCTTGAACTTATGACCTTCTTGTCTTCATCTCCCAAATGATAGGATTACAGGTGTGTGCCACCAGGCCTGACCAGCTGTGCCTTTTCTAAGCCCACTTCTTGCTAAAAAATGGCTGTCATAGCAATGTCAGCCAACATACCATGTTCTTTTGTGCTTTTGGTGTCTCCTGGATCCATGTGCTCATTAAGCATGCCACAAACCAATGACAGTTTTGTCTATCTCCTATCACTTCTTTAAAATTTTAAAATATTTGGTTTATGTGTGAAGTATTTTGCCTACATCTACGTATCCACCACATGTGATCCTGGTGCCTATGGAGATCAGAAAAGGGCATTGGGTCCCCTGGAACTAGAACTATAGATGGTTGTGAGGCACCATGTGGGTGCTGGGTACTAGACCTGCATGCTCTGCAAGAGCAATAAGTGCTCTGAACTGCTGAGCCATCTCTCTGTCCTCATCATCTGTCACTTCTTAGAATGAACCTCCTTCCAATACCATCCTTCCTGCCCATATATATGGGCATATATGTATATGTATATATCTATATATGTATTCATACATATGGGCATACACATATGTACACAGACACACACATATATTCATGTGTGTCTATATTTAATATTGTGTGTACATATTTAAATTCACCAACAACATTCTTCCAGTATCTTCCATAGACATGTAATGCACAATTCTCCAAAAATTTATGGGGACTTGTAACAGCAGAAGGTTTCCCCACCTCCACTTGAACTGCATGCAATAGAAGACAGTGTAGTCACTTGTCTTCCTAGTTTCTAGATCTTTAGGTCAGGAGAAAATACATCCTGACTGATGCAGTGACCATTGTGCCTCCTGAAGGGACTTTGGACTTGATGCTGTGACAGTGTGGGTCCTTGTTGCCTCCCTTGCAGAGAGGGGAGTTCACTTTACCTGTGGAAGGCAGAGTAGGTAAAGTAGCAGATTCAGTAGTCACTAGCACTGCTCACAGATTGATTTGGGTGTTGGCCTTCTGGGCGTGCCTAGGATGTTACTTTCCCAAGTCAGCAGTGAAATGCTCTGCCTGATGAATTGAATCTGGATGTCACCTGTGTCCTTTCCATCTGTGAAAGCCTGTGTGGCGACACAATGTTGATGATTCTATCATTTGGGACCTGAAGTGAGAGGACAGAAGTAGAATTCCCAGGTGGCATGGGTGAGAAATAAACTTTTGTCTTTAAAAACCCTAAAATGTGGGTGCTAATGGTGACCAAGTTACACACAGCCATGTGGTATTGCTTGCCATGAAATACAGGAGAAGATGTTTGGCACACATGATAGTTGACAACATCCTTACTATAGGTTGGAAGAGACAAGTGTAAATGAAAAGATAAAGAAAATATAGAGGGGTGGAGCAGAAAGAATGACCCTGAGCCAACCACTCAGTCTTCTGAATGCTCCCACCTCCTGGATTTCTATTACGTGGGAACAGGGATGTTACTCTCTGCCATCAGGTAGGTATTGCTTCTTGAAGTTGCACAGATGGTGTGGTAGACGAACAACTGGCCCACCAATAATGCTTATGTCCTGATCTCTGGAACCTAAGAATATGTGGCCTTTTTTTGGCAAAGGTGACATTGCTAATGTGATTTCAGGATGTTGAGATAGGAAGGCTATCCTGTATTATACAGGTGGAACCAGTGTACATGAGTAATTTGAGAGGGAATCAAGAGGGCTAGTGAGAAGAAGAAAAGAAGATGGAATGCTGGGAGCAGAGGTCGGAGTGATGGTCTTCAAGGCCAGAGAAAGGAGCGGAGAGGCAAGAATGCAGGCAGCCTCCCCCCCCCCCCCCCCAAAGCTAGAAAAAGCCATGGGAACAGATTTTTCCCCAGTAGCCTCCAAAGGGAACCCAGCCCTACTAACACCTTGATTTTAGCCCTGGGAAATCCAGCTTCAATTTCTGTCTTCTGGGACTATAAATAATTACATTTGTGCTGTCTAAGGCAATCAACCTGTGGTAATTTATGAGTCAGAGGAAACTACTCCTTGAGGTGGCATCTCCTGACCTGAAGACAGCACAAAGTAGCCTTTGAAAGGAAGGGATAAGCGGACATTTTCCTGTATATGACCACAGCAATAATGGGGAGAGAAAGATAGATAGATGGATAGATAGATAGATAGATAGATAGATAGATAGATAGATAGATAGATAGATAGAGATTCCTGGTGGGTGAGTTGTGTTCATTACCCCTGTCTATAGTTCCCAAGTACCTTGTCCCGCATCCTGTAGGTTTGTACCGCCTCCAGATTGAAGGTACACAATGCCCAGTTTGGGGTGGTGGGATCTGAGCAGAGACCAGACCACCTCAGGTCCTGGGAGCCAGGCAAAATGGCTGGGTGGGTGGTTCTGTTGAGTAGATGAAATGGCTTAACGCTGAGCGTCTGTCTGGCTGTGGCCCAGAGAAATCAGACCAGCATCCCTTTTAAGGAGCTGATGCTTGCTTCTAGTGATCCACAAATCTGGAGGGACAACTTACTGGTGGGATAAGGGCTCAGAGTTAATGAGTGATTCCTAGTAAGGATGGGAGAACACCGGTGGAGCTCAAACGCTCTGGACAGCTCTTTGCCTCAAGCCTAGGAGGGAGGGCGCCTGGGAGGGTGTGTGACGGACGGACAGGTGAAGAGGGAGGAGACAGGCCAGTGAGCTGGGAGGAAATGAGTCTATTGGAATGATAGGTAGGAGGGCCCATAAGCCGAGAGTTCTGAGGAGGTGTGTAGAAAGAACAGCCTGCAGCCTCAAACACACAGATGGAGCCGACTCCCGACCTGGGGCTTGGGGACTCATCCCTGCACCGCTACCTGGACGGAGAATTCTGGAGCTTCAAGAACAAGCTGCGCAGAGCCCTGGGGAGCTCTTCTCTCTTCCAGCCCAGGTACCCAGTAGAGTAGCGACTCCTGTCCCAGCCTGGGTTAGCCGGATTTGCCCCTGGTGAGGCTGGGTGGGGTGTGAGTTGCTCCTTAGCGGCAGCCAGCCTCATCCTCACCCCTGGTGAGGAAGGGAATCTAGCAGAAGTGTGGTCACCCCCCGCCACCTTCACCTTCCTGAGCTCCTAAAGCTGTCCCTCCTGCCACAACTCTCTCTGAAGATGCCGAGTTAAAGTTTGGTTGGGCTCGGCAGGAGTAGGTGCTCAGACTCATTTTGCATCTAAATCTGTTTCTGAGTTTCTGCCTGGCCTGGCAGAGTCCCACCGGTGGCGGGCAGAACCGACAGAAAACAGAGATGGGGTGCGCGCAGCTGGGATGGACGCCCCGCCAGGGAAGGGTGGGTACTGCAGTCTGGGTGGGTGAGCCAGTGCCGGGGAACGGCAAAGCTGGGGAGGGAGGAGATAGGTCCGTGGCACCGATATTGACGCCACCGCAGGCCAGACGGGGAGATCCAGGGGTCGGTGCAGTTTAAGTTTATGGATGTAGAAGCGGCCCAATCATGAGAATGAGCACTGGAACTCTTGCTCCTAGGTTCTGCTGGGTCACTGACCCTGTTTTGGAAATTCTGAAAAGCCTGATTACAGCCACTTTGTAGTTTTAGCATAGGAAAACCCCGATTTAGAATGTTAATATCACGCTTATAAGCCTACCACTTGGAAAGTGGAGGCAGGAGGATCAGGAATTCAGCGTTTTTCTCAGCTACATAGATCCAGGCCAGCTGAGGCCACAGAGACTCTGTCTCAAAAACAAAACAAAACCACCCCCCAAATAAAAAACACCCTAAAACAGACAAAAGTAAACAAAAGTCAGTGTGTTCCAGAGAGAATTAACCAACTCCCTCCTACCCAGTTATCTCAAGTGTAATTTGTCTCTCTTGAGAACCTGGCCTTGGTGGCACACACCTTTCATCCCAGCACTCGGGAGGCAGAGACAGGTAGATCTCTGTGAGTTCGAGGCCAGCCTGGTCTACAGAGCGAGGTCCAGGACAGCCAGGGCTACACAGAGAAACCCTAGCTAGAGAGAGAGAGAGAGAGAGAGAGAGAGAGAGAGAGAGAGAGAGAGAGAGAGAGAGAGAGAGTCTGAGCAGAGACTGGTGGATTTTGAAGTACCCTTTGAGAAGACCCTGGTATGTCTTAGAATGCCCCCCTCACTTTTCATCCCCTTTTGCTCACTAATAGCTCTTTAGGTCCTTAATAGCTCTTGAGGCTATGGTCCTCAAAGTGTGGTCCAGGTATCTAGACTCTAGAAGATACCCAAGACGGCTTCCAACAGTGTCAAGATTATTTCTATAAATTTCCCAAGGTGTCATAGACGCTTTTCATGCACACTCTCACCCATGCACAGAAACAGGCCCCAGCGAGACATGAAGGGCAATAGCCCCAGACTAACTGGGAAAGCAGATGTGAGACTCCAGCTGCTTTCCGTAATGTTTAATAAACATTAAAGAATTTATGGAAATTCAGAACAGTTTCGGTTTTCTTCTTAACTTTGTTTTATTTTGAAAAAGTTTCTTTTTTATAAAGCACACTTAATGGATGTATTATGTTTACTTCAAAATGATTTAAAGATTTGAAATCTATTCTGTAATAGCATCTAGGAGGATAAATATCAATAAATATAACTCAACTAAACAAGGAATTGAGAGGCCTCATTTTAGGGGTTCAGGGAATCCCTTTAGCCTATATTCACTTCTGTATCACCAAGCCTTCAATTTATTTCTTTGTGGGTGGCTCTTAGCCTTTCCATTTGGGTGACTGTATTTTAAAACATGGGACAGAATTCTACAATCCAAACTACTGATGTGGGCCAATAGAAGGTCACCAACTTATATATCACACTACCTCTTGGGGACAGAGGTAATGGCAAACCTCTGGGCAGCTGACTTCCTGGGTGCAACACTAGGGTACTTCTTCACCCCTACCCTGAACACTGAGCTCCTGGCTGAGAGTGTAGCTCAGCTGGAGAGTGCATTCCCAAGGCTCAATCCAGGATACCACAAGAAAACAAACATACACACACAAAAAAACGCCCCCACACACCCAAATGGAGATAATGTCTGAGCTTCTTGGCTGCTGTGAAGCGTAAAAGAGAAACCCTTAAATAGGGTTTTAGGGAACATTGGTTGAATGCTGTCCTAGTTAGGGTTATTATTGCTGTGATGAAACACCATAACCCGAAAACCAACTGGGGAGGAAGAGTTTATTTGGCTTACTCTTCCATATCATTGTTCATCATTGGAGGAAGTCAGGCAGGAACTCAAACCTGGAGACAGGAACTGATGCAGAGGCCATGGAGGAGTGCTGCTTACTGGCTTGCTCAGCCTGCTTTCTTACAGAATGCAGGACCACCAGCCCAGGGATGGCACCGCCCACAATGGGCTGGGCCCTCCCCCATCAATCACTAATTAAGAAATGCCTTACAGGCTTGCCTACAGTCCCATCTTCTGAAGGCGTTTTCTTAATTGAGATTCCTTTCTGTCAGATGACTTTAGCTTGTGTCAAGTTGACATAAAACTACCAGCACAGGTGCATCCCCCCTTCTCTTTCCCTTTTACACTCACAGAAGAAAAAAGACAAAACCCCGCTACCCCAATGTTTTGCCATTCTTTCTTGCTTATTTCATAATCTCAGAATCATAATAGCATAGATAATATTTTTACTGTTCCCTTCCCCCGGCCCCTGAATGGTTCAAGATTCTGATATCTATATGAAAGTTCACTTTGTGCCATCAGATTTCATCTTTATGGGGTTAGAAGGTCAGGGCTCTTATTTCTGGGTGAATATTCATTCTGCTATTGCAAAATCTGCCTGGAAGATGCAACTATGAAATCTGCTTGTCCAAGAAAGTGGTGTTAAGCCTCCTGTCATTAATCCCTTTCTACACCTCCCCCTCAATGGGCCTTTGAAGTTCAAGTAGGTATTGAGGGTGGGGTGGGGATTGTGTCAGCCCAGTTCTTTGAGTGGTCTGTACACAGTGGGAAGTTTGTGTAAGGTCAGACACTCTCAGAGTAAGAGTCCAGGAAACAACTTTTCCCCTGAAGAAAATAGTATGAAACTTCCTATTTACTGAGATACTCCTCAGGGCAGGTTTTTGTCCTTGGACCTCAGCAATAAGGAGCAGTAAGGGCTTAGCTCACTGCCCCCTCCTGAGGAATGGTTCTTTCTCTTTCAAAGACTTGTTTCTGAGGCAAATTTCCTCTACTAGAGTCCTCCAGACCCTGGGAATTCCCTAACTTGCTAAAGTCTATTCCTTCTCTGTGGGGGGCCAGCTCCCACATTTACTTACCCCAGGGACTCTTGAGGGGTGAGGAACAAGAGATTTAGATAGAAATATAGAGGAGAGAGACAGTTAGGAACACAGGATAGCCTCAGGAGGGCCTGGGTCAAAACCCACCAGCCCCTTCTGTCTAGTCTAAAGGGCTTTTAAAGGAATGCCAAGGGGTGGAGCAAAAGACCTCCCCCGCAGCACAACCAAGTGCAGACCATCCCAAACACCTGGTGACCATGCACATGGTCAAGCCATCCCTGAATGCAGTCCTGTTGTGTAAAGCAAGCTCAGATCTCGCTAGGAAACCTCTGTGGGCTCCCACACTTTTCTGCCATGCTGTTGTGATGATAGCATGCTGTCTTTTCTGAGAACAGGATTCTAGGTGACTTAAGGCTTGTGTGATCTGAATGTGGTTTTGCTCTGCAAGGATTCATGTATAAGAAGTTTAGTTCCCAGTGTGGTGATATTAAGTAGAGGTAGGACCTCTAAGAGGTAGAGCTTACTGGAAGCTCTTAAGATTATCCCTTGCACATTCTCTGCCTTCGTGTTTATCTTTTGGTTCTAAGTCCTGACAAAAGTAACTTAAGGAAGGCTTATTTTGGGTAACAGTTTCAGGTTTCAGGCATCACTGTGGAGGAGTCAAGGCAACAGGAGCTGGAGAAGGCTGGCAATATCACATCCACCATTAAGAAGTAGAGTGACGGATATCTGTGCTCGGCTTACTTTCTCCTTTTTATACTGTTCAGAATCTCAGTCCAGGGAATGGGGCCACCCACAGTGGGCTGTTTTTTGCACTCAATTTACTTCATCAAAATAATCCTCTGGAAGCATTTCCAGGGGCTCATCTAGCAGGTGATTCTAGATCCAGTAAGTTGATAACTAAAACTATCACAACATGTGTGGTAGTTTAGATGATATTGGCGCCTGTAGGTTCATACTATTTGCATGCTTAGTCCGAAGTTGTAAACTATTTGAGAAGTATTATAAAGATTAGGAGGCGTGGCCTTGTTGGAGGAAGTGTGTTGCTGGGGGTGGCCTTTAAGGTTTCCCAGGCCCAGTCTCTCTCTCCCTTTCCTCTCTCTCCCTCCTCTCTCTCTCTCCTTCCCTCTCTTTCTCTCCTTCCTCTCTCTTCCTCCTCTCTTCTCTCTCTCTCTCTCTCTCTCTCTCTCTCTCTCTCTCTCTCTCTCTCTGTGAGAGAGGTGTTCATGTGTGAGTCTGATTATGTGTGCCAAAGTGAGTGCGCGGAGGTCAGAGGACAAACATTAGGTGTTTGTACTCCCCTTTCTACACTGTTTGAGGAGTCTCTTGTCTCTGCTTCCCACTTCCCATAGGCATGCTGGGATTACACACTGTCATGCTATAGCATCTGGTTTTTATGTAGGTTCCGGGGAGCTGTCCTCAGGTTATTAGGTTTGCAAGCAAGTTCTTTTACCCATTGAGCCATCTCCCCAGCTCAAACCTCTTTTCTTTATAAACTATACAGATTCTGTTATTTCATTATAGTAGCAGAAAGTGCCCTCATACAAGGGATGGGAAAAGCAGTGCTGGAAGTGAGATATGCTCCTAAACACTTTTCATTTTGTTTATTGGCAAGCAGAGGCTCTGTCACGGCAGACCAGGTGGTGAGCGGTTGCTTCATCTTAGGGGTATGTCACACTCTTCAGACAGACACCTTCAGAAGCCCCGTTAGTAGATGTTTCTGTTCCTCTAAGGCCTTGTCATGCTCCACAAGGCTCCCTTTGGCTGTTTCTGGATGCTTCTGTATCTCTTTTCTCTTCATTTCCTTCTTTTTTTTCTTCCTTGGAACAATCCATCTTTTACTTCCTGCCTTTTTCATGTTTAATTTTTTTCTCAATCTTATTTATCCACATAAGTATTTCATAATAGTCAAATACTCAGAGTCAAATAATATTGGAAATAAAGTTTTCTTAATGCTTCCCTCTCCAAATACAATTTTAAAATTGTGCTAAAATACACATAACATAAATTTTTGCTAAGACAAACTTTATATATATACATACATGTACACATATATACATATGCATACATACATACATACATATATATACTTTAGTGGCACTGATTACATTTGCACTGTTGGGCTACCATCTCTACCAACCATCTCCAGAACTTTCTTATCTTCCTAACTCTACCCATTAAAGACGAGTTCCCCCTTTCCTCTTAGCTCCTGGAAGTCATCCTTCTGACTTCTCTCTGAGACCCTTGCAGATACCACACATGAGAGGAGCCACACAGCACTGGTTCTTTGTGACTAGTTGGGAGAGACATGATCCAAAGGAGATGTGCTTGTTCCACAATTCTCCCTCTGACCACTGGATGCCCGGTCCTTGAGGGCTGTTGCTGCCTCTCAAGGCAAATGGGAATGTGTGGCTGCATTTGTGTGAAGTAGTCTCTCAGCAAAGATATTCCTCCCCACATGTGTGTCCTTTTTTAGGTCGCCCGTGTATGTATGGGGGTCCCTGTAGTGACATAGCTACAGTAAAGCTTCCAAAGGTGGCTTCTTCTTACCCCGTCTCTCCTTCACTTCTTCCTCACCTCTTTTCCGTCGTTCTTTCAGAGAAGAGATGAAACTTAGAGAACATACAATTGTTTATTTAGGTGTTCACTTCAGTAACATTCCGTGTATTCAATGTTGTGCAATCAACACTGTGACTTCATTCCAAAGTTTAATCACTCCTGGAAACATTCTGTAACCATTCAGTAATCACTTCCTGTTTCTCCTCCAGTCTGCCCTCTGGCAACCAGTGATCTACTTTCTCTCTATGAATTCTGCTTCATGCTGGGAAAATGGAAGTCCATTAGGGAGAAGCCAGGGCTCTGCAGACAAGTGTTCTTTCAATCTTCTGCAGATCTAGGACTGAGCAGGATAAAGAGGTCTGGGCACCTTGTGTTAGTGAGTTGTGAAAGTCTCCCACCCACTCTTCAGCCTCTGCTCTTTCATGCAACCCTATCCACTCATCAGGCAACAGATGGCACTTCCTGGCCTGCCCCAAGGTGTCATTTTTGAGTGATAACGTTCAATCCTTTACTCCTACTTGTAGGTGTGATTCACAGGATAGGCGTGCTGACTGAAGGGTAGAGCATTGCCTCTGAGGTCTATAGGTACTGACCCTGTACCAGGCAGAGAATGTTCTACCTTCAGTCAGACCTTGTCTGGGCATCTGTCCAGCTAGAGAAGGTGGGTGTGTGGGGGTGGGAGGAGGAGAGGGGAAAGGAAGAGGCAGAGGGAGGTAGGAGTAGGGGAGAGGTGGCAGGAAGGGACGTAAGAAGAGCAGCCTTCAGGTGAAAAGGACTAAGACACCTGCCTATGAAGGACACTTCATTGCCAAGGGGCTCTGGACCCAGAATACATAGGCCTGTGTGTGTCAGCACAATGTAAATGTTTTATAATTTACTTGGCTATTAAAGATGACAATAAGGGAGAACTATTGTGAAAAGCGCAGAAAAGGCAGATTAAATAATTTGGGAAGGGGATCAATAGGATTTGATGATTATAAAATACATTTACATGTTCAGTTTGAGGAATTCCCTTGCAATGCTGATGAAGCAGAATTCATTTCCGTTGCTTCCCCACAAAGCATAATCTTACTAAAGTCAATGTTTGTCTTCCCAGCACACCCTTCTCAGCATCACAAGAACTAAAGCAGAGGCCACAGAGAAATGTTGCTTCCTGCTCTTCCTTGCTCTAAATGGCTTGCTCAGCTTGCTTTCTTAGGCAATCCAAGATTGCCTGCCCATGGGTGGCATCACTCACGGTGGACTTGCAAGAGCCTTCTTGGTGGCAAGGACTCTCTGTAGGTAGAGCAAGGCATCATAGTGGTTGAGGATGTTTCCTTATCCCTTGCCCGGTAACCTCTACCCTACCTTCTAGGAGGTAATCACCACTTTGTTATCCGTACTTCTTGTTACAGATTAGTTTTGTCTATTTTTAGAATTTAATATAACCCGAATCATGCAATTTGTTCTCTCAACTTTTTACGGTGTGTTCTAATTTAATGATCCAATCCTACAGTAATGGGATGAAATGAATGAACTATGGATACAACAATCACCAGAAACAACTCTCATTAGCCATGCTGAATGGCAGAAGCCAGACACAAAAGAACAAACACATAGTGTATAATCCAATTTCTTCAATATTCAAAAGAAGTAGACAGTAGTTTATGGAGGTATAAGCCAGGATAGCAGCCAGCCTTGGTCAGGAGAAAGGAAGTAGAGGCTTACAGGGAAACCGAGAGCACGTTCTGTATGCTGGTTTGGGAACACCTTTCCCCTGTTGACTTGGGTGGGGAGTTACACAGGTAAATCTACTTGGCAATAATTTCATGACATATAACTTATAATGCATGCCTCTGTTCTTGATACATTACATATTATTAGAGTGTTTTAAAAATAAGATGCTAGAGATGAAAAAAGTAAGATTCAAGTTCCTGCCTCCCAATTTTGTATGCATGTATGACAATAATGTATGCACTTGTTATTTGTGGATAAGTAGGAAGTTACTCTAAAGGGTAGCAGGCTGCGTGACATTACAAACGGTCTCATACCATGTCTGGGCTTCGGAGCTTCTGATCTGGCTAGCTATGGCTCAGTCTCCTGCAAGACAACATTTTGATTGTTGTGTAAAGCTTGACCAGAACTGGGAGAACCGCTTGTAAGATGGTCCATTGAACACGGTTGTGGGTAGGAGATCTCATCTCTTCCTGCTGTGGATCTCTTCAGAAAGCTGCCCAAAGACCCTCACGTCATGATAGCTGGCTTTTTCTAGAGCCAGTGACTTGAGAGAGCTCAATATAATGTTTTCCTGATTAACACATGCCATTTATGTGTCTCAACACTACATCCCTTCTTATTTCTAATTTGCCATTCATGAAAAACCATAGTTATTTATCTGTTCTCCTATTGGTGGAGACCTGGGCTGTCCCAGCTGGGAGTTTTTCACATTAAGCTGGTATGACAGGATCATTGTGAACATGTGATTCCATTTCGGTTGAGTGAAAACCCAGGACTGTGACCATTGGGTTAAAGGATGGCTGTATGTTTAGTTTTTATAAAGCCTGCCAGATCGTTTAAAGGGCTTATACTACTTTACACTCCCACAGCGAGCTAGGAGAGTTGTCTTTACATTATAGCCTCATATCACTCATCAGCAGCTGATAGCATCACTTAAAACAATGCTAGCTGTCCAGATGGGTACACTGGCATTGCATTATGGTGTTAGTTTGTTTTTCTATGATGCCTGTTGACATTGAACATTCTCTTCTATGTTTGCTCATCATTTGTATAACATTTTATGTGAAGCATCTGTTCAGAACTCTAGGAGTGTGTGTGTGTGTGTGTGTGTGTGTGTGTGTGTGTGTGTGTGTATGCACATGTGTGTGTGTTTCTGTGGAATTTTATCCCTGTGTATGGCCAACACTACAATCAGGTGTACAACATCACAAAGTAACCCCTTTGTGTTTCTCCTGTAGAGTCAACCTCTTTCCACATCCCTAGCCTCTGGCAGCCACTGAGGTATTATCCATTTCCATTATTTTTGTCATTTTGAGAATGCTATAAAATGGCACTTGTACAGTATTACTTTTTTTGTTTTGTTTTGTTTTGTTTTGTTTTTCAAGACAGGATTTCTCTGTGTAGGCCTGGCTGTCCTGGAACTCTCTCTGTAGACCAGGCTGGCCTTGAACTCACAGAGATCTGCCTGCTTGTGCTTCCGAGTGCTGGGACTAAAGACGTGCACTATCACTATGGCCACCACCACCACTGGCATTTATTTATTTTTTATGTATGAGTGCTCTGTCTGTACGTACACCTGCATGGGCATCAGATCCCATTATAACTGGTTGTGAGCCACCATGTGGTCACTGGGAATTGAACTCTGGTCCTCTGGAAGAGCAGCCAGAGCTCTTATCTGCTGAGCCATTTCTCCAGCCCCCAGGATTAACATTTTTGAGATTGGCTTTTTATGCTTGCCTTTGAGAGGCATCCAAATGATGTTCATTTTGTATCACTGTATGGATACAGCATAGTGGGCTTATCTACTCCCCATGTGAGGGACATTTGGATTGTCTTTAGGGTTTTTTCCCCATATGCAAAATGTTTTGTAATCAGCTTTTTTAGTTAGCCTAGAAAATAATGGATTTCATTATGACACTTTCATATGTATATATTATTGTACCTTGCTCATATTTCCTCTTGCTACCCTCCCCCACCCCCTTACCGTTTCACCCTTGCCCCAAGTGTCTCCACCCCTTCACACAGAGTTCAATCTAAATCCTACATCTGTAAGACTGTGTCCAGTTTCGGATGGTTGCAAATATGCTGTGTTAAACATTTGTGGACAGTTTGAGTCCTATTGCTGTTTGCTAAACAGAAGGTTTCTTTTCTCTTGGGTGGATACTTGAGAGTGGAATCACGGGTTGTACGTGAAGTACATGTCTAATGCCATGAGAGACTATCAAACTTTTCCAAGTGGCCGTACCATTTCACAATCCCAACACCACTAATGAGACATCTGGCGGCTTGACGTCCTTGCTCACACTTGGCGTGGTCTACTTTTATCTTAGCCACTCTTACAGGCATGTGTGACTTGACTATGTTTTCACTTAGAGCCTTGTGCCTTGATTCTGGCCTTATGAACCGTGCTTCCTGGAGAGCTCTCTCATTCTGAGAGCTCATTACTGCCCCACCGATACCCCCTTCCCAGCAACTCCTCTGTCAGGACAGGTGGAGCCTCGAATCTTCGACTTCAGTTCTTGCTAGTTGCATGCCATAATGCAGAGAACTTTCTCGGTAATTGGTGTTCTCAGTAATTGGCTGTATTCTCTTTTTCAAGAACAACCCCACACAGAGCACTGGTGGCCGAGTCAGGTGGTGAGGGAAGTGCTGGGGTTACGGCTGGACCCTCTCTTTCATGTCACTACTCTTCATGGCTGACCCAACATGTCCCTGAGCATGCCAGGCCTGGCTCCTAATTCTGGCATGAGTGCCATTGACTCTTAGATTTAACAAGTCTCTTAGTTCTGTGGGGCCCCTGTATGTAGAGTGAGACCGGGGAGCAACATCTGCCACATCTCCATATTTTGCAGACTCAGGAAAACAGAATAGGAATTATAGCTGCGAAAATACTAAGTAAACTATTAGGTATGACTTATACCCCATTGCTATACAGTGTTTGAAGTGACCAATAAAGGTCTTTAAATGAGGAGAATATACCATCAAACCTGCACATGCTTAGAGCTTTAGAGTGCTTGTGATTTGTACGGCTCTGGTTTACCGGCTGCCTAGCTTCTCAGTCCCCTGCTTTAAAGACTGTTAGACACTTAGGTGGACTATTGTGATGAACAAATATTCATGTTTCCAGGTGTTCCCTAATGCTTTTCATCCAGCTCTGATTTGATTTCTTTGATAACTGTAAGTCAGTTGTGGTGACAGTTCACATGAAGAACAAGTTCCATCTAGTGGTTGTTTTAAGTATATGCTTTGAAATGTGTTTTATAGTCCAACCAGAAGGTTCACATTTACTGCCAAACCCGGTGACCTGGGTTGGATTCCCCAGAACCCATGTGGTGCAAGGAGAGAACCGGTTGCTTCAAGTTGTTTTCTCGTCTCCTCATGCACGATGTCACGTTTGATTTTCAAAGTCAGAATTGATTGCTGGAGGAACTCAAGTTGGAGACATGTTAGACTAGGGCTTTAATCACCGGAAGCCTGGCACTGGGTTTCTGTAGCTGTTGTAATGAGGCTTTCAGCCACTGTGAGTAGAAACAGTAGATACAGCATGGGCCTTGGGTACTGGCACATCAGCTTTACAGAAACAAGCATTATAGCTCTCGGGCAACTGATATTAGGGCTCTCAGCTTGGGGTGTCTGAGACCTTGGTCCTTAGAGCTTAGAAGTTCCTGAGACCTCTTCCAGCGACCAGGACCCACAGCTTTTCTTCTCTGGGAACAGAAGTCACAAACTTGCATTGATTTTTGTTTTAGGCTCTTTGCCCTATCTTACCTTCTCTGCTTCCACAGTCCTGGTTCTTTCTACCCTCGATGACCTTTGACCTTTCCAGCTGCCCTTTTGTCCCTGTGGCTCTTGATGGAGGCTCCCTTTGCAGCTGCTACCACCACTCTGCTGATGCTTTGTCTTCCCATCACGTCACCAGCTCAGCCCACTCTACTAGGACAAAGGTCAGAGTAAGGCGAGAAGAGACCACCCAAGAGAAGCCTGAATTGGAGGGGCCCAGAGGGTGTTTAGGGTGAAACTGCTTTATCTGACATTGGAGGCATGCAACCATAAATATATCTAAACCCATAGACTATACTCCATCAAGAATAAATCCAAGGAGCCAGAGAGATGATTAAGAGCTCTTCCAGAAAACCCACATTCAGATCTCAGCACCCACATTCCATAACTAATAATTACCTATAACTCCTTGGAAGTCCCTTCAGCCACGAAAGACAGTTTCACTGGATTTAAGACCTGCTTTGATCATTCTTTTATTCTTGAGCTAAGAACAAACAAACAAACAGACAGACAGACAGACAAAACAAAAAACAAAAAACAAAAAACAAACAAACCTGAATCCTCTCCCCTCCGGCTTCTGTGGCTTCAGATGAGAAATTTGTTGCCATTCCTGTAAATCTTTCCCTTTGCATTGGTTCTCTCAAGCTGTCTTCCAAATTTTTGCTTTTAGTTTTTGGACTTTGAATTGTGATACAGCTCAGTCCATTCATGAAAGTTTTCTCATGTGATAGACTCATCTCCCAAGGGTTCCTACCTCCAAATGCATCTCTTTGGTGATTAAGAGTTGAAAAGGGAGAGGACCAGCTGGGCAGTGGTGGCACACACCTTTAATCCCAGCACTGGAGACAGAAGCAGGCTGATCTGTGAGTGCCAGGCCAGCAGCCTGGTCTACAGAGCCATAGACAGCTAAGACTACATAGAGAAATTCTGTCTTGGCCTGGGTTCGGGGTGGGGGGTGGGGTAGTGGGGGGGGGGGAGAAAAGAGAGAGGACACAAATTTTCAGACCTAGCACTTTCTCGTGGAGTTCACAGACTTGCTCCCTGTCACCTCCATAGGTGCCATTTTCATCAGAGACGTGTTTTTAATTTTTATTAATTTTGGCTACTATTTTTTTCAGTTATATAATCCCTATGTAATGCCCCCCTTTCAAACAACTTATATTCCTTTGGTGAGAATTTTTCCATTTGTTTTAAGAGAGTTTGAATTTCTTACTGTAATATTATTTTGATGCTTGTTTTAAGATCATAACTCTAATATTTCAGTGTCTGATTATGTTAGGGTTCTGGAGAAGTCCCACAAAAGACTACCATCCATGTATGCAATCAACAAGAGTATTTATCACCAGCATGCTGGGGCTGTCCATCCTACATAAAGGCAACCTTGAGAGAAGCTCACAGGCTCCTTTTAAGCATAGCCAAGGGGAATTTCAGGGACAATTAGGTCATCTCAGATATGATTGGCTTTTATGAGTAGCAATCATATTAGTATGTTCTAATTGGCCAGGGCTAGTCAGGGGCTGGTTAAGGCTATAGTTTTCCAATTTTTGGACAAGTTTGGACAAATCCCAAGCTCTGGCCTTATTTGGTTATTACCTTGAGCTGCTGTGGAGGCTGGCTGGCCTAGTACACGCTGACTAACTGTGGGGGCTGACTGTGGCCCAGGCTTGGCACAGCTTATCTCCCTTGTCCCTGTTGTCAAGGGCATCAGTGATTAATTGCCCTTTGTTCATGACTTCCTCAGAAACTGTCCAGTTTCAAGAGGCAGGAATTAAGGCCTAGTTTTTAACTGAGTTATTAGGACAGGCTGTCACGATATTTGCCTGGCCCTCTCAGATTCATCTTGGTATTGCCATCATACCGTCAGAGACAGAGGCTAATATCAACCCTGGATGAGGTTCTTCTAGGCTTCTGCTGCGATCTGCATGGAAATATTAGATGACACAGAGGAACCTCTCCTCCTAGGTTTAGGCTTGTTGAGAAATAGATGCCAAGATGGAGCTAGACATGCCAGAGACTTAATGGGGAAAAATAACTGTGAAGGACAAAAGTTGGGGGATTGGTGAAATACAGATGGGCAGGGTGGACCCTGTGATAGGAGACAGGAGGAGAGCTTCTTGGGTAGTCCCTGACACGGCACAGCCTAAGCCTTTGCCACAGTTATGACAGAACGTAGGTAGGCTAGGAGAAGGGCAGAAGTTTCACACTGGACAAGAGTAGTTTTGACACTACTAGGTCAAGCTCAATCGTCTGCCTGGATAGCCAGACAGGAGAGTAACTTCCCAGTGACTCTGAACTTCATTCTAAAGCATGGCAGTGGAGCCCCTGGACTTGACTCTGAATAATTGTCCCCACACTCTCACAGTCCAGTCCTTATACCACATGGGTTCTCCTCTCTGCCCCTCTCTCCACAGATTCTGTCCTTGAGTCATCCCAGGCTGCGGAAGTGTCTGCAATCTTTAAAGCTCTGTAGAGGAGATGGAGAGGCAGCCTGATTTTAACTCAGTCTTATCAGGAAGCCCTCCCCTTTCTCCTCCCAGCCGACCTCAGGTGTTGTTACCCACACAGGGCAAAAACATCTGTTCTCCCAGAGCTCTGGATTTGGTTCTGGCAACTTACAGACTCAAGGTGTTAATGCCCGTGTGGTATCATTTCTCTGCAGGTATGATTTAAGTTTGGATGAGATGAGAGCTTTGACAAATCAGCGAGTGAAGTTTGTCCTGAGTCTCCCTCTGTTAAAGCATGTATTTCAGGAGCAGGTAAGTGACACCGTTATTTCTGCAGGAGTGTGTGCGTGTAAATATGTGTCTCTCTGTGTGTGTGTCTGTAAGAAAGCAAGACATGTTTTATTTGCTTTTGTAACTTGTGTAAACTCACTAATCACGGCCCGAAGCACTAACACAGTCATTATAGAGCAGAGCGTGTTCTGCAGCCCCCTCTCTGCCTCAAGCCCCAGATGCAGTCAATTTTTTTGGGCCACATATTTACTCCTCCCAGACTAGAGAAGAAAAAAAATCACAACAGAAGTAACAAAATGTCCATTCATAAAACTGGTATAACTCAGGTCATCAAATAAAAATTGCTGACACATGACGAACAACTCATTAAGAAAAAAAAGTTGGAAACATTTTAGACTTGTCTAAAGTTTATGAGTCTGGGTCATCTAAAAGTTGCCACTTTTATGTCACTGATACTGTTTTAATCAGCTTAGCCTCATGATAAAGAAGGAGCGGAAGAGACGGTGAGATGGGAGTTTCCTCTGCCGTGCTAGTGTTAGAAACTGTATATTCTATAGTTCTAGATCCACTTCCTTCTCATCCAGCTCAATGGTTTCCTTACGATCTCACACAGGAAAAAGGCACTTTCCTTCAGAGCCATGGGGAGGGGCCTGAACCTCAGTGTGGGAGATGCTTAGAGCTAAGAGTACCTCGCAGGAAGCTCAGCCTCTTGAGAGGTGGGGGTTTTCCTCTGTGGCTCTCATGGAGTACCAGTCAGAGCTGGAGTTGGGCTCAGATCCAAATGAGAATAGATTTACCAATCCCTCACCTCCGAGTACTTGTTTTGAGGAGATGTAAGGGCTGACTCCAACATTTCAAGAGGGGATTTCAGTGCCTAAACACAACTTCCCCTTAATGTAGCCAGCAACCTTGAAGCTGACTGCACTGCCCTTCAGTGGAGAACATGTGGAAAGATGTTTACTTGGAAAAGACAACCCCCCACATAACAGAGCACATGGTTGGAAAAAGCAAAACAAAACCATGTTTTATTACAGCCATTGCTCAAGATTTTAAAGCTAATAAATTGCCAATCAATATGCACTTAGAGCTGTGAGTATACCTAAACCTCCTGTTGTAATTGTTTTCCATTGGCAACTTATAAAAGGAAACATTTAATTTGGAGCTCATGCTTGCAAAAGGTTAGAGTCCATGGCCATGGTTGCAGAGTATAGCCAGAAGTTTCTCCAGTCCCACCTAGCCCTCCATGGTCCAGACAAATCTCTCTCACCTGAGGTTCTATAGCTGCTCGGACCCAAGTAAACACACAGAAGCTTATATTATTTACAAACTGTATGGCCTATGGCTTTAGCTGCTTTGCCAGCTAACTCTTTCATCTTAAATCAACTCATTTTTATAAATCTATGTGTTGCCATGTGGCCGTGGCCTTACCTGTCTGCTGACATCATATTGCTCCTTCAGCAGTGGGCTTGTGTCTCTCTTCTTCTGCCTTTCTTCTTTATTGTCTCTCTCCTTGGATTTCCTGCCTGCCTCTAAGCTGTCTTGCCATAGGCAAAAGCAGCTTATTTATTAACCAATGAGAACAATATATATTCACAGCATACAGAAAGACATCCTCCAGCAGTAGAGGGTTCAAGTCTATAGCAGCAGGCAGGCAGGCAGACATGGTGCGAGAGCAGTAGCTGAGAGCTTGCACCTTGATTTACAAGCACAAGGCAGAGAGAACTAACTGAGATTGGCTTTTGAAACCTCAAAGCCTGCCCCCAATGACACACCTCCTCCAACAAGGCCATTCCTTCTGATCCTTCTCAGAGAGTTCCACCAACTGGGAACTAAGCATTCAAATACATGAGCCTATGGGGGACAGCCCCTTTTTGCTTTCAATGCTGTCATTAGAGACCAGAATTCATTCATTCACTGTGGGGTTGGTGGGAAGGTAGACTCCTGGCATGAGACCAGCCCTCGGCTCCCTTAATCAACCCATTATATCTAGAGCTCAAACTAATGCCAAGACTCAAGACACTGATGTGGAAGTTGATCCTTTAATGAGGCTTGATAACTGCTTTCCTACTTGCTGACTCTGGAGGATTAACCTTTGTAATCGAATTCTTAATGAAGTGTGTTGAACCCTCGATTCAGTTACCTTCCTGTTTTTGCAACTCTCCTCGTGGCTTTAGGCAGCCTAGACCACTTTCTGTCCTGGATGAATGGATCTAATTCCTCTAGGAGGCTTAGGATTAGCCCTTGAGTATCCTTCTGGTTGATCTTCTGTTAGTTATTTTGACACATTTGGCTCCCCTCTCTGTGTGAATCTGCAAAAATCAATGAAACCGAAGGAAAGCAAACAGTTGTCAGTACAGCAGGCACATCTCATTGGGCAGATGTTATAAGACTTGGCGGTACATCTGTGTTTGAAGGTTCTCAGATCCCACCCTCAGACAGCTGGACAAACTGTCTATATCCCACAACCCTAGAAGTGTTGTATGATTCATGCTGCCTCTCAATAAAAAATATCGAGTCATGGCTGTCCTGCCCATTCAGAAAGCATACCAGGCCTTTCCCTCTTTCCCCGGCCCCTCTGCCATATTGCTGTTAACTTTCATGGGTGAGCCAGTGAGCTCAGAGGCAGAGTGCAAGTGAGATGATGTTTTCAGGCACACACGGTCAGGGATCCTCACTTGTTCTGGTTCTCTACAGACAGTCCACACGCCAAGAACAAGCCATTCAAAACAGTTCCATTCTGTGTCTTCTCTGTAAGACACAATGTTTCAATAATCTTAAAGGGGCAAAACATTATCTGAGACCAACTAAAATGTGTGTGAGTGTGTATATGTTCCTCTCTCCCTCCCTCTCTCACTTCATTCCTCCCTCCCTCCTTCTGTGTGTGTGTGTGTCTCCCTGTGTGTCTCTTTCTGAGTGTCTTTTTTATCTCTAGCTTTCTGTATCTCTCTGTGTGTCTGTGTGTCTGTGTATGTTTCTCTTTCTGTGTCTCTCTGTGTGCCTCTCTCTCTCTCTCTCTCTCTTTCTCGCAAAAGCGTGTGTGTGTGTGTGTGTGTGTGTGTGTGTGTATAGGATACATAGTGTGAACACCATCACTGCATACTGTGCCGACACTTCCTGTATTGGTTTCTAGTAACATCAGCTTTACGTACCTCAGCCAAGAACATTCTTGTTCCCCTGGCAGTTCCAGGGTTGGGTCCTAGGTGGAGGCACTGCTGCCTCTGTATCCCTGTGAAGAGATTAAAACCTTGGGGTGATTGTCCGCTCTGTGGCAGGCCTGGGATGGGAGCTTTCATTCTTTCCTTTGGAGCTGTTACGGTTTGAATGTGAAATGTTCTAAGGGTTCGTACACTCGAGTCCTTGGCCCCCAACTTGAGTTTTGTTTTGGGAAGTTATGAAACCTTTGGGACACAGAATCTAGGTGGTGGACCTAGGCCATTGGGGGCAAGCCTTGAGGGTTACGACCAGACCTCCTTCCAGTCCTGTTCTCTTTTAGTTCCTGACACATTCAGGTTCTTGCTGCCATGAACTCTGCCATGCTCTCTTTGCCTGCCATGATGGACGGAGACCATGAGCCAAAGAACCCTCTCCTTTAAGTTGTTTCTGTCAGGAGAAAAGTAACTGACATAGGAGCCTGGTCACGTGTGTGGCAGCATCTTTAGAGACACTTGTCGCTGGAAGCTGATAGAGACTGATGGTCTATACAATCATCATAACAGAGAATGACGGCACAAACTTAAAACTCACATAATTTGCAGCAACAGCATTAGGAACTTTGAACTGGTAATTGTACTAAATGTTCATCGCATTGTTCATGGTGCTCCCAAGTACAGGTGAAAAAGACTGGTAATTGACTTGAGGGGAGTTGTGTCAATTGTATGTGGAACTAGTTGAGTAGATTCAAGCCCAGGTCATTGACTTATTAGGCTTTTCAACCTGATGCTGCTATACATTACAGTCAGTTGGGGAGTGTAGTTGTGTGGTTAAAAATTCTTCTAGCAAGCCCCACCCCGACCCAGAAACTATCTCCAATTAATAGCGTCTCTCGAAGGAAAATTCTTCAATGGAGCCTCACTGGGCATACAAACAACACTTAAGGATAAGCCTCATGCCCAATATTGGATGGTCAACACAAAACAAACCCAGTAGTATTTTGTTGTTTATTTTTTTCCTCTTAATTCTTTGTCTGGGCACTTAAAAAAAACAAAACCTCTTTTGCTTATATATTATGGTTTCCAATTTTGTGTCTTTATAGGATTTCTCTGTGTGTGTGTGTGTGTGTGCGTGTGTGTGTGTGTGTGTGTGTGTGAATGTGTGTGTTTCTGAATTGGTATGTGTTTTTTTTGGTCCCCCCATTTGTTTCTTTGTTTTGTCCTAATCTGGTTTGTTTCTTATTTTATATTGCTATTATTATTACATTATTATTATTTTAGATGCCTATTTGTTTTCTAATGAGAGGAAGAAAGGGCATGGATCTGGATGGGTGAGGAAGAGTTGGAGGAGGAGAAACTATAATCAGAGTGCATTATATGGAAAAAAAATCTATTTTCAATAAAAAATTTCTTCTGTCTAGACTTTTGCCCTGACCAATGAAGTTAGCATTTAAATCACTGGGTGATTCAGAATGCACCTAGGGTTTAATACCGCTGTGTCACGCTTTCTTCCTGGGACCCTTGCAGTATTCTCCCAAACTGCTCCCATTCATCAGCCAGTCTTTCTCCTAGTAATGGCCCAGTGATGGCTCATAGGGACATTCTAACTCAACACTTCCTTCTCCCAGGAAGGAAGCAGCTGGGGTCAGACTATTCTTGGCCATGTATGGGGCTGGCTGGAGATAAATTCTTGGATAATGAAGTACCCACCCCATGGCTGCTCCTCACCTCCACCATCTCTCCTGAGGCTGAAAGAAAAATTCTCCCTGTAAGACCTCTATACCATCACCATCCCGATAATCTGCATGGAGAGGGGCACTGTACCATGACCCAGACCAATGGTCCTTAAGTATGCATGGTCTGAAGATCCATGGACATCTCTGGGATGTTTGCAGGCGCTACCTGAAAAGTAAATGCCCAGTTCCCTAGGAGTGTGATGCAGGGTTTGCATTCCAAACTAACCCAAATGGCACCACCCAGCAAAAGCAGATGTGAAAGCTGAGGTGTCTTTAATTAGGCCAGCTATTCAAACAGTTTGTAAAATGTAGGATAACTCTATTCTTCTTACTGTTTTTTTTTTTTTTAATTTTGGAAATTGTGTTACTTACAGAGTTACTTTGGTATGCAATGAGTTTATTGTTATTTACAATGAATAAGTACCAAATTCATCCGTTCTAATTACCAACATGGTAAATTGCTAGATATACCCACAAGGAAAAGCTCCTTGCCATTCTCAGTAGTTTTACTTCTTTTTACAATTATTTATTTCCTGATTTATTTGTTTTGTGTGTGTATATGTGTGTGTGTGGACACACATGTGCCACAGGGTGCATGTGGGGGTCAAGGGCAACTTGTGAGAGTAGGTGCTTTTCTTCCACCATGTGGGTCCTGAGGATCAAAGTCTGGTCGCCAGGCTTGGTGGCAAGCACCTTTACCCACTGAGCCGTCTCATTGTGTAAATGGGTTCAGAGACCTTGAAGTTTGAGAAACACTGATTTAAACCATCCACAGTTTCTAGGAAGCTCACTTTCAGGAGCTGGAGGGGACTTGGAGAAGACCGAGAGCCTGATACCTGTATTTATCCTAACTATCTATTACTTTCATCGGAAAACTCACTTTTGAGTGTTTTATATTTAGAGAGGCGTGAGTTGGTGACTAAGACAGAGTGACATTCTAAGGTCAGGTCGGTTCACCTCGAAAGGTGTTTGAGAGTGAGGAAAATGGTTACTTTCCTGATAACCTCTGAGAGGTAAGACTGTCCCAGGAAGTCTTCCAGCTGAGCAGGGACTATGTTAAGAAGCCAAGGAAGTCAGTCTGTCATTGGTCCTTCATGACAATCCCATCCTGTTCAGGCCCCAAACACCAACGTTGGTCCCTATTGGTCATCTGGATCATGACAGAGAAGCCTTCTCCCACCCCGACCTTGTGCCGGCTCCTGACTTGCTCTCTCTGAGATCTTTCCTCTTTGGCCTTGGCCTTGGCTTCATTTTTGGCCCTCTGGCTTCTGTTTGTCCTAGAACCCTGGCTTTTCCTAGCAGGCTGTGACAGCCTGCTCTGGATCTTGGTCCTCTGTGCTGTGTTTGGCAGGAGTCTTTGTCCCAGCTCCAGCTCCACAGGCTTGGATGCTTGCCACTTGGCCGGCACTCTGGCCAGGCCAGCCCTGGCCCCATGGGATACTGTGGAAGAGTTGAGCAGAGATGACAGGATGGAGTGGACTGTTTATAGAAGTCCCTCTGTATAGATTGGCATTCGAAGTGTGTTGTCATCTGTGAGGACCACAGGGATTTCTTCAAAGAGCCTGCCAGGGAGTAAGTTGCCTGCCAAGGGACTCTAGAGCAGCTGGGATCATGGTGCCATTTATTTCTTTATACTGTGACCGTTCTTCACAAATAAAATCTTTTTATTTGAAAACTTAATTACGACTTTTGCAGTAAAGTACTGTGTAAAAGGTAACAATAATTATTACTTGCTATCATTTGTTAGGTCCCTTCTGTGTTCCAGGTGAGCTAATTCACTCATTTTACAGTTATTTACCAGTTTCTGCTGTGAGCCAAACCCCAAAGGGGAGGAAGTAAGGCAGGTATTTGTGGAGCTTATATTTTAGTATAGGAGGAGACACTGTGGAGTAATAAACATACACATTTATGGTACACCAGACAGTGATAGACCTGTAACTAAAATCAGACAATAAATTGGAGAGAAAAAAGATAAAATTGTCTTTGTTGGCAGATGACATGATCTTATAGTAGAAAACTATAATAATTCACAAAAATATCTTAGAGCTAGTAAATTCAACAAAGTTTCAGGATAAGATCAATATGCAGAAATATTTTGCATGTTTATATGTTAAAATGCACGATCAAAAGAAAGTTAATTTTATTTACAAAAGCATGACAATAACAAAATGCTAAGGGATGATATGAACTGAAGAGGCATAACACTTACATATTGAGAACTATTGGGAGTGCATCCAAATTTAAAACTTTTTTTTGAGACAAAGCTTCATTTTGTAGCCCTGACTGACCTGAAACTCTATATAGATCAGGTTGGCTTTGAACTCACAGAGATCCACCTCCTGCCTCTGCCTCCAGAGTACTGGGATTAAAGGCATGCACTATCATGCCTGGCTTACAATTTAAAACTTTTGTGCATCAGGGTGATATGGATTGAATGTATCCCTCCCAGCTTCTATGCTGAAAACTTAAGGCCCACCATAGCTGTGTTGAGAGGTGGGGCTTTTGGGATGTGGTTAGAATATGAATACTCTGCTCCTGTATTAGTATCTCTCTATATATAAGAGGGATTCATTACTGCAACTTTTAGGCTGTGATGCAGCTATTCTAACAATGGCTATTTACCAACAGAAAGTTCACGAATCCAGTAGTTGTTCAGTCCACCAGGCTGGGGATCTCAGCTGGTTTCCATATATGCCAGGGTCCGGAAGAAGCAGGCTCTAATGCTGGTGAAGGAACGGATTTGCCTATGAGAGCAAGGGCAAACAGACAAAGCAAAAGGTTCCTTCTTCTATGTCCTTTATACAGGCTGCCACCAGATGGTGTGGCTCAGATTCAAGGTGGATCTCCCCACTTCTAATGATTTAAGAAAAATCCCTCACAGATGTACCCAGCTGCTTGGGTTTTTGTCAATTCCAGATGTAGTCAGGTTGACAACCAAGACTAGCCATCACAGCTTCCATCAAAGGGTTAATGCCATTGTCTCAGGAGTGGGTTGGTTATGAGAGCTGGTTCCTCATAAAGGGTGAGTTTTTGTTCTGCCTTCCACCATGGGATGGTATGGCAGGATGCTTGTCAGATGCAAGACCTTCAGCCTTGAACTTTCTAGGCCCCGTAACTGTAAGAAATAAATTTCTGTTCTTTATAAATCACCCAGTCTCAGGTATTCTGGAATAGCACAGAATGGACTAATGGAATACTAGCATCAGAGTGAAGAGACAGTTCGTGAGATGGGAGAAAATACTTGCAATCACTTTTTTTTTTTTTAAGACATATAGCTGTAAAATGTAAAGAACTCCCTCAATTCAACTACAAACAGCCGTGGAAATAACAGGTGGCATGATCTTTTATGTAGAAAACAAGGACAACAATTTGTTTTAAAATGGCCAAAGGACTTGAAAAGACTTTTCTCTGATGAAAATGTACAAGTGATTTTTCTCTAATGAAAATATGCAAATAACCAATAAATACACAGAATGATGCCTGATATCATTAATCATTAGGGAATTGAAGATCAAACCTGCAGTGAGGTACATATTCCTTTACACCAGCGGTTCTCAACCTTCCTAATGCTGTGACCCTTTAATACAGTTCCTCATGTCGTGGTGACCTTCCCCCATCCATAAAATTATTTTCATTGTTACTTCATAACTGTGATTTTCTACTGTCATGAACTGTAAATATCTGATGTGCAGAATATCTGATATTCAACCCCTGTGAAAGGGTCGTTTGACCCCCAAGGGGGTTGTGACCCACAGGTTGAGACCCACTGCTTTACACCCTGTAACATAGCTGTCTATAAAAAAATGAGACAATCCCTCAAGATTAGGAAAATGTGAACCCTTATGTGTTGCTGGTGCTGGGTAAAGCTATATAGCATCTGTTCAAGACACTGTGGTATTTCCTTAATTAAACATTTCATTAAAAATTAAATCACATGATACAGAAATTCCATTTCTTAATATATGCCACAACAAGTGAAAGTAGAGTCGGGTAAATATTGGTGTATATGTGTTTTGATCCCAGTTCTCCGGAGGAGCGGGGCTTTCTTTATGTCCAGGCTGCTCTGAAGGTACTGCTATTCAGCTAATCCTTCCAGGAAGCACTGCCACAGACCCTTGGAAGCTGGGCTCTTAGTTGACTCCAGATCCAACCGACATTTACCATCACACCATGTTAACAGCATCATTGTGCACAATAGCTCATGTCTGTCAGCAGAGGGAAGAACGAACAAAATGAGGCATATAATGCGAAACAAAAATATTTAGATTTTAAAAGTAAGGGAAATTTGACACCTGTTCCATGGATGACTCTTGCAGCCACTGTGTCTAAAGAGAATGAGGCTGTCACAAGAGGACTCTATGAGGGGTGTGTGCAGTAATCAGGTTCAGGGAGACAAGGACTAGAACGGTGGTTATCATGGGCTGGGGGAAAGGTGGACGAGGAGGTTTTAATCGGTTTGGCTTTCCTCAGAGTGGGTAAAATGGGAAGCTTCTGGAAGGACTGAGTGAAGCAGGACATGATCTGATATTTCACCAGGAGCCTTCCCAGCTGCTGGGGCAGGACTGACAATGACAAGAGTTGAGGGGATTTTTACTTCCCTACGAGAGAACTGGTGCTGGCCAGGACCAGACTGGCTGTAGTCAAAACGACTGAATTAGAGATTCTTCTGAAATCTGATTGAAAAGGCAGTAGGGTCTGCTGACAGATGGCTAGACAGAGCGGAGAGGAGAATGAGGACCGTTCTGTGCTTGGCTTGACACGGAGTCAGGAGTCAGTCTTTACTCATGATCGGAAATTCGAGATGTATAGGATAGGATGCAGAAAATCGTGAGTACAGGGATGAATTAAGAGCTGTGAAGCTGGATGGAGCCCCACATGTGTTGGCAGAGAAGAGGAGGCTCAAGGACTGAGTCTGGTGGATTCTGGAAAAGGATCAGAGTGGAGACTGGGGTGGGGGACTGGCCAGAGAAATAGGTCACAAGCAGAAGAGATCTGCAAGTACTTTTCATGTGTTATACAATGTGCTGTGCAAACAGGGCATGGTGGTACATGCAATTGCCCAAGTAATCTCATCAGAAAGCTGAGGCAGGAGGCTAAAAAATTTAAGACTACTTTGGGCTGCATGACAAGGTCTTGTCTCAAAAACAAACAAACTCCTCCTAGGAAAATTATAAAGAAAAGTTTATTCCCTATTTTACAGGCCACAGGCCGTGGGGCTAATGTTACAGGAAAAGGTTAACCTATCTAAAGTCAAATGCTAGAAGTAACAGAGGCAAAAGTCAAACTCCACCTGCTTGATTCCATAGCCCAAATGTGGCAAAGCTCTACCCTGCATTGTGTTCCTGGACAAGCTGTTGTGATTTGGGATAATCTCAACATGGGTATGGATAACACTGGTGGCTCCTATGGCATCCTTCTTGCCCCGTGGCAAAAGTAAGCTTGAACGCAGGACTCAAGGCCAACCATCAGAATCTATCTTCAGGACCAGTGAGCAGGTAAGGGTTGTCATGCAGGTGGAGAAATCAGGTTTCCGATTCATGCTCGCCATGTCCAGCTGAGGTCATGAGTTCTGGGCCATACAAGGTTATTTTCTCTGGTTCCTGTACTGGGATCAGCTTTTTCTTACCCCATGTTTCAAGCTCGCTTCTTCACCTTCTAGTCATGCTGTGAGGTTTGGAGAAGTCACACAATTACAGATAGAAATTATAGAAAAATTCACAAAACTCACTGAAAGAATTGTTGAAAATTCACATTGTCAAGGTAAGATATGCTCACTTCAGGAAAATTAAAATTATACATACACACAGACTCATAATACCATATGTAACTAATAATGGGCTTATGTATGCCAGTGTTGTTGTCTTTTTCAGTGCTCTTCATATATGTAATATACATTATTATATATATTGCTTTTAAAATTAATTTGGGGTGGTCAAAATGTAATTTTCTGCCCCATTTTAGAGTCAGATAGATGAGGGATAGACTAGATTGAGAAACCCAAGCCCTTGGGTGACTTCCTTGCCTCTCTGAGTCTTGGTTTCCTTCACTCACCCTAAAGGGTTCATGGGAAGATCACATGACATCCATATGTTAGGTTCTTCAGACAGTATTTGGCAATCTCAAGTGCTGAATGAGCACTCAGTGATATTATGATTTACTATCGAGTTTTTAGGAAGTAATCTTTTCATCTTTCAAAATGTGCAGTGACTTAAGCAGTTTTTGTCCAAGGATGAAAATACATAAGCAATCATTAATTTCTATTGAGACTGTTGTCAGATGCCTTAGTTTGCATTCACAAGAAAGAAACCTCATGTATTGAGCTAGTAAGGCCAATAGAGAAATTCATTACTACATGCTCTCAGTATCGACTAATTCTGCGATTATTCTTTAGCTGGAAAAATTTCCAAATGTAGGTACGTGGGTAGGGACTTAGGAGGCATCTGTTGCCAAGGGAATGTATATCATTTTGAGGCAAGAATTTGGAAGAATCTTATTTTGTCAGAATGCTGCAGTAATGTGTTCATGACATGAAAACTACCCTTAGATAAAGCCATGGGAGTGTCACTTTTATCAGTCCTGTACTGGCTTCTTCTGGAGTAGCCAAAAGTTCCTGGGAGGAAAAGTACGTGAAGTACACAGCTAGTCTTTGTTACCAAATGTTTCCGGCACTCTGTTCAGACACTCTACGCTGTGATCCCAGTAACCATCACGGGACATGAAAGCCAGACATAGAGGCTGCACTGAGATGATCAGATTTTCTTGAGATGGTAACTGGAGTCATTGGAGGCTGTCGTCTTTGGGAAAGGCATGACGTGAGACTGATTTTGGAGGTGTCTGGTGCTATCATCACAATTTACTAGTTGATTCCAAACACATATGGATGTGCAAAGGACCTAGAATGGTTAACACAATTCTGTAACAGAGCAAAGCTGGTGGGCTCTCATTACATGATTTCAAGGCTCATTAGAAAGCTTCTAAGATTATGTGACTCTGATAAAAAGACAGACATAGCAAGGGAACCGAATAGAGAGCCCTGACAGAAATATACATTTGATCAATTGATTTATTTTTGATAGTGTTGCCAAGGCAACTCAACAAGAAAAGAAATATTTTTGTAATAAATGATGCTGAAGCAAATAGAAAAAATGAGAACCTAGATCCCCCCTTCACACCACATGCAAAAGTAATTTGAGGTGTATTATATAGCTTTTTAGAACACAGATTTTAGAATCAGCTCACAGAAGAGCAAAGATTATCTTGTTGACTTTAGGATAAGCAAGAGTTCCTGAGGAGGTGGGAGGGAGGGAGAGGGAGAGCATACTCTCTAGGCCCCACTGAACGTGCACAAGCAAAAGGTGATAAATTGGTCTTCATTAAAAATGGAAAATTGATGATGACCTCTCATGAGGACATGCCTATCACAAATGATCTCCTTCATCCTCTCTGGAAAAGAAGAAGAAACGCAAGAAAAGGTGCCCATGGCAGGTCCCAATTTCTGCTTCGTGGATGTGAAACACCCCAAATGCTAAAAAACAACAATGCTCTTGTGCTGTGCGCAAACGGCAGTCTTGTGGGCAGGCTGCTCCGCTGGCCTCCATCAGCCCACAGGTGGAAAAGCAAGGCTGACAGACAGAAGGCTGTGCCTTCAAGAGGAAATAGTACTAAAAGTGCCCGAATTTACAGCTGGTGGGAAAGCTGCTGCAGGCTGCCTGCGGATGCAGAGGGTCCTTGTGGGCATGTTAACCTCTGAGGGAAGGCAATGCAGATTCCACACTTGCGATAGTTCTGGACCTTGTTGACGTTCATTGAGGAAATATACGTGTGTTTCAGGGACATCTCTGTGTTAAATAAGACCTTTTTCTCCCCAGAATTTGTAGCAGAATATCACAGCATGGAGATCTGCCACGTAAATGCCCTGAAAGAGTATTTTAGGACAAACTGTCTTCCTTCTGTTTGAAACTAACTGACTATGCAGATATGTTTGAATTATTGGCTGTACATTTATGGATTTACTATCATTTAAAATGATGATCAATTTACGTGACTCTATAATCATTGAGTTGGGTTTGAATATATCAAATGTGAATGAAGGTAGCTATTGACACAGCCGACATATTAAAAAAGATGCAAAGAACACATCAACTAATGATTGATCACAATCAACATAGACAGTCCAGCTAGTGCTGCCAATTTAATGACAGGATAAATTTGCCAATAATGGATATTAATTAAACAATTAGCCAATCAAAGTCAAGAAAAAAAGAGAATTTATATGTGTAGATGATGTTTGTTAGAAATATATGCCAGCAAACGGTCAATCAAACAGAACCCAGTCCAGGTTTCAGAACTTTGATCTGACTTTTTGAAAATGAACCAGGCCAAGTGTGCACTCGAGTTAACACCAGGGAATGGCAAACCTCCACTGACGTTTCCCATCAGCTCTATTAATAACCATGGCTGTCTCCTGTAGAGACAGGGGAAGGGAAGTCAGCATAAGAAACCATTTCAAATGCTCCAAGATGGATGAATTCAACACATGTGCTTGCAGTTAGTTTCAAACTCGCGAATAAAAATGGCCACAATTGGATGTTACTAGTAACAAAATTATATTCTTGTATCAATAGGGTGAGTTATCAGAATGAAGAAAACCATCTACACTTGATATTTCTAAGAGATTTACTATCTGTCTATCTATCTGTCTGTCTGTCTGTCTGTCTATCATCAATCTAATAATTATTTAGAGACAGGGTTTTTCTATGTAGCTCTGACCGGTGTGGAATTTCTATGCAGACCAGGCCAACCGGGATCTTTCCTCTGCCTCCTGTGTGCTGTGATTTCAGGCATGTGCCACTACGCACACATTTTAATGGTTTGGGTTTAGAAAAAGCAGAGCAAATGGTTGAAAGCAAAGGGATGTTTGTTCGTGTGACTGTAGATAGCATGACTCAGGAAGGTGACACGGGGACACCTTGACACGATGATGCTGAGTACTCTTTGGTGGTAAAAAAAATAAAGTGACGAAGACTGGGCCGCCAGAGTTCTTAACAATGAAGGGCAGTGGTGGCAAGACGTTCTCAGAAGAGCTCCAAAGCTCTAGTTTCTGACTCTTGTGATGCTCACCAGGTAACTCTGATTGGGTAAGTCACTTGATTTCCCTGAGCATAGGCTTTTCCATCTTTTATGTGGGGTCAGGGTCATTCTAAGGGTTGGTGAAACAGAGGACACTGGGCCATTTGAAAGAGTCTGCCGATATCTGCTACAGTTGTTTTTCATTATCTGCTTGTAACCGACTCTTCAGTGCGATCCCAGGCTGGAGCCACGCGATGGTTTCTGCAAGAGCCTGGAGGTATTTTAGGAAATAATCAATACAAGATGTGTTGGGTTGCAGCCATGTGGAGAAGCATAAATCTTGACAGTATGGTGTTTGATGGAATTAATAATGCTTGAGAGAAACATTGTAAAAACCTGTGGGAGGGAAAAATATGGAGGATGTCTAGGGAGAGAGTTGAAGCCAGTATGGAAACAGTCATCTAAAGAAGGTTGATATCATCCTGCTGTTGATCATCCCACATGTGAATGTGTGTATGGAAACATACACTAAGACATGCAAATGTATTTAAAGGAACATGTACATGTCCACATATGTGTATATATGCACACACACTCACACACACACACACACACACACACACACACACACACACACACGAAGGTTCATGCACACAATATATACAAGATAGATGTGTCCACATCTGGATACACAAATACATGTGTGCACAGATAGATGCACATGCAGGCACACAACCAATCAGTACAAGTTTGGTTGGTGGAGGGTCTTAGAAGAAACTGACCCATGAGGACAACTAGCATGATTCCAATAATGAATAATTGCAAATTGTCCACTCAAGGGGCTACCACCTTCTCAGGAAATGTTGCTTCTGTTTTGTTTTTTTTTTAAAAGTGTGTGTGTGTGTGTGTGTGTGTGTGTGTGTGTGTGTATAGGTCAGAGGTCAATGTTGGGTGTCTTTCTCTGTCACTCTCCACTATATGGTTTTTTTTTTTTTTTTTTTTTTTTTTGGTTTTTCGAGACAGGGTTTCTCTGTGTAGCTTTGCGCCTTTCCTGGGACTCACTTGGTAGCCCAGGCTGGCCTCGAACTCACAGAGATCCGCCTGGCTCTGCCTCCCGAGTGCTGGGATTAAAGGCGTGCGCCACCACTGCCCGGCTCCACTGTATGTTTTTGAGACAGGCTCTCTCCCTGAATGTAATTTTGCTAGACTGACTGGTTAAAGGTCCCTAGCATCCTCCTGCCTCTGTTAGAGTCTCTACTGCTGGAATGACAGGCACCCACCTGTCACTGCATCTGGCCTTTTACACAGGTGCTAAGGCCCCAGACTCAGGCCTCAGGGTTGTGCAGCAAGTGCTTTGACCCACTGGGCCCTCTCCTAAGGCCTGCTCTAGTTTGTTTTTTTATGATTAAACAGTGGAGAATGGAACACTCACTGAGCTTTGAAAGTTGTTGATGTTGTGACAGGGAGAGAATCAGCAGGGATGAGAGACCAGGATCTCATGGTTTTAAAATCATAAATCAAACCCGGGGTGGCCTACGCTTAGAAAGAGAAGACCATGGCTTTTCCTTTATCTAAAATGCCCCAGATTTTCTAAAGGATTTTCTTCACATCAGTGTTGCTGTGTGAACACTTAGAGAAGCTAGGCAGGGTGTCTTGGCTGCCTATACTGCAGGAGAAACATCCTGGGAGCCCAGGGGCAAGCTTGGTCAAGGCTAAGTAGAGTCTGGGGTGGGGGGGGGACGGGACGACGGCAGATGGGGACAAAGTATCTGTCCCCAGGCTGACTTCCAAGCAGGAGCAACTGACTTCCTGTTGTGTAAGAAAAGAGGCCACAGGGCTCTTGGTGGTGAAACAGCAGGTAAAGGTACTTGCTGCTGACCTTAATGATCCAATTTAGATCCTCAGGACCCACCGAGAGAATTGACTCTTGCAAGTTGGTCTCTGACCTCTAAACATCCACTGTGTTGCACACACCCCTAAATAAATGGTTATTTTTTTAAACTTAAAAAAAGAAAGGAAAAAGGTCCTTGAAAACCACACCCAAATGGCCAGAGACCAAAGGCCACATTGACTCAAGATGAAAACATTTATTTTCAGAAGAGCAATGAGATTATTTCCTAACTTAAAATTGCTTTGTGTTGTTTTATTGTGAAAGTATTACACATATCACATATTATTTAAATTGTATATTTCGAGATCAGAAGACCAGAGGCAAATCTTGACATTGGGTCTCTTATATTTTCAGGAAGAAAAAAGGAAGAACTTCATCAGCCGAAGCCTTGCCCTGGGAGAAGTGCTCTGCATGGTGGATGTGGCCACGTGTGTGAAGGTGCGAGGCCCTGGGCATCTCACCCTTCAGGAGCTGAGGAGGGGAGTGACATCACCATGAGCTCTCAGTGTAGTTAGTGAATGGGTGTTCTGTAGCGCATCCACATCACGACCCATCTTCCTGCTCTTTCACTGTCCATCATCACCCGTTCCCACATCACGACCCATCTTCCTGCTCTTTCACTGTCAATCATCACCCATTCCCACATCACGACCCATCTTCCTGCTCTTTGACTACCGTCATTCATTCTTGTCTTTGCTTTTAATTGTTTGTTTGCTTTTGAGATAGTTTTCCTATGGCCTAGGCTGGCCTTGAACCCCTGCCTCTGTCTCCCAAGTACTGGAATTACTAGTGCATGTCTGATATTTATTGCTTGGTTTTTCATACTGTTTTCATTAATACACATATCATGTATTAATTGATTATTCTTGTCTGTCTTAATTTCTTTCATTCTTTTCTTTTCTCCTTTCCTTCCCTCCCTCTTCCTTCCTTCCTTCCTTCCTTCCTTCCTTCCTTCCTCCCTCCCTCCCTCCCTCCCTCCCTTCCTCTCTCTCTCTCTTTCTTCTTTTTTTTTCCCTCCGAGACAGGGTTTCTCTGTGTAGCCCTGATTGTCCTGGAACTCTCTCTATAGACCAAGCTAGCCTCGAACTCAGATCCGTCTGCCTCTGCCTCCCAAGTGCTGGGATTAAAGGTGAGTGTCATTACCACCCGGGCTTCCTTTGTCTTTATTTCATGAAGACAGTACCATAAATGTCTGTGACTTACTTTCTTCACTTAGATATCACTGCTGAGATCGATCTACATTGTCACAAGTCATTGCCTTCATTAACTTAAATCTTTGGTTTTGGAAATTAAACCCTTTAAACTTTTATCAGTTTATTTATTTTTTACATAAGTATATCACATCATGGAGAGCATTACTGCTTTCTCATCAGCCTATGTGGAAGTTCGATGGTATTAGCTACTTTGGCGTTACAGTGACCCAAGTGCCTGCTGGAAACAACCCAAGGAGGAATGGTTTATTTTGGTTCATGGTTTCAGCTCCTTATGGCTGAGGAGGCGTGGTGAAACAGGTGGTGTCGTGGTTGGCAAGAGCGTGTAGCAGATAATCGGCATCACGGCAGACCGGGAGACAAAGAGCGAGACAGAAAGTGGGAAGGGAAAATACATCCCCAAGTACTGCTCCTCTTGCTATAACCTTCTGAGATGTGACTAGGGTGTGTGTGTGTGTGTGTGTGTGTGTGTGTGTGTGTGTATGTGTGTGTGTGTGTGTGTGTGTGTGTATGTGTGTGTGTATGTGTGTGTGTGTGTGTGTGTGTGTGTGTGTGTGTGTGTACGTGCACATGCGTACTTGCATATGGAAGCCAGAGGACAACTATGGTGTCATTCCTCAGCCATATTTTTTATAATTAGATTGTTTATGTATTGAAAGAAAGAGAAGAGGGATTGTGGAGGAGAAAGACAAAAGGGAGAGGGAAATCAGGAGAGAGAGAGAGAGAGAGAGAGACAGACAGACAGACAGACAGACAGGGACAGAGAGAATATGAACGCATTATGGCGTGCCTGTGGAGGTCAGAGGACAATTTGTTGGAATCACTTCTCTCTTTCTACCACGTAGATTCTGGGGACTGAACTCAGGTCATCAGGCTTGGCAACAATAACCCCTGAACCATCTTGCTATCTCCCGGACACTCTTCTTCTTCTTCTTCTTCAAAAAAATTGAGACAGGGTCTTTTACTGGCCTGGAGCTCCCTGAGCAGACTGGCTTGGCTGGCCAGTGAGCCCTGGAGATCCTCCTGTCTGCCTTCCCATCACTGACTGAGACTCCAAATGCATGTCATGGCACCTGGATATTATTCATGGAAGTTCTGGGGATCAAACTCGGGTCCCTGTGGTGACAAGGCAGGCACTGTGCTTTCTAAGCTCTTTCACGGTCCACCCCAGGAGCCCTCCTTAATTATCTCGCAGGTGGTGGCTTCACTGGTAAATGGAGGTGAGGTCATCTTCTCTGGTGACCAGACTCACCTTCTCATCCCCATGTGTAAGACGAGGCTCTGTCAAGGCTCATCATTTGTCTCTTGATACTGTCCTGACTTCAGACGCCAGCCTCTAGGCATCTCCAGGGGCAGCTGCAGGGCTGCTGCCAGCCCTTTCTGGGCATGCTGTGGTTATTGCTTCAGCCTCCTGATGTTACAACCATTCTTTTTCTTCTATAGATTGTGGAGAGAGGAGAGAGATGCACCCCAAACAGTACATGTTGAGCACACGTTTGCAGTTAGGGTTTTCGTAAGGTGTCTCAACTGCTCTCCTCAGTTTGTCTCAGCACAGATGGGCTTCCTGGTGTTCTGTCTCCTGAGGTGTACCAGGGACAGGACAATGGATGGTTTTACAGCAGTGTCTTCTGGGAGGACAGTTTGGATAGACGCCCATCTTTTGTCAGCTGCAGCATCTCTGTCCCAGTATCTTCATTTGAGCATCTCCTCCCTGGTTCATGCCAACTCTTGCAAGCTCCAGCATGACAGCTAATGGGCTTTCATGCACATGGTTACTCAGCCAAAGGCCAGGTATCTCCCGGAGTCCCTCCTTCCCTTCCCAAATAACTTGTTTCCAGAATTTATACTGAATCTCTCCCCTTCTTTCCTCGCTGACCAGCATATTCCACCATCACTGCTTCCTGCCTGCCTGACTCGGTGTTCTGGCTGGAAAACTGGTTGTGTACCTCCTAGGAGCTCTGCTGTAGACATGTCAGGCCAGAGGTCATCTGCTCAGGAGTCCCCCTGGACTCTTCCTGCACTTGGTCTGCCTTGGTCATGCTGTCTGCCATTTGGAGACTGTGGTTTTGTGAGGGGAAGTCCCCACACATTTCCTGACTGTGTGAGTGAAAGTGACATAGATGTTGTCTATGAGCTGGCCACTTTTCTTTGAAGGTGGGGGTCGCTCTGGCCTAACTGCTTACTAATGTAGCTAGTGCAGGAAGCTTTTCAAGTGTGTGTACAAAAATTCCAGTTTTTCCCATTCTCGAGGAGGAGGAAAAGTTAAAAAACCTGGAAAAGAAATATATGATAACCTATACATTCGCCATCAGCCAAAGAGATTTAGGAGTGGAAAGTTCAACTTATTTTAGTTGGAGTAAAATATTGTCTTTAAACTAGACACAGAGGAAAAATATATATCGTTTTGGATTGATTTCATTTTCCAAATGTGTGGGTACAGGTGACTCATTCAGTTACCAGTGACTCCCCCCCCCCCCCACTGCCTCCCCCACTGACAGGTCCAGTTTAAACTTGATTGAGAAAAATAGGCTTAATTGCTAGAATTAACAAATTCCACAGGTGAGGGAGACCTGCGTTCTCGAACCTCTTGGCTGTTCTCTTTCTTTGACCCTGTGGTTGTGTGTTGGCTTCTTTCAGTAGGTCGTGGGCGATGGCAGTCAGCTGCCTCGGGTCTCTTTCTCTCTGGATTCCGTTGTGTCTTGGTGGCCCACTCGGAATGGTCCCATTGAGATCCCTGGTCTGTTCCTGAAGCCACATCCTCAGGGCTATGGGCATGATGCAGCCCATCTATGTGTAGGCCACACTCATCCTTAAAGCCACCTGGAAGCCCTTCAGACCCATTCTAGGGAAGGCTGGTCCTCAGGCGAGATCCAGAGTGTGTGGCTCGGAGAGGGAAGGGATGCTGAGCTCAACACCAGCACATCTCCACACACTTCCACCCTTTTGTGTCCTGCTCCTTCCATGCGGCTTTGTTCTAGATGTCTCCTCTTCTGCTTCGTGTTTTTTTGTCAACCCGACAACGTAAACTAGAGTCACCTGGGAAGAGGGAGCCTCGACTGAAGAATTGCCTCTCTGTCAGATTGGCTTAGGTGGCATGCCTTGATGAATGTTTGATGTGGGAAAGCCAGCCCCTTGTGGGTGGTGTCACCCTGGGAAGGTGGCGCTGAGGTGTATAAGAGCAAGATGAGAAAGCCATGGGGATCAAGCCAGTCAGCAACCTTCCCCAGGGGTCTCTGCTTCAGTTCCTGCCTCCAGGTTCCTGCCTTGGCTTCTCTCAATGATGGCTGTAACCTGGAAGCTGAAAGAAACCCTTGTCTCCCTCAAGTTGCTTCTGGTCACTATGCCTATCATAGCAGCAGAGACCAAACTAAAACACTTCTCCTTTTCCTCTTTCTTAAACCTCTGCTTCCTCCTCCTCTCTCCTCCCCCGCTTTCCCTGTCAGCAACACTTCATCAGGGCTTATAAAAGGGCAGGTGAAGACCTGTGTAGCATGAAGGATCCCTAGAGATACCCCTTGAATGGATTTGGCCAGTGGGTCTAGTTTTTGCTAAGCTGTTGATGGTGGCTAGTCGTTGTCTGTGCTTTCCTTGTTTCTAGTGTGGAATCATTTACTTGTTATTTGGCGGTGCCATCAACAATCTTGGAAGTCCTGAACATGTTACCAAGTGGTTTCAGCAACTCAAGGTATGATGCTTGCCTTAGTATGTTGTTGGTTGTTTTTTGATCTTTTGAGGGGCCTGCCACCCAGCTCCCAGATAAATTACACATGGAGGCTTATTCTTAATTATAAATGCCCAGCTTTAGCTTGGCTTGGTTCTTGCCAGCTTTCCTTAACTTTAAATTATCCCATCTACCTTTTGCTTCTGGGCTTTTCCTGTTCTCTCACTTCTATAAATCTTACTCTTACTCTGTGGCTTGCTGTGTAGCTGGGTGGCTGATTCCTGATGTTCTCTTCCTTCACTGGCTCCTTCTTTTTCTTCACTCTTCCCAGATTTCTCCTTCTATGTATTCTCTCTGCCTGCCAGACCTGCCAATCCTTTCTTCTGCCTCACTATTGGCCGTTCAGTTCTTTATTAGACCATCAGGCGTTTTAGACAGCCACTGTAACACAGCTTCACAGAGTTAAAGAAATCCAACATAAACAAAAGTAACACACCTTAAAATAATATTCTCCAACATTAGTAGATAGTTTTTTCCATGGAGATTTTAAAAAAATTCATAGTACTTTTGTGTGAGTATGTGTTTAATTAAAAAAAAAAAAACCAGAATTAGAATCTGAAAAAATTTGTTCTAAATTAGAGTTTCAAGATTACCTTTTAAAATATTATTCTACATCTGTCATATGCTTTTTTTAAGATTAATAAAAATTTATGTCTATGGATAGTTTGCCTGAATGTATGTTTGTACACCACATGAGTGTCTGGTGCCTTCCGAGGCCAGAAGAGGATGTTGGGTCCTCTGGAAGTAGAGTCACAGATGGTTGTAAGCTATTATATAAGTGCTGGGCACTGAACCCAGGTCCTCTGCAAAAGCAACAAGTGCTCTAAACCACTGAGCCAGCCATCTTTCCAGCCTCACCTGTCATGTTCCTGAACTCATAATAGATGTCAACAAAATAATTTTTTTTATGGTCGTCTCCAGCTTTCTTCTCCTTTTCTTGTAATATTGTTAATGGCCTGAGCTCTTCAGTTAGAGCTCATCTGACCAGCTAACTTTCTTTTAATATCTCCTGAACTTCAGGAGCAGACGTCTACTGGGATGTTCGCAATGACAGAGAAGGGTCACGGGAGCAACGTGAGAGGGATCCAGACCGAGGCCACCTTTGACCTTGACAATCAGGTGAAGAATCTGTTTCCTGTTTCATGGTCCACTGCAACAGGGGAACTGTATGGACCTTCCCATCTTCCTGAGCTGGGCTTCATACCCTCGGCATGCGCTCTGGTTGAGAAGCTGAGGCTCAGAACAGTATCTGATTGTTTTAGAGATGGACATGAGCTCAGCCTTTGAGAACAATGCCAGCCTACACTCACACACTTCCTGCCACCAACGGGACACGGCTGTGTGCATGCACTCTTTAGTGATTCCCTTGAAACGTTTCCATGGGAATGGCACTAGCCACATTGTTGCTCTTTCCAACAGTAGTCTATGAAGCAGGGAGGAGAGGTCTTTGCTGTTTCTGCACACCGGAGCACATCCGGAGCTGAGGTTTCCTGATCAGGAGCTAAGTCCTCTATGCTGTCACAGTTGTCCCTCAATATTCATGGGGTATCACGGCTTCTAGGAACCTCTGATAAATCTAAAATACACAGAGGCTCAATTTCCTCATATAAGTAGAATGGTATTTGTGTAGAACCTTCCACATTCTCCTGTATACTTTACATCATTTTTGATGACTTCTAATACCTAATGTAATGCTGATGCTATGTACCTGTTAAACGATATCATTTAGGGAATGATGATAAGAAAACAATGTTTGTAGGTAGCCAATATAGATGTAATTAAAATGTATCTCAATACATAGTTGGTTGACTTCAGTGATGTAGGATTCATGTGGATAAAGGGTCAATTAATTGTATTATGCAGTGTTCTTCCTGTGTGTGTTTGTGTGGTAGTTTGAATGTAATTGGCCCTTATAAACTCATAGGGAGTGGTACTATTAGGAGGTGTGGTCTCGTTGAAGTAGGTGTGGCCTTGATGGAGGAAGTGCGTCACTGTGAGGGCTGGCTTTGAGGTCTCCTATGCTCAAGCTACATCAAGTATCTCAGTTCACTTCCTGTTACCTTTGGATCAAGATATAAAATTCTCAGCTCTTTCTCCAGCACCGTGTTTGCCTGCATGCCTCCATGTCCCACCATGATGCTAATGGACTGAACCTCTGAACTATAAACCACCCCAATTAAATGTTTTCCTTTATAAGAGATGCCATGGTCATGGTGTCTCTTCACAACAACAGAAACCCTAACTAAGATATGGTGTGAGTATATATGTGGTATATGTGCACACATGTGCACCGTATACCTAAGCATATGGAGGCCAGAAGAAGAAGTAGATTGCCCTGCTCTACCACTCTCTACCTTATTCCCTGGAGACAGGGTCCCCCACTGAATGTGGATGGAGCTAGGCTAGCAGCCAGCACGCCCTAGGGATACTGCTGTTTCTGCCCAGCACAGCATGGGGTCACAGCCATGTAGGGCCGCACCTGACTTTTCCTCTGGGTCCTGGGCATTTAAACTCAGGTTCTCATGCTTGAGCAGCAAGTGTCCTTCCCACTGAGTCCTCTCCCAGCCCCTGTGCGGTGATCTTAACCATGACTCGCATGGGGTTTCCTTGACAACCTGGAGGCACCACCGTCACTTCTCGTTTTTATTCATTTTGTTCTTTCGTTTCTCTTTTCTTTGCTATTCTTCCTTTCCCTTCCCTTTAAAATAGTGTGTGTGTGTATGTGTGTGTGTGTGTGTGTGTGTGTGTGTGTGTGTGTGTGTGTGCCACAGCATGTATGTGGAGCTCAGAGGACAACTTGTTGGATTCAGTTCTCTCCTTCCACCATGTGGGATTGAACTTAGGTCTTCAGGCTTGGTGGCAAGTGCTTCTACCACTGAGCCCTGTCACTGGCCCTCTTTTCCGTTCTTATTCATGAAATAAACTTGTTGGTCAAGACCTTCTCATCTGGTGTCTTGCTCCTTAATGGACCACAGCCAGAGCAAGGTGGAAGCTCTCCTTTGTAGCTCTGCACTACTGGACTCCCTCACCCTCATCCCCCACTGCCCTTGCCGGATAAAGAAAGCCACTGTTGACTGATCTTACCCTCTTGTGTGGTTTCTTATTTGGTACTGAGCATGCCTAAGGACTATGAAGGAGCGACTGAATCCTGATGTGTGCAGCCATGTCTGTGAGCAGGGTGGGGAGGGGCGTCACACTAGTGTCTGTGCATCCAGTTCTAGTCTTCCACTTCCTGAGAGTCGGCCTCTCTGAATCAGGACTTTTTGAAAGTAAGGTTTTTTGGTTGGTGAACCCTCATCAGATGAGAGGCAGTGTTTAGAATGTCATATTCAGGTGACAGCTGTCTGAGAGGCTGGTCTCCCCCTGCCCTGATGTCCCCGGTCATACGGTGAGCAAGGGTTGTGTCCTGCCATGCCCTTCCAGTTTCTTCTCTACGGTGTGAGCATTCTTTCGTGCGAAGGCTCGCTGTAAACCGGTTAAGCAGTTTCTGTTAGTTGGGAGTTCAAGTGGTAGGAGGCACTTAGCTAAACACTGAGATAACCAGCCAATGAAACATTAGTGTTCCTATTTTACGGACGGAGAAACTGAGGCTCACAGAGGTTAGGAACCTGACTCTAGTGATAGAGTTAATGAGGATTCTTAGGTTGAAATGGAATTGCTTTAAGAGTGTGGCTTCCCAGCCAAGTGATGCTTTATTGACCTGATATCCTGTGGGTTTTGGCTGGCCTCTTTTTTTTTTTTTTTTTTTTTTTTTTTATTCTTTTCCGAAACTGTGACACTGAGGTGACCTTGCAGTCATTACTGTGAAGGAAAAACCACCCACAATTCTTACTTGTTTCTTCTTACCATTTTTTTTTTTTCAACAAAAAAATAATTTCTTGCATTGGTCCCATTTTCCCCAAACAGCGTAAATGATTTTGTCACCTGGTGGGCCTCCGCAGCTGCCTCTTTCTGACAGGGGAGTTGCAGATGAGGAGAATGGTGAGCTCTGTCTCTCCAGTGGGTGGGAGAGGGGACAAGTCAGTCATAAACTTCTGCTGGGAGGGAAGCAGGATGGTGGTGGTGGGGGGGGGGCACTAACACAGCAGGGGGCGGCTTTCTCCCTTGGATTCCTGTTTCTCCTTCATTTCCCCTTGAAAGTCGTGTAGCATATCAAATGAGCCCTCCTTCCCTCCCTTCTTTTTTTGATTGTTTGTTTTTTGGTTCTTCTGTTTTCATTTGTAGGGGAATAGATTAGCTAGTGGTATGGTTAGCTGTGAGATAAGCCTTTTATTTTCATACTCTATGCTAACTAGCCAAAATAAATGAGGTTACGGCTAAAGCTTTTTAATTTTTATTATTTTACATTTTATTTATTTGTTTATTTGTTTGTTTTTATTGTACACATGCATGCACCACAGCACTCATGTGGAGGTCAGAGAACACTTTGCAGTAGTCTGTTCTCTCCCTTCTACCATATGGGTTCCAGGAATTAAATTCAGGTCATTGGGCTTTGAGACAAATGCCTTTAATGACTGAGTCATCTCACTGGCCCTTTATGACTTGAGAAGATTTACTTTTTATTTTACATATGTACGTGTGTGGGGGTGTGCGTGCAATGTGAGTGCAGGTATCCTCTAAGCCCAGGGATGTGGGTTCTCCTGGAGCTGGAGTTACAGGCGAGCTACCTGACAGGGTGGGGTGCAGAGAACCAAAGTCAGCCCCTTTGTAAGAGCGGGGCATGCTTATCACCACCACTGAGCCATCTCTCTAGCCCTCTACCTTTCTATTTATTTTATTTTATTTTTTTACATCCTAGTGTTTGCAACTTTGGCCATTTTGTTGGTCTTCAACAAGTAATCATAATTGTAAGCAGCACACATGCTGGGCATTGTTTAGATTACAGTTTCAACTCCAGCCTTTTGGCTGATACAAACTTTCCACGTCAAGCTTCTTGCCAGCAGTGACAAACCTCTTCCCCGGGGGTGTATTTGATGAGTACAGGACTGGTGGCCTCCCACCTTCTCCCCTGGCAGCCCCATGTTTCCAGGGCTCTTTTCTGCCTCCTGACCCATGCACACAGGTTGTTTATCATCTTGCCCATCGCATGCAGCCTTGAGTTACCCCCTCTTTCAGAAGCCCTGGCTGTCCAGATAAGCCAAGGACAATCTCAAGAGACTTCTCAACTCGTCCATGTGTTTTTCTGAAAAGCCCCTGCACATGTTAAAGGTTTTCCTGTACAAACTGATGTCAGAGATTGTTGTCTTAGGCCTCAAGACTGTATTTCTTGGCCCGATGGGAAAGCACAGTCTATACACTTTATAATCTGAAATCTGAGATAATCCTTGTGTGACCAAGAGCATGTTGGTTTAGCTGAATCATGTCTTCTACATTGTCAACTCCAATTAAACGGCCAGTTCAGCTTTCTGCTGTTTCCTCTGGGCCCCTGACCTATCATAGGTACCCTGTACTCAGTGCTAGCAGTATGGTCAGTACCTGCTTGGTAAGAGGTTTAAGGGTAACCCATGTGGTGAGCAAGACGGGGGAGATCCAAGCCTCGATGGCAATATTTCCACTGGTATTGGTTTCCAGACAGTAGGAAAGAGAAGCCTGGGTTTGAGCAGAGACTGGAAACAAACTCTGCATGCTGTCCCTGTTTCTTCAGACCAGGGTTAGTTTCAGGGTCTTTGGAGC